>NC_063338.1:72692052-72737567 GCF_021869965.1 Rhincodon typus
GCCTCCCCCTCTCTCCCTATTTATTTCAGAACACCCTTCCCCTCCCCCTTTTCTGATGAAGGGTCTAGGCTCGAAACATCAGCCTTTCTGCTCCTACGATGCTGCTTGGCCTGCTGTGTTCATCCAGCCCTGCACCTTGTTGTCTCGGATTCTCCAGCATCTGCAGTTCCTACTATCTCTAATTGGCTGAGTAGTGTCCTTTTGTGCCATAGATCTCTACAATTCCATAGTCTGTCTGTGACTGCGTGAAGAGAGGTAGGTTATTCTTGGGATTTCATGTGCAACTTGTTTTTCTCCTTGTCATAATTCTAAAATGCTTTTATGTATATGGATCTCTCTTGTGTCCTTTCACCCCTCCACTGCTTCCATGTTATGTTTTTCTTCCTTTAACAACTGAGAATTTATATATATACTTACATGTGATCTACCTTCAAGTTCCCCTTTAAGTCACTCATCAAACTGACTTGAAAATATATTGTGGTTCCCTCACTGTTGCTGGGACAAAATGCTGGAAGGTCCTCTCTAACAGCATTGTGGGTGAGCTTACATAAAATAAACTGCAGTAATTCAAGAACGCAGCTCACCACCATCTTTTCAAGGACAACTCAGGATGCGCAATAAATGCTGACCCAGCCATAAATGCCCACATCCCTTGATTAATTTTTTTATTAGTGCTTATATCAGAGTAAGACATCTCAAAGTGCTTCACCGGATGATTATCAAACAGAAATTTGACTTCAAAACATAAGAACATTTTGCAGCAGATGAGTAAAAGTATGGTTAATGGATTAGACTTTGGAGCATGTTAAAAGGTAGAGAAGTAGACACTTTTTTGGAAATGAACTTCTAGAGCATAGAGGCTAGGGGCTGAAGGTATGTCCTCTAATTCAAAGAGAACAAAATTGGGGATGCACATAAGGTCAAATTGGAAATGTGCAAATATCTCAGATATATATTCACACACTGCTGCTTTACTTCCGTGCAGCTCACTGTTTCTTGTTCTGCAGTTTGCTGGGAAAGGTTTTCAACATGATACACCCTCACAGTGACTAAAGAATCATAGAAGAATCATAGAATCCCTACAGTGTGGAAACAGGCCCTTCGGCCCAACAAGTCCACACCAACCCATCAAGTATCTCAATTTTTTTCTCACTCTTCTTCACATATCCTTCTCTATTTTTATACCATATTGTTTGTTTCTTTCTCCATCTTCAATTCAAATAAAATGTGCAAGCAAAGTCTTTTCATTGATGCTAATTGGCCTAATCTATATTTTCAGGAGTATCAGGCTTTGACCAATGAGTATTCTTATCAGGTTTTAGCACTGAACAATATGAACAAGAAAGCAAACTTCTGGAAATTAAATTGCATTTTTTTAATTATCAAACATTGACTGTGTATGTCTGTTTTGTGTGTAAAATTGCACTAATATTTTCTTCTATTTATCCTGCTGATACAATTTACAAAGGAGCACTCTTTCAATATTCTCATTGCTGCGAACTATTTAGTTTATTAGCTCCAGGAATAACGGAAGGAGTTGTTCTTTCCAAAGGCACCTTCAACATGGAGATAACTCTATGTGGAAAAATAAAGTAGAATGTGACAGAAGTCAGTCCTCGTACAAAGATGTTCAATTGAGTTTAATACATGTTAAAAAACATAAGTTATTTAAGGTGTCAGCAACATCTGTTGCTTCAGGTGTGCCCTTTATTAAAGAAATAGAACCTTGCAGTTACACTCATGATCTCAGATTATAAGGCACTTCATAAACAATGAAGTATCTTTGAACTGTCATCAATTTTCTAACAGTCACACAGCAGCAATGAAATAATGATCAGAAAATCTGACAATGTAGCAATGTCAATTGAGTTAACTATGTTGACCATACACTGCAATTATATAATTAGATGTCTGTGCTGAAGAAAGATCACTAAACTCTGCTTTATTGCCACAGACCTGCTGAGCATTTCCAGGAATTTCTGATTTTCTTTCTAATTCGATGTTTACTACCATGTTGATCCTATGTTTATCGCAATGCAATCTTGGTTGGTCTTTATAGTCCATGTCATGAAAACATGAGCTCACCCAAATTTCTGACATTATCATAATTCACAATGTCCTGTTAACCTATCACATTTCTACTCACTGATTCACATTGGTTTCAAGTCCAGCAACACCTCAGATATTAAACTATCATTTTTCTTTTTTACATCAATCCACGGCTTTCTCCTAAATCTCAGTCAGTAATCGACCCTCCAATGTTCTGAAATATCTATGATGCTTTTGGGTATTTTCAATTTTAATTGCTCACAATTGATCGCTACATCTTTAACTGCTAAAATCCAAAGATTCGGAATTCGTTCACAAAACTTTTCTATCTCCCTGCCACTCTTTCCTTGTTCAGGACGCACCTTTCAACCTAATCATTCTTCCAAACTTTTTGTTACTTGTCACAATGTCACCTTCTGTGTCTCCTTGTTAAACGTTGATTAATAATTCTCCTGTTTTATTATCTTAAAGGTGCTTTAGAAATGCAAATTGTTGTTGAAAGTCAGCTAAGACATCAATATATATTCGTCGCCTATGTGATAAGATTCACAGTGCAATGTTGTTTCAGCATGGCATTGTTGTGCCAACATAAATGCTGTGCTCAGTTCTCCAGAACAGAATTCAAGTTCTTTTCTCTTTTGAACCAGATTGGAGATCTCTACCATCGAGCAAAAATTGTCAATTTTCATGAATGCATTTATCAAATATGCTTTATTGGTTGCTTCAATTTATTTGTAATTTCATGTATTGAAAAAGAAATTCTAAACATATGTGAACCTAATCTTGTAACATATATTTGGAATGTCAGCAGTTAAAGAGAAGATAAACCATTCATTTTTGGTTTATGTACAAGAAACCGAAATACTTTTGTGTGGCATTTATGCAGTTTTTCTACATATAAATAATGTTCAAGATCTGCATCAATTGTCAAACGAGGGAAATATGTGATTCATTAAAAAAAAATCCCTTTTGTGTTGAAATTGTGAGTATGCCACAACTTGAAAGAACATATTTTACCACAAAAATTCAAAGAAAACAATTGTGATTTTTGACAAATGTATTTTTAATAAAACAATACAAAGGGAGTTAAGATATTTTAAATTAAGATGCTTCAAATTATTTATGACCTTTGGTTGGACTTTGAAGTCATCTGTGACCATATAGTACAATTCATTTGTTAACATTATTCTTGTCTCTAGACGTTCTGTGGATTTTTGCCCTGGAACATCCTGTTAACCAACAATCTAAAACAAATGAAATGGTCACCACAGAGTACCTGGGACTTATATGAACGGCAGAAGCAGCTGGGTATCTCTTGAATCGATCAGAGGGAGCATTTATTAAATATTAGCAGGCAAAGACTGAGATAGGAAATGCAATTTGACGATTGAACGCATTGTCAAATCAGGTATAGAAAGCAAATTACAGAAAGAAAAAGACCAGATGAAGAAAGAAGGCCAGAAGAAACATTTTAAAAAGTGCAAAAATATATTACTATTTTAAAATTGACTTTAAAGCTCTAATGATAATTAAAATTTGAACAAATGAAACTCCAAAGACGTAAAAGTTATTTAATAGTAATTAAGCTTACCAAACAATTAAGAAAAAACTTGCACTAAAATGGACAGGCCTAGTCTGGCGAGTTCCATTTACATTTATGAACCAAATACTGCAACTTCATACCATTCAGAATACTTGAAAGGAGAGCCAAAATGAAAGATACAATTTTTGGGATGCTATGGTGTCACACCTCAGATACTGATTTCTGAATATTTGTGTTTAGCAGTATGTGTGTGACTTTAAATATTTGCTGTGTAATTTCTGCACAAATATCATTGGGTACTCTTTTTTTTAAATTCACTCATGGAATGAGGGCGTTGCTGCCTACACCAGCATTTATTACCCATCCCTAATTGCCCAGAGGGTAGTTAAGAGTCAATCACATTGCTGTGGGTCTGGAACCGCATGTAGGCCGGACCAGGTAAGGATGCCAGTTTCCTTCCCTAAAGGATATTAGTGAACCAAATGAGGTTTTTTTCAACAATTGGCAATAGATTTATGGTTGTTATTATTAGGCAAAACTTCCAGATTTTTATTAAATTGAAATTCCACCATCTGTCTTTGTGGGATTTGAAGCCAGAACATTACATGGGTCTTTAGATTAACAATGTAGCAATAATATCACTAGGCCGCCACCTCCCCTTAACTCTTAGGTGCACTATTACGTTCAACACAAAATGGAATCAACTGTTATCATGTTTGGTGTGGCTGTTATTTTTTTTCCCTAGACTGTACAAATTAGAAACAATAACAAGTAATGATTTAAGCTGATGAGAACATCAGACATTGGAGCAAAAGTAAGCCATGCTGCCCATTGAATCTGTTTCACTATTCAATGAGGTGATGGCTGACCTGATAATCCACAACTCCACTTTCCTGCCTTTTCCCCATGACGCTTGAATCTCTTACTAATAAAAAAAATCTCTCTGCCTTGAATAGACTTAATGACCCAGATTCTTGATAACCCTCCATGGTAGAGAATTCCAGAGGTTGACTACTTTCTGAGAGGGAAAGATATCCTCCTCATCTCTGTCTTAAATGGACAACCCTTATTCTGAGATTATGCCCTCTGGTTCTAGACTCTCCGACAAGGAGGAGCTACCTATTTAAATTTACCCTCTCAAGCCCCCTAATAAACTTATTTGCTTCTATAAGGTCTCTTCTCATTCTTCTTAACCCCAGTGAGTCCAAGCTCATTCTATTCAACCTGTTCTTCTCACACAAAATTTCCATATCCAATGTCCCAAAGTGTTATAATTGATGTTGTTGACATTTGGAACTGCCCAGAATGTTCATTCTAAGTGACCAACATTGTTGCTCATAAAATAGGAGAACCTTATTGTGAGTGACCACATGTTTGGAAACAGATGTTGATTTGAAGTTTCTGAAACATATCAGAATATTGAGAATCTGTCTTCAATTTGCTCATTTCTGTATTTGCCTGAATTTAGCTGCATGCATGTAAATCTCTTGGGCAAGGTGGGTTGTCAATTTCTATCTTGATTGCTTGATTGTAGTGATATTAATATAGGTTTGGGGGTTTAATGTTAACTTCATGTGTTTCCTGAGACTCCTGAAACTTTGCAGTTACAGCAAGGTGAGAAGAAAACTTGGTGAGGGGACTGAAGACAAGGAGATGAAAAATGCCAAGAAGACTCACAGCCCCTTTGTTACCGACTGAGTTTACATTGCTCTTTTCGCAGTGTTTGTCCTGAGAGGCTACTTTACATATGTTTACAGACTTTGGACACGTCATGAACATTTTGAAGTTCCAATCATTCGGATCAGCATGGATACTGTTCATTCCTGGCCTCGATTTTTTTCAGTGCCATGGAGAATCTACAGATTATCCAAAACAGATGTTATTTTGCTAGTAGGGGAATGGTGGTGGGATGTGCCTCACACATGGAAGAAACTCAAATACAGCAGGGACATTTGAGCTCATTACTGAGTTAAAGCATCTAAAACACTCCACATTAATTAGATTGGGAGCTTTATCCTGCTATGTGTGAATTGCAATATTTCTAGAATAGTACAAAATGCCCTTGAAGGTTCGATAAGGTCTGTGGTATTGTTAATCAAGCTATCAAATTATGTAGATGGTCAGCCATTTCAAATTTGAAAAATAAACTGTCCTAGTTGTGTTTGTGATTTGAAAATGAAACTCATAATTGCGGTTTCAATAGATTTTTGTTGACATTACATTAAGAGCCTGCAGCCCATTCCCACTGGTGAGTGCTTTTTTCCCTATTATTCCTCAATTCCACCAAGACCAATTCCATATCCTGAGTTTCTGAACTATTGCTCAAGCACCATCCTTGATTGACAATGCTATCCCTCCATCTCTACCTAGTTTTTGGGAGAGGTGATGACCTAGTGATTTTATCACTGGAATGTTAACCTAGGGTCCCAGGATTTGTATCCTGCCACGGCAGTCAGTTGAGTTTGTATTCAATAAAAATCTGGAATTGGGAATCTATTGATGATCATGAATCTGTTATTGATTGTTGGGAAAACCCATCTGGTTCACTAATGTCCCTTATGGAAGGAAACCTACCATTGCTACCTGGTCTGGACTACATGTGACTCCAGACCAACAGCAACATGTTTGACTCTTACTTGCCCTCTAGGCAGTTAAGGATTGGCAATAAATGCTGGCCTGGCCAAAGTCAGTGACTCCCAATTCCTGTGAGTGAATTATAAAAAATTCTATTTTTCTTGAGTGTCATACATCATTCAATATTTAGACCAAATCCTTGTCCGTCAGCAGCATATCTCTATAATGACTAGGTTTTCATATTTATTTATTTCATGCCTGTTAATAATTTATTTATTTTGTTATGAATGCTATGCACGTGTCATTTGGATAGCCACATAAAATTCTAAGGAAAGAAATGAAGTAGTGACACAATGAATATCATATAACCTCTAGATGTGTTATTGAACAAAGCATTAGCATGCAGAAGATGCACTTCAGTGTCTGGTCAGATCTGGAGACACCTTTCAGTACACATGAACTTGACTTTATTATTATACACATGATCATATTTCACTTATTGATATCAAGTATTGCATGAAGGAATTGTTTAATACTTGATTCTATCATCAGAACTTTGAAAGCCTTGTTCTCGTCCTTTCTGATATCCATCTGAGCAAAGACTCCATTAATTTCTAGTGTGTCCTTTACTGTGTTTGTTCACTGTGAAACCTGTAGAGGGTGACTTCCATTTCTCTGCTTCTCCGTCCTTCTCTGTGCTCCCTTTACCTTGTATTCGAGAGACTTATCAGTGACAGAAATGGCATGTTTTGAACAGATGGGTAAAGAGCATTTGTTGAGGGTGACTGGGAGGACAAAGCATGAATTTCTAAATGATGAGGGTGGGTGTGAGTAGTGGATAGACAGGTAGGGACATGAGGTACATAACACACAGATGGGTGGACAACCAAAAAACATTGGAATGAAATATCAGATACCCAATTTAGCTGGAGAAGGCAGAGAGGGAAGGTTAGTTGACACGCACATTGCTCTATTAGGAAATGTACTGTTTCAATTGTATTGCTTCATTTAACTAATTAAATTGCTTCCTGCATTGTATCCAGGAGGACTGCAACACACCCTTTCTGATGATATCTCCCTTCAACCAGACTGTCTGTAGGTGGCATCTTCCTCTTGCTGCTGGGGTCATCAAATCACTTAAGGTCTCACACCCATCAACAGCAAATCAAGGGAGGTGACATTGTCTGAAGCATAATCCTTGATCTTCTCCTACAATCTTCTGTTTTGCTCTTTCCCTTTCATTCTAAAACTACTGTGAAATACATTTCCATTTGCTGTTTGCAAAAAATCCGAACAAACTTGCAAAACAGGTTTTTTCTTTTTTATTTTCATACAGACATTTTCATTAAAATTATTGAACTGTTGAAAATGTACCTTAATGAACTAAAATTCAATGTTAGTAAATACAATATCGGGTGTTTACTTACTTTGTTTATGGAAGACTCTCAAATAACTGCTTTACCAAATTTGATTTATTATCTAAACAAAGTATAGCACTTAAATGTGAAATTGCTATTTAGTTCATTTGGACAAACTTCAATGCAATCTAATACCATCTAAAAGAGGAAGGAATTCTGCACATTGTAATTAATGTTGCCCACTTCCTGTATATCTGGGTGACCATTTTAAAGTCTTTGAACTGGTGGGAAATGACTTATCATTTCTGAATCGTGGATCTTATTTTAAAGTTGAATGGATGAACACTTTATATAAACTGTAATGGACACGAGATCAACTTAGAATGTTATCAGGATATCTCAAAATGAGTAGTGCATTTACAAATCAAAACTCTTAAACAATGAGCTGTCTTCTTGAACCATTCTTGAACAGGTAGAATTATGTGTCCTTAGGCAGGGAATTCCAGGATTTTGAGCCAGCAATACTGAAGGAACAGCGATGTATTTTCAAGTCAGGATGGTGAGTGACTTGGAGGAGAACTTGCAGGTTCTCCCATGTATCTGCAACCCATGTCCTTCAAGATGGAGGTCGTTGTGGGTTTGGAAGTTGCATTCTAAGGATCTTTGGTGAATTTCTGCAGTGCATCTTACAGATAACATACACTGTGGCTAATGAATGTCGGTGGTGGAGGGAATGGATGCTTGTGGATGTGGTGTCAATCAAGTATGAAGCTTTGTCCTGGATGGTGTGAAGCTTCTTATAGAGTCATAGAGTCATACAGAATTGAAACAGACCCTTCAGTCCAACCAGTCCATGCCAAACATAATTCCAAACTAAACTAGTCCCACCTGCCTGCTCTTGGTCCATATCCCTCCTAACCTTTCCTATTGATGTACTTATCCAAGCATCTTTTTCAACTTTGTAATTTTGCCCACATCGACCACTTCCTCAGTAGGTTCATTCCACACTTGAACCATCTGCTTTGTAAAAAATTTGCCCCTCATGTCTTTTTTAAATATCACTCCTCTCAACTTAAAAATATGCCTCCTAGTTTTGAAATTTGCTATCCTAAGGAAAAGACACCTACCATTAACCCTATCTATACCTCTCATGATTTCATCAACCTCTATGAGGTCACCTCTCAACACCCTATGCTCCAGTGAAAAACGTTGCAGCCTATCCAGCCTTTATAATTCAAACTTTCCATACCCGGCAACATCCTGATAAATCTCTTCTGAACCCTCTCCAGTTTAATAATATACTTGCTATAACTGGGCGACCAGCACTGGACACAGTACTGAAGGAGAGGCCTTATCAATGTCCTAGACAACTTCATCATGAATTCCCAACTACTATACTCAAAAGAATGAACAATGAAGGCAAGCGTGCTAAATGCCATGGTAACCCCCCTGTTTTTGAATGTTTTTAAAACTATACCCATCCGGGCAAGTGAGTAATATTCCAACACACTCCTGACTTGTGCCTTGTAGATGGTGGGCAGGATTTGGGGAGTAAGGAGGTGAGTTACTTGCTGCAGTATTTCGAGACTCCATTGTCACTGCATTTATATGGCAAATCGAGATAAATTTCTCGTCAATGATAATCCCCAGGATGTTGATAGTAGGGATTCAGTGATGGTAACATCATTGAATGACAAGGGGCGGTTGTTAGATCATATCTCATTGGAGATGGTCATTGCCTGGCAGTTGTGTGTTGCAAATGTTAATTGCCACTTGCCAGCCCAACTCTGAATATTGCCCAGATTTTGTTATGTGTGAACATGAAATACTTCCAAATCTGAGGAATCATGAATGGTACTGAATATTGTGCAATATTCGGGGGAACATCGCACTTCTGACTTAATGATCGGGGGAAGGTCATTGACGAAGTAATTAATGATGGTTAGGCCTGAGGAACTCCTGCAACTGCTAATTGTGCAGGTTGGATTTGTTCTCCACTTTGTGTACCGGAGTTACCTGGGCAATTTTCTCCATTGTCATGTAGATGTCAGTGTTGAACCTGTACCAAAAACAGCTTGACTAGTGGAACAGCAAGTTCTGGAGCACAAATCTTCACTTCTATTGCTGATATGTTGTCAGGGCTCTTATCCTTTGCAGTATCCAGTGCCTCCAACCCTTTCTTGATCTCACATGGAGTGAATCGAATTGGCAGAAGACTGGCACCTATGATTCTGGAGACTACTTGAGGAGGTCAAGATGGATTATCTATTTGACACTTTTGGCTGAAAACTGCTGCAACTGCTCAAATCTTAGTTTTTGTGTCAGGTTCTTCTATCATTGAGGATGAGGATATTTTTAAAGCCTCTGTTTAACTGCCTGTGGTGATTGCAACAAGATTAATTTTATTGACTATGAGATCCTTGGTTGGGGTTGTTAACCTTGGCCAATCAGGGACCTCATAGTCAATAAGATCCACCTAGTTCCAATCACCACACTGCCCAACACTGAATTTAGCAGGATGGCAGATCGTAGTTCTGATCCATCGATTATAGTACCACTTAGCACTGTCTTATGCTGTTTAGTACACAAGTGGTCTTGTTTGATAACTTCGCCAGGTTGTCACCTTACTTTTAAGTTTGCCAAGTGTTTCTCCTGGCATGCCTTCCTACACTTTGTACGGGACCAGGTTTGACCACTTCGCTTGATGGCAATGGTTAAGTGGGAGATTATGCTGGACCATCAGGTTGCAAATTGTGTTGGAGTATAATTCTGCTGCTATTGATGGCCCCCAATGCCTCATCGATGCCCAGTCTTAAGTTGCTATACCTGTTTGAAATTTGTCCCATTTAGCACTGTGATAATGCCACACAATACAACAGTGGGCATTGTCAGTGTGAAGGCTGGGCTTTGACTCTATAAAGGCTGTGCAGTCGTCATCTGTACTGATGCAGCAGCCAGCAGATGGTAAGGATAAGGTCAAGTATGTTTTGGCTCTTGTTGTTTTCCTCAACATCTGCTGCATACCCAGTCTGGCAGCTATGTCTCTGAGTACCTGAACAGCTCGATCAGTAGTGCTGCTGCTGAGCTACTCTTATTGGTGTACATTGAAATCCCTCAGCCACAACACATTGAGCACTCTTGCTGCCTTCAGTGTTTAATCCAAGTGTTGTTCAATATAGAGGAGTACTGATTCATCAGCCAAGAAAGATGTTATGTAATAGTCAACCGGACTTACCTTGCCAATGTCAAACCTGAAGCCATGAAACTTCATGGGTTCGGAGTCAATGTTGAGAAGTCCCAGCACAACTTCCTGTTGACTACATAGCACTGTGTTACCATCTCTGCTGGGTCTTTCCTGCCGTTGGGACAGGGCATACCCAGAAATGGTGCTGATCGTATCTGGAACATTATCTATAAGGCATGATTCCATGAGTATGACTACATCAGGCTGTCACTTCATTAGTCTGTGAGACAGCTCTCCAAATGTTGGCTCTAGCCCTCAGATGTTAGCATGGAGAATTTTGTAGGGTCAACAGAACTGTTTTTGCCATTGACGTTTTACGCTGCCTAGGTTGATGTTAAGTAATCCATCCAATTTCATTTCTTTGTTGAGACTTCAAAGCAATTGTTACAACTGAGTGGCTTGCTAGGTTATTTCAGAGGGATGTTGGGTGTCAACAATATTGCTATGACTATAGAGTCACAAGTAAGACAGACCAAGAAAGGATGGCAGATTTCCTTCCCTGAAGGATATTCAAGAATGAAATGGGGTTTTCTGACAATTGGCAATGGTTTCCAGATATTTTTATTGAATTCAAATTCCACCATTTCCCCTGAGGCAGGACTCAAACCCAGGTTCCTACAGCATTCGCTGAGTTTCTGAATGAATCATCCAGTGATAATACTACAAGGCCGTTGTCTCTCCCTTGTGTGATGCCAGATAATAAGGAATACAAATAAGGGGACTGCGTTCAGCCTCAATAAAATAATTATGCTTATTATGCTGATAAGCTTCTCCAGATTTCCAAAGTGACTTCCAACTTCAATACCCAAGATCTGGGAAACGACTAGAGAATCTTAAAGCTCACAGCTATTGTAATTTTATAAAAGGGAAAATTTCTCTCTCTGCAAATTTGTGAGAGGTACAAGTGTCATGTTCACCATTAATATACTCTCCTTAATGTCTTTCAATCATATTCATTAGTAAGAATTATTACAGTGCAGTGGATTGACCATTCAGTCAATTGAGCCCATATTATCTCCTTGTAGAGCATTCCGATCAATTTTATTCCTTGGCTCTTTTTCTGAAACATTGCAGCAACCCTTATGGGGATCTGGGTCCTATGTAAAGAGGCAAACAATTTTGTTTCATTTTAATAAAGCAGATTACAGAATTCTTACTGAGAGACTCTCTCAACCTGGAACTCCAAGTTAGAATAATAAATTCAATGGTAGGTATTATCGAGGAAGAAAAATGAAGAGAGGTTACAAAATGAAAATAAAAACTCATGAGATAAGAAAAACAACCAGAAAGAGAAAGTAAAAGAAAGAAAAGTTTATTTTTAATTCAAATTGTTGGCAATAATTAAAATTTGGAAAAATGAGATCCTTCATTTAAAAATCAGCAACAATTTATATGGACAAGGTGCATTTCTTGTTATAAAATGGCCGAAGGCATTTTATAACAGCATTATGTAACAAGCTGTGATATAAGCCACATGAGGAAATATCATGTCAGATTATCAAAAGCTTGGTCCAAGATGTAGACTTGAAGATTTCTTAAAAGAAAAAAGTGAGCCTCACCATTGCTGGATGTGTTGTATGCATGTCCTTGAGTTGACAAAGGTCTTGCAGTCCTTTCCAGGCCATCTCCCTGGTGTTGAGCTTGCAATGTCTCCTGTACAATGACAGCATGATGCATGAGTAGACTTCACACACTCAACTCTCACAGCATGACATTGATATATTCTGCTGCACTCCTCAGCAATGGCCACTGCTCACTCATACTTCACTCATGAGGGTGACTGAAATCCCAATAATGCCACTTGACAACGTCAATGAGCACTAAAGTCATGGTCTGGTGAGCACCTATACACACCACTGTGTTAACATTTGGAGGGCTATCACCTCAGTGTCACTCGCCACTTAAATCTCCAGATCTTTTGATGTTCTTCTAGTAGTGATACTATGAATACTGACAGCTGTGGCACCTTTCAGGCTTGCCATATTAGTCTCCCAGGCTTCTTTTCCCATTTTCCATGAAGAAAATCTACCACCTTTCATGCACATCCCCAGACAGAAAGTCCAGGAAAACAGCAGAAATTTTGGAGGCTGCTGTGCCTAGCTGTCGCTTACGGCACTGACTTGATTCTCTCTGTGCCCTGGAAGGCCACCACTGTGGAAAGTGATACCCTGAGACATGGCAGCTCCTCACCATTTCAGAGGGGTGTTGTGGTTGAGTCCCACCTCTAGGTCACTTTGGCATTGGCAATTGGGCACAGAAACTGCCGTCAGGCCAATTACATGATTTCAATTTGAAAACTATGTTTTGATGTCAGAGACAGTTTTCAATCCCACAATTGAAAATCCTAGTGCTTGTAACAAGGATCTAAGCCAAGCTTCATGCAGCCTGGGGATTATTAGCTAAATTTTATGTCAGATGTCATGGAGATTGAGAGACAGGAGCAGCTTCTCTGTCTTGAGTTTCAGTCAGTCTACTGACTGACCAGCCATCATGTAGCTGAAGGTGCCTATGTGTCTTTTCCCCAATCTGCTTCCAGGTAGACCAGGGTTCAGGAAAATGCCTGTGCCTCCATCAACTGACATTCCACATCCATATTGAAGATCGAACAGCCTCTCTCTCCATCAATGACAAATCAAGCTGTGAGAGCAAGGATCAGTGCATGTTAGGGGCTTTCCTAGCTTCATCCTTGGCTAAATTTTCCAAATATCTCTTCATTATCATTTTCTAGAAATCCATCCAAGAACTGGACTGAACAGAATATGGGCTCTCCACTGGCATTGTGGCCTCAAGAATCAGGTAGAGTTAAGCTGGTGGTTGGTGGAAGATATTGCTTCTTACGTTCTGTCGCTCCTCAAAACTATCCATTTAAAATTGTGCACTTCATTAACCGCTAATTGTTAATTAATTCTGCTGAGCAATGTCCCTGTGTGAGCATACTTATTGTCCCTTCTTCCCTCCACTACCATTTCCTTACCCCTCCTCCCCATTAAGAACATGTGAGAGGGCATTTATTCTGTCAGCATGGTTAGGTTTGAGTAATAATGTCTCAGAGTCAAATCGCAGGGAAGTTGTGAGTTGATTGGTTGCTGTGCAGATGCTTTTAGAAAGTGTGTTTCTGTAACAACATCTGGTCAGAAGTACAGGTCTAACTGGGAACTAAGCATACGTAATTAGGACACATATGCTATTAATTAAATTAGTACGCAGGACAGATAACAAAAGGGTACAAAAATATTAATTACTAATAGAAAAAGGTCTTGGTAAAACACTTGGCAAACACACACGTGGGTTTGAAAATAAAATTTTAATTAACGGGAGGAATACTGAAAACATCCAACTGATAACAATGGCAAAGATTCTTATCAAAAAAAATAACATTACAAACCAACATAAGACAACATTGTTAAAGAAAGAAAAACGAAATATCTTCACTGATAACGCTCTAATGAAGAATAAAGGCAAGATGAAAGGGATATTCAGGTGTGAGAATAAAATGCCGCAAAAAAATTTACTAATAAAAGTTCACAACATTATAAAGAAATCTTCTCTGAACAATTAAGGAACAGTATTAAATGATAGAGCATCATATAGAATTGTGAGAAACCTGTACAGAGGGTTGACACCCACATAAGTGAAACTATTCTTCAAAAGACTTAAGTGTTTTCAGTTGCATATAATTGTTAAAAATAACATCAAACTAGATTCTTTACACTGTGATATTTTGACACAATAATATACTTATCCACACAGAGTGTAGTACTTGTCAATTTCTATTAGTACGTTTGTAAAATGAGTAAATAATCTCATGAAACAAACCCAAATATCTGATACAGACGTAGTAGGAACTGCAGATGCTGGAGAATCTGAGATAACAAGGTGTAGAGCTTGATGAACACAACAGGCCAAGCAGCATCAGAGGAGCAGGAAAGCTGACGTTTTGGGCCTAGACTCTTCTTAAGAAGGTCTAGACCCGAAACATCAGCTTTCCTGCTCCTCTGATGCTGTGTGGGCTGCTGTGTTCATCCAGCTCTACACCTTGTTATCTCAAATATCTGATACGTTGCTGACATAGGGAAATGTATTTTTGATTGGTTTTGACTTATTATTGTCACATGTATCAAAATACAGTGAAGAGTATTGTTTTGCATGCTATCCAGACAAATTATACCTTACATAAGTACAATAAGGTAACAGAAAAGAAAATAGTGTTACAACCATAGAGAAGGTGCGGAGGATGATCAACTCTTATATATGAGAGGTCAATTCATAACAGTGGGGATGAAGCTGTTCTTAAATCTGTTGGGATGGATTTTCAAACTTTTGTATCATCTGCCTGATGGAAGAGGGTGGAAGAGAATATTATTGAGATGTGGGGGAGAGGTATTTGATTATATTTGATGCTTTTCCGAGGCTACAGGAAATGTCGGCTGAGTAAATGGAAGGAAAGCCATTTTTTATGATGGACTTGGCTGCATTCAAATCTCTCTGTAATTTCTTGCAGTCTTAGGCAAAGCTGTTGCCATACCCAGCTGTGATGCATTCAAATAGGATGCTTTCTATTGTACATCAATGAAAATTATAGAGACATACAGCAGACAAACGGGCCTTCAGTCCAACCCATCCATGCCAATCAAGTTTCCCAAACTAAACTAGTCCCATTTGCCTGTATTTGTCCCATATTCCTCCAAAAGTGGTCACACTGATGTCCTGTGAACATGCCACATTTCCTTAGCCTTCTGAAAAAGTAGAGGTTTTGGTGTGCTTTTTTGCCTGCAGCATTGATATGGATGGACCAGGATAGATTGTTGGTGATATTTACTTCGAGGAAATTGAAAACCCATAACAACAGATTTAAGAACAGCTTCTTCCCTGCATTTGGCCCATATCACTCTAAACCTTTCCTATTCAAATACTTACCCATATGTCTTTTAAATGTTGAACTATACCTGCACGTACCACTCTAGCAGGTCATTCCACATACGAGAAATCCCCTGTGTGAAAAAAATTGCCCCTCAGGTCCCTTTTAAATCTTTTTCCTTTCACCATAAAATTACTTCCTCTAGTTTTGAACTCCCCTGACCTAGGGAAAAGGCCTTTGTTATTTACCTTATTTATGCCCCTATAAGGTCACCCCTCAACTTCCTATGATTGAGTGAAAAAATTCCCAGCCTATTCAGCCCATTCTTATAACACAAACACCAAGCCCCAGTAACATTCTCATAAATCTCTTCTGCACCTTCTCCATTTTAATAGTATCTTTCTTATGGCAGGACAACCAGAACTGTACACAGTACTCCAAAAGTTGCCTTGCCATTAATCTGTACAACCACAACATGATGCCCTAACTCCTATAGTCAACCATCTGGGCAATGAAGGCAAGCCTGCTAAATACATTCTTTATCAACCTGTCTATCTGTGATGCAACATTCAAAGAACTATGTATCTGAACCCCTAGATCTCTCTCTTCCATAACACTCCCCAGAGCCCTACCATCAGCTGTGTAAGTTCTGCCCTTATTCATCTTAGCAAATTGCAAGACCTTCCATTTATTCAAATTAAACTCCATTTTTCACTTCTCGACCCATTGGCCCAATTGATCAAGATGCCTTTGTATTCTGAGATAACCTTCTTCACTGTCCAATATACCACCAATTACGATGTCATCCATAAACTTACCAACTATGTTGCTTAAATTCTCATCAAAATCATTCATATAAATGACAAACAACAGTGAACCTAGCACCGATCCCTGTGAAACACTGCTAGTCACAGGCCTCTGGTCCGAAAAACAACCCTCCACCATCTCTCTGTCTCCTACTGTCAATCTAATTTTGTATCCAATTGGCAAGTTCTCCCTGAATCCCACATGATTTAATTTTACTAATCAGTCTACCATGTGGAAACTTGTCCACGTTTTACTAAAGTTCATGTAGACAACATCTACAGCCCTGGCCACATCTATCTTCTTGGTCACATCCTCATAAAACCCAATCAAGTTAGTGCAACATGATTTTCCATGCACAAAGCCATGTTTACTATCCCTGATCAGTCTTTGCCTCTCAAAATGCATGGAAATCCTGTCTCTCTGAATCCCCTTCAGATACTTACCCACCACTAACACTCACCAGTCTATAATTTCCAGATGTGTCCTTATAGTCTTTCTTAAATAATGACACAACATTAGCCACCCACCAGTCCTTTGGGTACCTCACCTGTGGTTGTAGATGATGTAAATATTTTTGCTATGGGCTCTGCAATTTTTTCCCTAACTTCTCACAACATCTTGAGATACAATTGATCAGGCCCCAGAGATTTACCTACCCTTATGCTTTTTAATACCTCCAGCGCCTCTTCTTCTGTAATGTGGAACTGTTTTCATGGTATCACAATTGTTTCCTGAGTTGCCAGCTTCTATGTCTTTTGCCATAGTAAATATTGAAGCAAAATATACATTTAATATGTTCCCCTTTCCTGTGGTTCCATACATAGATGACCTCATTATTCTTTAAGGGGCTGTTTTCTCTCCCTAGTTCCCTAGTTGTTCTTTTGCTCTTAATGTAATTGTATAATCTCTTTGAATTATACTTACCGTAATCTGTCAAAGCTATCTCATCACCCTTTTTGCCCTCCCGATTTCCTTCTTATAAATGCTTCCATTCTCCTTATACTCTTTAAGAGATTCACTTGATCCCAGTTGTCTATACCTGACATATACCTCGTTCTAATTCTTGACCAGAGTCTCATTATCTCTATTCATTAATTGTTCCTCACTCCTACCAGCCTTAGCCTTCATGCTAACAGGAATATACTGCCTCCGAACTCTTTTCATCTCACTTTTGAAAGCTTCCCACTTGCCAGTCATTTCTTTACCTGTGAACGTCTACCCCAATCAACTTTTGAAAGTTCCTGTCTCATACCATCAAAATTAGTCTTACTCTAATTTAGAACATTAACTTATATACAAGGCCTATCCTTTTCCATAACTACTTTAAAACTAACAGATCTATGATCACCGGTTCCAAAGTGCTCTCCCACTAGTACTTCAGTCACTTTCCCTGCCTTAATTTCCCAAGAGAAAGTCAAATTTTGCTCCTTCTCTGGTAGGTAGATCTACATATTGATTAAAAAAAAGTTTTCTTCAACACATTTAAGAAATTCATCCCCATCCAAGCGTTTTATCGATCTCAGAGATGTTGTCACCACTACTGTCTTCAAGAAAGGAGACAATGCGAATTGTGGGAACTACCTGTAAATCTCCCTACTCTTCATCGCCAGGAAGATCATCACCTGAATCCTCGTGAGGAGCCATCTCATCTGAGAAAATCCTTCCTAAAAACAAAAGTGGCATCTAACAAAAACCTTGGAACTATGAACATGATTCTTACTGCTTGGCAATTTCAAAAGAAATGCCAAGAAAAACACCACACACTATATTGCCTTCATCAATCTGACCAACGCTTTTGATTCAGTCAATCAAGAAGTGCTACAGAGGACCCAGTCAAAGGGTGGCTGAAATTCATCAAGGTGTCAGTGAAGGTCCTCACTGAAGGCAATATGACAGAATTAATTTAGGTCAAGACAGGGTTCAAGCAGAGAATTTTCATCGCCACCTTGTCTCCAACTTCTTTGCCAGCATTCTCTATCCTGTCAAGAACAAGTTTCCAAATGGTTTGGACATTGTCTACAGAGTGGACTCCCATCCTTAGGCATAAATAATATTGAAATCAGTACTTTTGAAGGGATTAATTTGAGGTGGCTGCTATCGCGAGAAAAGCAATTCAGCAACAGGCAATGCACTGACAGTAAATATTTGAGCTCGGGTACATCTACAGTGAAGGTCATAAACTGACAACTGTTTGCAATCCTGAGGCTTTGGAAGGCAGAGCTCACAGATTGGATACAATGTTGAATCTCTGCATCAGGGAATTTTTGAAATGTTTCCTTTTTCTCCCTCTCATTTGGGTGTCTTTCTTGAGCTAGGTAGGGAGGATTTTCTTTGGCAGTCAGGACTCAGGCATCAGAAACACATGGCTGGCCCTGTGGAGTTGGTTTCAGGTGATCATCGTCTCGATGCTGGTGCTAATAGTTGTTTCAAGGACGCTAATGATCAAATGCCTGTCCTCCCACTGGTGTGGAGAATCCATCTCAAAACAGAGTTGTTGGTACTTCTCAAGGGTCTTGAGGTGGCATCTATGTGTTTCAGAGCCATATAGAAAAGTCAGAAGGATGACTGTTTTATACAAGAAATGAAACATAAATATCAAAACATAAGAGACCATCCTATACGAAGGAACTCAATTCTTTGAGAACACCATTGGCAAGAGGAAATACAGAAAGGAACTGAAACGCCAGTACTCTTGAGGCCAAGGACTAATTTCACCTCCCAGAAGCACCTGCCAAATGTGTGGTTGGAGATACGGCTCTAGAATTGGGCATATCAGCCCCACAAGGGCCCACAGAGTCTATGACCAGTGACATGGAATTTCCTGGGTGGACAATCATATTCATTAGTGAGTGATTGCTGCTGATAACTAATAGACACTTTGACGAGTGAGGCACATCAAGATACCAGCATGCATGTCAAGTTTGTCGATTGGGAAACCCATAATTGCCTGCTGGTCATTGGTTCGGACTAAAATTGTTCCCTCAGAATGAGAAATCTGTCTGGAATCTAAGAGAGAATTACAGAGAGTTGTCAGTTCACTAACTTCATTGTCGATGTACCTTAACTCAACTATCTGCTGTCAATGCATTGCCTGTGGCTGGGGTGCCTTTTCTCAGCAGCTGCCAGCACAAATTAATCCCCAGTGTTAATCTCAACACCAATTATGCCAAGTATGGAAAGGCCAGACTAACTAATGGTGACAAATCATGTTGGATGTTAAATAATATTGACAAACTTGATACTTGTTGTCAGGACTGGAATGTAGAATATTTTCAGCAGCTCTTGAAAATGATGCTACCCACAGATTTATTGCCTCATTTTATCAGAGCAACAATTGGATTCAAATTGATGTTCATGTCCTTACTCCAATACAAGACAACAATTTCTGGCTTCTATGAAAGAAATCCTTCACTCTGTAAGTAAGTCAAATGATTTATTTGCAGCTTATAGGTTAGACAAATTCTTAATGCATGACAACCAGGACACTGAAGGGTCCAGGCCTGAAACGTCAGCCTTCCTGCTCTTATGATGCTGCTTGGCCTGCTGTGTTCATCCAGCTCTACACCTTGTTATCTCAGATTCTCCAGCATCTGCAGTTCCTACTATCACTGTCCAAAATTGTCTGGCCAATCAGTATCATATTTCTGCCCTTCGATTAGCTTGAGGGCATACTTCAAATGTATATACTAATAATCAAGAAAGGTAGGATAATGTTCAACAAATTATTGATTTGAATAAGTCATTGATGGATTTGTCTCTGCTTACACCTGCTACAAAACAGTATCATAAGCATATTGTAGATAGTGCTCCTTCCACAAACAGACATGGCCAAAAGGACCACAGTTCTTTTTGGCTACCCCAGTAGATCACAAATCTGTGCCTTTAAATCTCCAAGAGGGCACTCTATCTGGTCTGAGCTCCCATCTCAACAAGAGCATGTATGCTATGCCTCTCAGATTAGGGATATTGGCAGATGGATGTGCTTCACTGAAATAACTTGTCATGTGGGGAATGGTTGGGCACTCTGTAGTGGATGATGTTTAGAAGGATGTGGGAGAGCTCATTGAAACTTATAGAATACTGAGGGGCCCGGTGGTGTGGACATGGAGAAGATGTTTCCATTAGTAGAAGGGACTGGGAACCAAGGGCGCAGCCTCAAGGTGAAAAGACAATTGTTTAGAACTGAAATGGGGAGGAATTTCTTTAGCCAGAGGGTGGTGAATCTGTGGAATGCATTGCCACAGAAGGCTTCTGAGAGTATTTAAGACAGAGATAAATAGGTTCTTGACCCCCTTCAAGTTAGTAGATCAAAGGTTACATGGAGAAGGCAGGAGCATGGGGTTTAGAAATGTATTAGCCATGATTGAAAGGCAGAGCAGACTCAATGGGTCAAATGGCTTAATTCTGCTCTTATCTCTTATAGGTTCGTAGCTGACGGTACTGGGACCCCTATGGAGATGACTTTTACACTGCCTGTGATTATAAAAGGGCCATGGAGGGGAACTCAGGGCTGACAAAGGTAGAGTCAACACAGTATGGAGCTGGAGGAAGACAGCAGGTCAGGCAGTATCAGAGGAGCAGGAGAGTCGACATTTCAGGCCTGGGCCCTCCATCAGGGCTGGGCTAGTTTCAGGCCTGGACCCCTCATCAGGCCTCGGGTGGGGTGAAGGGAGCTGGGGAATAAATAGAGGGATGAGGGGTGGGGATAGGGGAAGGTAGGTGGGATGGTGATAGTTGGATGCAGGTAGGGGTAGTGGGGATTCGTCAATGGGAATGGTGGGGTGGATAGGTGGGGAAGTAGATGGATGGGTAATGTCAGGTCAAGGAGGCGGGGATGAGATGGAAGATTGGTAATGGAATAAGGTCAGGGTTGGGGAGATTTTGAACTGGTAAAATCCACATTCAGGCCATTGGGCTGTAGGCTCCTGAGGCGGAATATGAGGTGTTGTTTCTCCAGTTTGTGGGTAGTGTCATTGTGACACTGGAGGAGGCCTAGGATGGACATGTCACCCAGGGAGTGGGAGGGTGAATTAAAATGGTTAGCAGCCAGAGGGTGTTCTTGATCATAGCGTACAGAGTGCAGGTGCTCTGCAAATCGGTCATCGAGTCTATGCTTGGTCTCAGCAATGCAGAGGAGATCACATCGGGAGCAGCGGATACAGTAGACCAGGTTTGCGGATATACAGGTGTACCCCTGTCGGATATGGAAAGTTTGTCTTGGGCCTCAGATGGAGGTGAGCGGGGAGGAGTAGGGGCAGGTGGAGCACCTCCTGTCGTTGCAGGGAAAGGTGTCAGGGGTGATGGGGTTGGTGGGGAGTATGGAGCGGATGAGGGAGTCATGGAGTGAGCGGTCCCGATGAAAGGCAGATAGGGGTAGGAAAGGAAATATATCTTTGATGGTGGGGTCGCATTGTAGGTGGCGGAAGTGGCGGAGGATGATGTGCTGGATGCGGAGGTTGGAGGGGTGGTATGTGAGGACTGGGAGACTGTGACTTTGCTTTTGTTGTGGGGGGGAGCGGTTTGAGGACAGAAGTACGGGAGATGAAAGATTTGTGGTTGAGGGCATTTTCGATCAATGCAGGGGCGAAGTTGCAATCCTTGAAGAAGGAGGACATCTGGGATGTCTGGGAATGGAACATCCCATCTTGGGAGCAGATACAATGGAGGCAGAGGAACTGGGAGTAAGGGATCGAATTCTTGCAGGAGGGTGGGTGAGAGGAGGTGTAATCAAGGTAACTATAGGTGTCCATGGGTTTGAAATAGATGTCGGTGCTGAGATGGCTACCAGGTATGGAGACAGAGAGGTCGAGGAAGGGGAGGGAGGTATTGGAAATGGTCCAGGTGAATTTGAGGATGGGGTGAAAGGTGTTATTAAAGTTGATGAACTGTTCAAGCTCATCGTGGGAGCACGAGGCAACGCCAATACAGCCATCGATGTAGCGAAGGAAGAGGTGGAGGATAGTGCTGGTGTAACAGTGGTAAAGGGAATGTTCCACGTATCCTATGAAGAGGCAGGCATAGCTCAGATCCATACAGGTGCCTGTAGCTACCCTTTTAGTTTGTCAGAAGTGGGAGAAGTTAAGCAAAAAGTTGTTGAGGGTAAAGACAAGTTCTGTTAAGCAGATGAGGGTGTCAGTAGAGGGGGGCTGGTTGGGCCTGTGGGAGAGGAAGAAGTGGAGGGATTTTAGGCCATCTGCGTGGGAGATTAAAGTGTATTCTCCAGTCCTGGTGAAGGGTCCAGGCCTGAAACGTCAACTTTCCTGCTCCATTGATACTGCCTGACCTGCTGTGTTCCTCCAGCTCCACACTATATTGACTCTGACTCGAGCATTCGCAACTCTTGCTATCTCTTGACAAAGGTAGAGATCTCAGGGATTCATGACACGACAGAATTCTACTTTAGGGGAGATGATTGTCATGATTGTAAGTTTTCTAATAAACTGTGTAAAGATACAGGGAAACATGAGTCTTATAAAAAAGCAACTTTCAGTTCAACTTATCAGGAGCCAGGACAGAGCTGCTAGCAGTGGCAACACAGACAACCAGGCCAGCAATGATATTAGTCAGGAACTGTAGAGCATAAATTGGGAACAGATGTTCTCTGGAAAATGCATGATAGAAAGTGAAGTTTGTTTCGGGAGCACTGCTGCAAGTGCTGGATAAGTTTGTCCCACTGAGGCAAGGAAGGGATGGTAAGGTGAAACAACCTTGGATGACAAGAAATGTGGAAGATCTAGTCAAGAGGAAGAAGGAAATTTATTTAATGGTGAGGAATCATGGATCGGGCAGGCTCTAGATGGTTGCAACATAGCCAGGAAGGAACTGAAGAATGGACTTAGGAAAGCTAGAAGGGGGTTTGAAAAAGCCTTCGCGGGTAGGATTAAGGAAAACCCCAAGGCGTTCTATATTTATGTGAGGAACAAGAGGATGGCCAGAGTGAGGGTCTGACTGATCAGGGATAGTGGAGGGAACTTGTGACTGGAGTTGGAGGAGATAGGGGAGGTCCTTAAAGTTGCTTCGGTATTCACCAGTGAGAGGGACTTTGTAGTTTGTGAGGACAGCATGAAACAGGCTGATATGCTCAAACAGGTTGATGTTAGGAAGGAGGATGTGCTAGAAATTTTGAAAAACATGAGGATAGATAAGTTCCCGGGGGCAGATGGGATATACCCAAGGTTGCTACGGGAAACAAGGGAAAAGATTGCTGCCCCTTTGCCGCTGATCTTTGCGTCCTCACTATCCACTAGAGTAGTAGCAGATGATTGGAGGGTGGCAAATGTTATTCCTTTATTCAAAAAAGGTATTAGGGATAATTCTGGGAATTACTTCTGTGGTGGGCAAATTATTGGAGAGGATTCTGGGAAACAGTATTTATGATTATTTGGAAAAGCACAGTTTGATTAGAAATAGTCAGCATGGCTTTGTGAGGAGCAGGTCATGCCTTACAAGCCTTAATGAATTCTTTGAGGATGTGACAAAACATATTGATGAAGGTAGAGCAGTGGATGTGGTGTATGTGGATTTTAGCAAGCCGTTTCATAAGGTTCCCCATGGTAGGCTCATTCAGAAAGTAAGGAGGCATGGGATCCAGGCAAATTTGGCTGTTTGGATACAAAACTGGCTGTCCAATAGAAGACAGAGGATGGTAGTAGATGGAAAGTATTCAGCCTGGAGCTCGGTGACCAGTGGTGTTTCGCAGGGATCTGTTCTGGGACCTGTGCTCTTTGTGATCTTTATAAATGACTTGGATGAGGAAGTGGAAGGGTGGGTTAGTAAGTTTGCTAATGGCACGAAGGTTGGAGGAGTTGTGGATAGCGTGGAGGGCTGCGTTAGGTTGTAACGGGACATTGGCAGGATGCAGAGCTGGGCAAAGAAATGGCAGATGGAATTCAACCCAGAAAAGTGTGAAGTGATTCATTTTGGAAGGTTGAATTTGAATGCAGAATACATGGTTAATGGCAGGATTCTTGGCAGTGTGGAGGAACAGAAGGATCTTGGGATCCATGCCCATATATCCCTCAAAGTTGCCACCAAAGTTGTTAGGGTTGTTAAGAAGGCATATGATGTGTTGGCTTTCATTGTCAGGGGAATTGAGTTTAAGAGCCACGAGGTTATGCTGCAGCTCTATAAAACTCTGGTTAGACCACACTTGGAATATTGTGTTCAGTTCTGGTTGCCTCATTAAAGGAAGGATGTGGAAGCTTTAGAGAGGGTGCAGAGGAGATTTACCAGGATGCTGTCTGGACTGGAGGGCAGTTCTTATGAGGAAAGGTTGAGGAAGCTAGGGCTTTTCTCATCGGAGCGAATAAGGATGAAAGGTGACTTGATAGAGGTGTACAAAATGATGAGAGGCATTGACAGAGTAGATAGCCAGAGACTTTTTCCCAGAGCGGAAATGACTATCATCAGGGGACATAATTTTAAGGTGATTGGAAGAAGGTACAGGGGAGATGTCAGGGGAGGTTCTTTATACATAGAGTGGTGGGTACGTGGAATGCACTGCCAGCAGTGATAGTAGAGTCAGATACATTAGGAACATTTAAGCAACCCTTGGATCGGCACATGGATGATAATAAAATGTCGGATATGCAAGTTAGTTTGATCTTAGAGTAGGATAATAGGTTTGGCACAATATCATGGGCCGAAGGGCCTGTTAGACCACACTTGGAATATTGTGTTCAGTTCTGGTTGCCTCATTAAAGGAAGGATGTGGAAGCTTTAGAGAGGGTGCAGAGGAGATTTACCAGGATGCTGCCTGGACAGGAGGGCAGTTCTTTTGAGGAAAGGTTGAGAAAGCTAGGGACTGTACTGTTCTATGTTCTATGTTCTATAGTCAGTAATCTTCAATATCTGGATTAACTGGCTGGCACTCAGTCAGAAACCTTTAGATTCCTCAAAACCCTGGCAACACTACTCACTACTGAACAGATACAAATGCCTTTTAACATAGGTACTGATTTCACAAAGATAGATCTTATGCTTCTTCCACCTAAATGGACATATTTAGGGAGATTGATTTTTCAGTTATCATGAGGAGATTACACACAAGCCAAACGGCAACTGAGTTATTTCTATGACTTTCCTATTCCTATTTACAGCATTAAAGCCACCCCCAAAATAGGCTCCGTGCCAGATTTCATTTTCCTTCTTATTATAGCACAGCCTGATGTGAAACAAGCATGAGAGAGCAGGAAGACAGACAGCTTCAGGCACGGTTGGATCCTCCCTACCTCATGGGTATGAGAAAGCTCTGGGGGAGCCTGACCCTTATTTGCAGCAACATCCAAATCAAGGGGGATATGGAACCTCGGTGTCTTAATGCGGGCTGTTACAAGCCTGGAAAACAGAGGCTTATTCAGGGAAAAGGGAAATTAGATCTTCTCAACTTTATTCAGGATTTGGAGGATGTCCTCACCAAAATGCCTTCCCAAGCTAACTAACCTCTACTTGATGCAGCTAAATCTGACGACAGATAGAGATTAGTTGTTGACTAAACTTCCTTAATAAAGTGTTCATGCCACACACTTCTCAGCAGCAGAATTTAAATGTTTGCTCTCTAGCCTAAAACAATAAAAGTTAAATCTTGCATGGGCCTGGTTAATGGTTTTTGGTCTCATCTGCTCAGTGAATTTGACTGGCCAGAAAAGACAATGACGACACTAGCCATGATCAGTATTATAAAATACAACTACCACAAGGGTGTAAAAATAGCTCAGTTTTCTAAGATAACAAGGTGTGGAGCTGGATGAACCCAGCAGGCCAAGCAGCATCAGATGGGCAGGAAGGCTGACATTTCGGGCCTAGACCCTTCTTCAGAAAATCTTCTGAAAAATTTTCTGAAGAAGGGTCTGGGCCCGAAACGTCAGCCTTCCTGCTCCTCTGATGCTGCTTGGCCTGCTGTGTTCATCCAGCTCTACACCTTGTTATCTCAGATTCTCCAGCATCTGCAGTTCCTGTTATCTCAGCTCAGTTTTCTTCTCAGTTTAGGTCATTGATCTTTTTAAAGACTGCCTGATGTTGGCACTTACGTAGATGACATTTATCTTTCACCTAGTACTCTCAAAGTCCATTTGCTGCTTGGTGATAAGGTTTTATTGTGGCTCACAACTGCTGGATACCTGATCATTGGTCAGTTCATTTAAGAAGAAGTAGATTAGGCCTTCATTTACTGGCAATGGTAGAGGTTTAACCCACTTTTGTAGAGAAGAACTTCGTATGATTCAGGATCCCAAAACTCTGAAAAATCTGGAAGCCCACTTCGGAGTTTTGAATTTTGGTCAGTCTTTGACCTCATCTTTTGCTGACTTCTGAGCACTGCTATATGCTGGGTTGGGTGGAAGCCCGAAGGTCCATTTGTCTTTTCTCCTAAAAGTTTCTTGAAATTAGAGTAGCTGTGCTGTGAGGTGCAGAATGCTAAAATCTTGGAGCAGAAAGATACAATATTCATGTATCACCAAAAGTGACAATTGTGGTAATTGACATTAGGAACCACACTGGATCAGTACAGCTTCATGGCTATATGTTTTCCATGTGAGAATCAGGTACGATAAGATTGAACGGATAACAACAATGGTAATCCAGGGCCTTATTAAAGCTCCACATTGATAGAGACATATCCCATCACCATTCAAAGTGAATTGTCAGGCTGAAGAACAGTGTCATGAATGGCTTCTGATGAGAAGAGGCCAACTTAAATTTGATGTGACAAAAAGGTTTCTGTTATGAATTATCCCTCACTCCTTTATAATTTTCACACCTCCAATATGGGCATAATCTTTTTTCCTGGTTATGGAAGATAAAGACATTGAGGCAGAGATGAAACGTGCTGCTTCATAGAGTCATAGAGTCAACCAGCAAGAAAACAGACCCTTCAGCCCAACTCATCCATGCCTACCAGGTTTCCTAAATTGAAACTAGTCCCATTTGCAAATGTTTGGCCTATGTGCCTCTGAACCTTTCCTATCCATGTCCCTGTCCAAATATATTTTTTAAATGGTACGATTGTACACACCTCTACCACTTCCTCAGGCAGTTCATTCCATACATGCACCATGCTCTGTGTGAAAATGTTGCCCCTCAGGTCCCTTAAATCTTTTCCCTATTATCTCAAACCTAGGTCCTCTAATTTTGCACTCCCTTATGCTAAGGAAAAAGACTTTGGTTATTTACTTTATGTCTGCCCTTTGTGATTTTATAGACCTCTCAGAATACTATCAGTTTATTTATTGTGACCAGTCACTGATGATGACCAAAAATGTACCCATCAATAATTCTCAGCTGGGATGAGGATAGCGGTGGAAATCTTTTGAGATTCCTATTCTTTCTGTCCAGAGGAATTACTGTCCATAGCCCTAGGTCAATGCACAACACAATATACTGAAACAGCAGTGTTATATTATACTTTAGATAAAATATGCTCTGTTCAGCCCACATTGGTTTGTACAGAAAATGAGTATTGCAAATGGGGGATTCAACTAAAGGTCAATATTTTGGGAATTGTCAGGCTTCATGTATCATAAAGGTAATTAAACATTTGTTTGTGAGAATACGTTCTTCATAGGAGGCAAGATGTAATTGACAGGTAATTCACATACTCAGGCTACCACTAGTTCAGTATCTCAAAAGAAAACTGTCTTGCAGGTGCACAAGTGCAACAGTCTGTCTGCATCCTTATGAGGGGCTTGCAGCAGTTCATGAAATGATCATGAGGAACTGATTCAGTTGTTAGACCTGGCCAAACATTAATTTAAAATATTATCCACTCATAATGTGCCATAGTGGCTCAGTAGTTAGCACTGCTGCCTCACATGTACAAGGGTTCAATTCCAGCCTCAGGCGACTGTGTTGTGTGGAGTTTGCACTTTCTCCTTGTGTCTGTGTGTGTTTCCTCCAGGTGCTCCGGTTTCCTCCCACAGTCCAAAGATGTGTGCATTAGGTGGATTAGCCATGGGAAATGCAGGGTTACAGGGATAGGTTAAGGGAGGTGATTCTGGGTGTGATGCTTTTCAGAGAGTCAGTGTGGACTTGTTGGGCTGAATGGCCTGTTTCCACACTGGAGGGATTCTATTCTATCAAAAATGCTTCTACTTTGAGATCCTTTTTGGCATCATGCTAGCTACTTTGCCCAAGGGTCTCCTTGAAACACACTTGAGTCATAAACAAAATCAGCTTGTGAAGGAAGTAAATAAGGGTACATAATCAGACTGATTGTGGTGCCAGTACAACATTCTGCAAATTGACTCCATTATGTTGGTAGTTAGGTTATGCTCATAACCCATAAAGTATACACGATAAATTGTGAGCTATGCAATCTGATGAACAAAATATAATTTATTAAATGACCACCACTGCCTACTGCAAAACCCACTGAATCCATGCAAAATATTTTTTGCTGATTTTACTGTACCGCTGTTTTCATCACTGGGGTACAAACACGAGCTTGCTTGCATTTGCTCTTGGCTGGTCTCCACAAAATCTGTTTTGAAAAACAAACATTAGTGACATTATTACTGTAGCTGGTGCACCCAGAATCCTACACTCTAATCAAGGCAGAACCTTTGCAATGAGGTCTTCAAAGACTTCTGTGTGCAATTGAATTTGAGTTCAAAACACCAAATCATCCACCATCAGTGGGGCTGGTGAAAGGTAAAAAAACTCAAGAAATAAAATAAAGTATTGGGCAAACTGTTGAGAATCAGAGGAAATTTCTGGACCACCATCATTCCCCAGCTGCAGCTCTCATTAAATAATGTTCTTATATCTGTCACAGGGACAGTGTTTCTTTGAACATTCTATCATTTAATGTATAGTTTTTATATGTATCAAGTACTTATCCATTGTCTTTTTATTGGCTCTACACTTTCCGATTCCTTGACTGACATCAACAACTGGTTTTGAAGCAGGAGATAATTGATGAAGTTCATAAGATTGATGAGAGTATGAAGGACTCAAAAAGACAGAGATAGCTGACTAATAGTTATCCTTGCTGGGAGAATGGGTTCAGGAGGGGAAGTTTGAAAGGCAGCTTGATTTGTAAGCTAAGTGGAACAAGCCTGCTTGTGTACACTATATTATTAATGAAAGAACTGGTAAAGTGTTTATTGCCACATAGCAAACAATCTTGTAAACTTGTCTCTAAAGACGACTTGAAGTGGTGCCCTGAAGATACAGGAATGGAGTGGTCATACAAGGTGAAATCATACTTTGCTTTCTGGGACCGAACCTGGTGCTTTTTAAAGGTTTTGCAGGAGAAGAGATACCTTAGTGTATACATGAAAAGTCACTACAGGTGGCAGAACTATGAGAGAGCTGTTCATAAAGTACAGAGTATTCCATGCTTCATTAATAAGGCCATACAGAACAACAGCAGGAAGGTTATGATGAACTCATATCGTCCACTGGTTGATCTCATTTGGAATATCATGTACAGTTCTGTGTTCCACACCATAGGAAGGACACAAAGGCATTGGAGAGAGTGAAGAAGAAGTTGACAGGAATAGTTCCAGAGATGAAAAACTTTAGTTATGTGGATAGTTTGGAGACGTTTATGAGGATAGATTGGAGATGTTCATGAGGATAGATTTGAGATACTGGGACTGTTTCATTTGGAGAAGAAAAAGGTAAAGGGAAATTTGATAGGAGCTTTTAAAATCAGAGTAGGCAGAAAAAAGAATTGAGAACTGTAACACACAGTTTAAGATGCCTTAAACAATTCCACATTTTGGGGTCTTGGCAGCTGAAGGCATGGCTACGAGTGATTGAACAAATAAATTGGATATGCACTAAAAGCCAGATTTAGAGGAGCATAACTATCTCTCTGGGTTGTGGGATTTCAGACGATTGCAGATATATGGTGAGGTGTGGCCATGAGGTGGGGGAGTGAGCTTTGAAAACATGGAAGAAAATATTAAAATCAAATGTCAGTCAAAATTGGAGTTTGGATTATCAGATCAGCCATGATTCATTGAATGGCAGAGCAGACTCACTGTGTTGAATGACCTACTTCTGCTCATATTTCTCATGGTCTTATATCACATCTAAAAGGAAACAGTGTTGTGCAGTGGTAGTGTCTCTACCTCTAAGCCAGGAAGCTTGTGTTCAAGCCCCACCTGTTTCAGAAATGTGTCATAACACCTCTGAACAAGTTGACTAGAAATATCTGTCAATTAGAACAAGTGTAATAGGTAAATGCGATTTGAAAGGTTTTAAGTTATTTTTCAGTGCCAGGGAGATTGTTTGGCACAAGAACAAAGAACAAAGAACAAAGAAAATTACAGTGCAGGAACAGGCTCTTTGGCCCTCCAAGCCTGCACCGACATGCTGCCCATCAAAACTAAAACCCCCTACCCTTCCGGCGACCGTAACCCTCTATTCCCATCCGACAAATTTATTTGTCAAGACACCCTTTAAGAGTCACTATCGTGTCTGCTTCCACTACCTCCCCTGGCAGCGAGTTCCAGGCACCTACTACGCTCTGTGTAAAAAACTTGCCTCCTACATCACCGTTCAACCTTGCCCTCACACCTTAAACCTAAAATAAAACATAGCAACAGATATAAATTCGTATGCCCTTGAGCAGACAAACCCTAAATGTTTCGAGTCTGTACAGTATTTGCATATCCCATAATTGCATCAGCTCTACACATTTCAGTGTATATGCATACTGAATTTTCAGGTGAGATAATAAAGTGAAGCTCCTTTAGGAGCAGGGTAACTCTGACAGTTAAACATAAAAATGGAAAGGTTGTTGTGCATGAATTATCATCAGAAGTTCTTGTTTCGTTTATTTTTTATTAGTAGTGAGCTTCATAGCTATCTCTGCTGAAAAATTTGAGACAGAAACCCTCAAGATATCTAAGAAATGTTTAGATGATGTGAAATGCCATAGACTGCCCATGAGCGATGCTCCAGACTGGACCCTTAATTGAGTATGGTGAATACCTGAATGACCAGGGTCCTCCTTCACTCTATTAAGGACTGCATCCCTTAGAAATTCAGAAATGGCCACTTTCTTGAAACGTATGTTGTATGTTTGCCTTGTAGCTAATGGCACATGCTGGAAGTGTGACATTGACATAGAATGGTGTTGTACAGGAATGTATTCACTGCCTTGCCTCTCCAGTGCCCCAACAGTGACAATCTACCTGCCTCCCCTTATGCACTAAAAAGCCGTAGATGTTGGTAGCCTGTAAGTTAGATTTGAAGAGCCTATGTGCTGACAAGTCGCAAAAACAGGTAGCCTCCAAGTGAGCACTAAGAAGGAAAGCTAAGAGCCATAGATACATAATAAGGAGATGCATGAAATGCATGTGTGTCCTTGCATGCAAAGCAACTTGGCAGAAATATGCAAATCATAAGTGTCCTTGAGCTCTAAATTGAAATCCTGAAGCATTGAAATGGTGAATGAGTTGGTGTGAAAGCAGCTATAATAATTTGGTAAGGCTGTTTGATGGTTTGATGATATCCACTTACATGCATAAAGGGTCAAAAAGGTCAGCACCCATGGAGCATGCAGGGAAATGGTGATGAACACAATGTTGTCTGATGGCCCAGAGGAGCAAACAGTGAGCTGCTGATGATGCCAGGTAATTGCTCTGACATGAATGTTGGGAATGTTGCTATCTAGTTTCTTGGGGTAGGAGAGCAGATTTGGCAGCCTCATAGAAATGAGGTGAGATTAGTGAGTTGCAAATGCATGGAAATAAGGTTGTCACCACTCATTAGCAAGATTCAGAATTCACTTTTTAAAACCTAAGGGGGAAATTGGAATTGTTATTTGGCTTTGAGAATCTGATTTTCTCAACTTCACGTATGTGCCAACTTTCTTGCCATTGCCCAAGCTGCACGACAGAACAGAAAATTATGCCAATTATGTTTCATTATGATGCAGTATGTTTGTGATAGCATTGTAAGGCTCAATTATTTACAGCTTATTTATGGTTTCAGATTTTCTGTTCTTGCTAACTATCAACCCTGCAGAACTATTGGCTCACTCTGAAACAGGATAGTACAGTTTAAAAGGGTTGCTCTGTGCATTTTGTTGATTGTTTGCCTGACTTACTGCTTTTCTCTCTTTACAAAGATGTTTCAATATGAGAAATAGTCTTTAATTGGCAATATTGAGTGTCCAGATTTATATAAAAATAGCATGCATTCCTAGAAATGAATTTGTCTACTCTCTGAGTGGAATTACTTTTTGCTGCTTTTTATTCCTTGACTTGCTGGTTGAAAGAGAAACAGCAGTAACTGCAATAAATTCGTTTAGTGAATGACTATATCGAAATTTCTCATAAACACCTTCAGAGCTGAAGTCTTGACTAAAATGCAATATTAAACCATGAGGAAATCATAACATTCCTTTGGAAAAATGTGTAATGATGTTCACATTTCTGAATGGTGACTTTCTGAAATTCTAATATATAATTTTAATGACTATTGAAAAATGATAAAAAATAACACATACACGGCCATATCAATATAGCTTAGCAGACAGAAAAAATTACTGCATATGATGTAAATTTGAAATACAGAATATTTAAGCTAGAACCATAATAAATCAGGCACCAACTGTTGAGAGTGAAAGAGAGTTAGGCCCAAAATTTGTGTGAATGAGGCACACAGTTATTACTATATAAATTAGCCAATACCTGGAGGCAGGGAAGAGGTAGTGGGGTTGAATTGTATGTTTCTATAAGTTGCTGGTCATTTGCAGTGCTCTGTCATTACCCTCACAGAAATGTCAGTACACTTTTAACTCCCCAAGAATTTTATGGAGCTGCTGTACCTGCACATTAGTTGCCTGTTAACTTAAATGCAGTAATTAGCAATGTTTAATACCTTTTTAATGACCTGATAATTATTAAGGCTGTATTTATAGACTATGGCACTGCAGGGGGGGAGGTGCAAGGGGTGGCACAGTGCCTCAGTGGTTAGCACTGCTGCCTCACAGCACCAGGCACCAGGGACCTGGGTTCGATTCCACCTTCGGGTGACTGTCTGTGTGGAGCTTGCACGTTCTCCCTGTGTCTGCATGGGTTTCCTCCAGGTGCTCTGGTTTCCTCCCACAGTTCAAAGCCTCCAAATATGCAGGCTAGGTGGATTGGCCATGCTAAATTGTCTGTAGTGTTCAGGGATGTGTAGATTAGGTGGGTTATAGGGGGATGGGTCTGGATGGGATGCTCTGAGGGTCAGTGTGGACTTGTTTGGCCAAAGGCCTGTTTCCACATTGTAGGGATTCTATGATAAGGTGGACCATTGCAGTCCATGAGTGCAATAGGTGAGAGAATTGCATCTGACAAAACCAACCATCTCTGTTCCTTAAAATTCATTCACAATGAGGAACAAGTGAGACAATAAGATATAGGAACAGAAGTAGTCCACTGGGGCACATCAAGTCTGTTCTATCATTCAATGAGATCGTAGCTGATTCTCAACTTCACTTTTCTGCATTTTCCCTTTGACTCTTGATCTCCTTAAACATTGAAATCTGTATATCTCAGCAAATACATTTAATGGCTCAGCCTCAACAGCCCGCTATGGTGAAAAGTTCCACAAATTCCTTTGAAAGAAGAAATTCATCCTCAAATCTGCTTTAAATGGGTAATTTCTTAGTCTGAGATTATGCCCTTTGGTTCTACAAGAGGAAACAATCTCTTTGCACCTACCTTCTCAAACCATAGAATAATCTTATGTTCCAGTAAGTTTGTTTCTCATTTCTCTATACTCCAATGAATACAGGCCAACCAACTCTACATTTCTTCACAAGAAAATCCCTTCTTACCCTGGAGCAACCTAGTCAACGTTCTCTGGAGTGCCTTCAATGTCAGCATACCTTTCCTTAGATAAGGAGGCCAACATTGTTCACTGTATTGCAGTTATGGTCTGACTGGTATCTTGTGTAATTTTAACAAGACCTCCCCAGTTTTATGCTCCTTTCTCTTTGACGTAAAGACTAACTTCAATTTGCCTTTTCCCTTATCTGCTAAATGTGATTGCTAGCTTTTTGTGATTCATGCACTCAGACACCCAATTCCCTCTGGGCTGCCACTTTCAGGAGTTATACAGTCTCAGCAGTACTTTTCTGCTCTTTTATTCTAGCCCTCTTCAATGGTGTAAACATATGATCTTTTACTGTTAAATTCTGTGTCTCTCTCATTAACACCTGAAGAAGGAATGAGGCTCTGAAAATAAACCTGTTGGACTATAACCTGGTGTGATTTCTGACCTAGTCTACCGCAGTCAAACACCGGCACCTCCACATAATGAATGCTAACATTGCATTTTGCATTCCTAATTATCAACTGAACCTGCACGTTAATCTTAAGAGAATCCTGAACTAGGACTCCTAAGTCCCTTTGTGCTCTGGATTTCTGTAGCCTTTCCCCATTCAGAAAATAGTCTTTGCCTCTATTCTTCCTACTAAAGTGCATAACCTCACATTTTTCCCACATTGTTTTCTATCTGCCACTTCTTTGTCCACTCTCCTAGCCTATTCAAGTGTTTTTTTTCTGCAGCCTCTTTGTTTCCTCAACACTACCTGTACCTCCACTTACTTCTGTGTCATCTGCAAACTTAGTCACTATGCCCTCCATTCCTTCATCTAGATTGTTAATATATAAAGTGAATAGTTGTGGTCCCCATACTGACCACTGCAGAACTCCACTAGTCACTGGCTGCCATCCAGAAAAGAAACCCTTTATCTCCACTCTCTGCCAGTCTATCCATGCCCCTATCTTGCCCCTAGCACTATGGAACTGGTCATATTTAACAGCTTTCTGTACGACACCTTGTCAAAGGCTTTTTTGAAAATTTGAATCAATCACATCCACTGTCTCTCTTTTGTCTAACTTGCTTATTATTTCCTCAAAGAATTCTAATAGATTTGTCAGGTATGACCTCACCTTCATGAAATCATGCTGACTCAGCCTTATTTTACCATGCACTTCCAAGTACTCCACTCTTCCTGCCAAAGTTCATTAATTCTAATTTTGCGACACCGCCAGTTTTTGCCCAATCAGTTAACGTGTCAGTATCTGGTTGTAAACCCCATTGTTATTGTCACTACTCACCTTCCCAACTATTTTTATGTCATTTATAAACTCGGTGACAATAGATTCACTTCCATCATCAAATCACTAATATATGTTGTAAATAGCTGTGTTGTCAGCACTAATCCCTGTGGTACTCCATTAGTTACAGGTTGCTAGCCTAAAAATTCCTCCTAAACCCCAACTCTCTGTCAGTATTAGTTAGTCATTAGTTTAACCATGTTAATATACTACTCCCAACATAGGTTAATTTCTTATTAAGTAGCCTTGTTTGCAGTCCCTTATTGAATGTGTTTTGGAAGTCCAAAATCCAAAGGGTTCCCCTTTATCTTCCATACTCGTTACATCCTCAAAGAACTGTAAAAAAATGTCTGGCATGACTTCGGCCTCACAAAGCCATGCTAACTCTACTTGTTTATATTATGTTTCTAAATGCTCTGCTATTACATTCTTTATAGTATATTGACATTATCCTGATGACAGAATGCTAAACAAATGGTTTATAATGACCTGTTTTACTGTCTCTCTCCACTCTTGAATAGGAATGTTACACTTGGCAGTTCTCCAATCCTCTTGGACCTTTTGAGGATCCAATGATTCTTGGAAGATTACAACTAGCGCATCCACTATCGTTGTAGCTCCTTCCTAAAATTCTAGTATGCAGCTTGTGGGATCTAAAGGACTTATCAGCCTTCAACTCCATTAGTTTCCCAAGTAGATTTCTCAGTAACAGTTATTGTGTTTGTATTGTTCACCATCCATCCGCACCGCTATTAGCACCTTCTTTATTTTGTAATTTTGAAATGCTATTAATATTCTCTATGATGAGAACTGATGCAATGCATTTGCTGAACTCTTCTTCTGTTTCTTGGCTCCCAAGTATTATTTCCCAATCTTGTTTTCTCGGGGCAAAAGTTCACTTTGGCCTCTCTCTTCTTTGTTATACAGTTAAAGCTGTCTGTTATTATGTTACTTGCTAGTTTGCCCTCAGAGTTTGTTTTCTCCCTCTTCATTATTTTTGTTTTTTTTTGTTCAGTTTTGAAACTTTCCCTTTCCTCTGATTTACCAATAACCTTTGCCATGTTGTATATTTTTTATTTAATTTGACATTATTCTTCCCTGGTTAACCACAGTCTGTTATCCCCTTCTTAGAATTTTTCTTCCTCTATGGGATATATCTTTGTTATAAGTCATTAATGTATTTATAAAATGTCCACCTTTGTTCATCAAATATCTTTTCTGCTAAAGTCCCTACTCAGCTCACTCCAACCAATTCTGCCCCAATCCTTTCTAATTAGCCTTACTTGGGTTTAGCAGTTATTTCCAAACCAAGTTTCTCACTTTCGACCGATTATAATCACTGTTCGTCTGGGATTTTTTTATTCTGAGATCATTTATTAAACCTGCCAAAGTGCCAGATCCAAAATAGTATGATCCTTGGTCAGATTCACAACATAAATAAAAACTGAAAGAACTGCAGATGCTGGAAATTAAAAACAAAAGCAGAAATTGCTGAAAAATCTCATCAGGTCTAGCGGCATCTGTGGAACAAAATCAGAGTAAACATTTCAGGTCTAGTGAAACTTCTGAATCAGTTCTGAGGAAGGGTCACCAGGCCTGAAATATTAACTCTGATTTCTCTCCACAGATGCTGCAGACCAGCAGAGCTTTCCCAGCAATTTCTGCTTTTTGTTTGGGATTCACAACATATTCTTTTCGGAAACTAAAAGAATATACTCGATGGATTCTTCCTCATGACTGCCTCTGTCAACGTGATTTTCCCAATCGACATAAAGATTAAAATTACCCATATTTAAAGTTTTGGCAAAGATCCGTAGCTCGGGTTGTGGGTAAGGTTGTTGACTTGCTTGCCGAGCTGATTTGTTTTCGTTCAGACATTTCATTACTATGCTAGGTGACATTATCAGTGGAGCCTCCGATGAAGCAATGTTATTCTACTCTGCTTGGAATTTATACTGTCTGGTCCGTTATGGTGAGTACTGTCATTTCCAGTTTTGTTCTTTATGGGTTTGTATATGGGGTCCAATTCTGTATGTTTGATAGTTGCATTATGGGTGGAGAACCATGCCTCTAGGAATTCCCATGCATGTCTATGTTTGACTCGGGCTACTATGGTTACCTTGTTCCAGTTAAACTGATGGCCTTCATTGTCTGAGTGTGCCAATATTGAGGAGAGTTTGTTGTGCCATTTTGCTGCCAGCTGATATTCATGTATTCTGATGGCTAGTTTCCTTCCTGTCTGTCCGATGTAATGTTTGTGGCAGTCATTGCATGGTATTTTGTGAACTACGTTCGTTCCGAATGTTGCGGGAATGGAGTCATTAACCTTTGTGAGTGTTTGTCGTAGAGTGGCTGTGGGCCATCATGATTCCTAGTGGTCTTAGGAGTCTTGTTGTCAGTTCCGATATGTTCTTGATGTAGGGCAGTGTGGTCAGTGTGTTAGGGTGTACTGTGTCCTCCTGCTGTTGTCTGTTTAGTAGGCAGATGAAGTTGCGGGGATATTCGTTCATAGCGAGGATTTTGTATAGGTGCTCCTCCTCTTTCCTGCGTAGTTCCGGAGTGTTGCTGTGTGTCCTGGCTCATTTAAATAGTGTCCTAATGCAGCTTTGCTGTGGACACTGGAGTGGTTTCTGTGTAAGTTGAGGATTTGATCAGTGTGGGTTGCTTTCCAGTATACTGAGGTTTGGAACTCAGTACATAGGAGAATACTATTGGTATACTCCAATAGTTGGTCATACTGTTGATCATACACTCCACTTTAACATTTAGAAATGGAAGTTGATTGTTGTTTTCTTCTTCCCTTGTGAATTTAATCCCTGTGAATACACTGTTGTTGAGGTGGTAGGTCTCTTCTCTTTCATTGCGTTTAATAATGACAAATTTGTCAGTTACATACGGGACCCACAATTTAGGTTGAAGAAAAACATTACCCATAATTAACTTACAATCACAGAAACAGGGATAGAATCCCTACAGTTCAAAAACAGGTCATTCAACCTGTTGAAAATGCACCGACTCTCCAAAACGCATTTCCTGTTACTAATCCATCTAACCTGCATGTCCCTGGACATTATGACAATTTAGCATGGCCAATCCAACTAACCTGCACATTTTGGAATTTGGGAGGAAACTGGAGCGCCCAAAGGAAACCCACACAGACACGGGGAGAATGTGCAAACTCCAAACATACAGTCACCCAAGGTTGCAATCAGAACTGGGTCTCTGGCACTGTGAGGCAGAATGCCAACCACTGTGCCACTGTGTTGCCACTCTCTTGTCTTTTTCACATGTTCTCAATATTTCCTGATTTATTCTGTATTCTGCAGTACCTCTACTTTTAGGTGACTGATAAACTATTCCCACCATTGTCTCTTCCTTATCTTCCAATCCAAGATCAAGTTTTGAACAATATTTCTTATTATACAATTAACACAATACTACCACCCTTCCCTTCCTACTATTTAAAAAGTCACATACACCCTGATTATTTAGCTTTCAGCTTTTCCCTCCTTGTAGCCGAAAAGCTACAACCGTTCAAATGACATTTTAAACAAGTTGTCAGATCTGGGTAAACACAGAGACAATTATTATCAATCTGTAAATTTCTTTACAAATTGGCCTTTTGGTGACTGTTAAATAGTTTGCTTTCTATATAGGTGCATGATGACATGACCACCCAATCTGTGTACTTTTCGTTGAAATTAGGACTCTACTACTAATGAAAGTTTACCATTCTATCAGCCTACTCTTAATCATCAGCAAAATGGTGGAAGGACCCCTCAGAAATGCTATCAAGCAACATCTGCAAGGGAATCACCTGACCACTGAAGGTCACTTTGGATTCCACCAGAGCTATTGGGAAGAAATTTGCAGGATTTTGACCCAGCAACAGTGGAGGAACAACAATATAATTACAAGTCAGCATGATGTGGTCTTTGGACAGGAATTTACAGGCTACATGTTACCATGTGCCTCTTACCTTTGTTGTTCCAGGATATAGAGATCACTGGTTGGGAAGGTGCTGTTGAAAGAACATGGGTGAATTACTGCAGCGCACCTTGTAGATGGTACTGCACTACTGCCACTGTGAGTCAGTGGTGAAGTGAATGAAGGTTGAATTAATCCATGCTCTTGACTTCATTTCTGCACTAGTTTAAACATGGAACAAGCTGAACTCCAGAGGTGAGGTGAGAGTGATTGTCCCTGACATCAAAGTGGCATTCAACTGAGTCTGGCATCATAGAACCCGGGTAAAACTGGAGTCAATTGGAACTGAGGGGAAATTCTTGATTGGTTGGAGTCATACCTGGCACAAAGGAAGATTGTTGTGGCTAGGGAGGTCAATCATCTCAACTTCAGGACATCTCTGCAGGAGTTCCTCACTGTAGTGTCCTGGGTCCAACCATCTCCAACTGCTTTATTGATGACCTTCCCTCAATCATAAGGTCAGAAATGAGGATGTTTGCTGACAATTCCATAATATGTGATGCTACTTGCCACTCTTCAGACAATGAAGCAGTCCTCATCCATATTCAGTATGACAAATGTTCCCTCAAAGTTGTGCATGCATCCAGCCATTCCAAGGTTCCATGCAAGGTGATTGACATCAGCATGCTGATCACAGCAATGACCTCTGGTTCTGGAAATTACTGCTGTGCATGGACCTCAGAGGCCCATGCTGTCAGAAGAGAAAGTTAGAACACTGACCAGGACCTGTAAAAGGGTCTGGGCATGGATTAATTCAACTTTCATTCACTTCACCACTGACTCACAGTGGCAGCAGTGCAGTACCATCTACAAGGTGCGCTGCAGTAATTCACCCATGTTCTTTCAGCAGCACCTTCCCAACCAGTGATCTCTACATCCTAGAACAACAAAGGTAAGAGGCACATGGTAACATGTAGCCTGTAAATTCCTGTCCAAAGACCACGTCATGCTGACTTGTAATTATATTGTTGTTCCTCCACTGTTGCTGGGTCAAAATCCTGAAAATCTCATCTTAATAGCACTATGGATGTCCCGACACTCCAAAAAGGATTGTAGACAAAAATGAGCTGCCAGTAAAAGTGGTAGAGGCCAATACAAGGCAGCACGGTGGCTCAGTGGTTAGCGGTGCTGACTCACAGCGCCAGGGAGCTGGGTTCAATTCCAGCCTCGGGTGACTGTCTGTGTGGAGTTTGCACATTCTCTCCATGTCCGTGCAGATTTCCTCCGGATGTTCCGGTTTCCTCCCATAGTCCAAAGATGTGCAGTCTAGGTAGACTGGCCATGCTAAATTGCCCATACTGTTCAGGGATGTGTAGATTAGGCGGGTTATGGGGATGGAGTCTGGGTGGGATACTCTGAGGATCAGTATGGACTTGTTGGGCCAAAGGACCTGTTTCCACACTGTAGGGATTCTATGATGATCTATGAAGACATTTGGGCAGGCATACAGTTAGGAAATGTTTAGACAGGTCTTGGCTGAGTGTAGGTAATTAGGACTAGTTCAGTTTAGGAAACATTGTTGGCATGGATGAGGTGGGCCGAAGGGCCTGTTTCTGTGCTGTATATCTTTATGACTATATCATTCTAGAACAATTCAAGAATGCAGCTCATCTTTTCCAGTCAATTCGGAATTGGCAATAAACATCCACATTCCTGGAATGGATTAAACAAAGGAGGCTTTATCACTCTTTCTCTCTCCAAAGTTTTGACAATGCCTGCTGAGTGTTTGCATAATTTTCTGATTTTGCACAGATATAATTTTGCCGCAATACATGTTTTGATGTTGAAACATCTATACTAAAATGGGAAGGGCTTTCTATTTTTCTTATTCATTTTACACTATCAAATTGTAAGGCTGTTGAAGAATTAATTTAGACTTTTACTTCATTTGCTTATGATTTTTTCTTGACTTATTATCAGAAAAACCTCCTTCTGTCTTTATCAAGTTAATCTCTTCAAAATAGCAATTTTTAAAAATTGTTTGACACAAAACTAAATCTGGATTTTAACATATAGAAGTGAAGGGATTCTCTCAAAATATAGTTCCAATTTGAATCAGTCAAGTTTTTAATTCTATGGTGTCTGAAACATACATAAAAAATGATTAGATTTGAACCAAATGCCATGAGCCTCTTCTTTCAGACAGTGTCTTACTTAAGGGGACGAGGCCTGCTGGTTTTATTTTACTGCTGAAATTGTCACTGAGTATTACAAATGCTAATTAATACCTGATGAATAAGAGAATTTACTGAAGTCTAGTTCCAGTACCCACTGCTGTGATAATTATTACCATTTGAATGAAAAGTAACACTTTCTTATGACCTAAGGGACTGTTCCATGTTGAATTAGCATGAATTGATTTAACTTCAGTCACCAGTTACCAATATCTTGAATTTTGCTCACTGATAATAATATGACTTTGTAAGTGTATGCAGTTGCTGCAAATATATCATATTTTTAAAAAATCTTACCAGCTCCCCAGATTAAAATCAGCTGCCCTTTTTGTCATTTCTTATTTTCTATCAGAATTGATTGAATATCTTCACAGATCATATAATGTTCAATACAACTCTGTCTTGTAACATTGAAAATATACTGTGCTGCACAAAACAAGAGAATTGTACTGTCCACTTTTTCACACAGCATCAAGAACGTGTAGTCAATAGCCAAATGCTCAGGATATGTAGTTGAGAATAAGAATTCATCCTATCATTTCTGTTAGCTATTAAGGCAGGAAACTAATTATGAAGAAGAAGTGGATATTCAGCTCAGTTTATTGTGCTGTGTTTTCATTTTATTAAAATGCTTCATGAAGAAAACGCATGCAACAATAAATTTAAATATTTCAATATTATTGAATATTAGAATCAACCAAATATCAATGATATTGCATATGATTTTTCAAAACTTTAGTTTGTTCCCATTAGGCTATCACAAACTCCTTAGATGACAGAAAAGCAGAGTATTTTAGACATCACGAAAATGTCAAGAAATTTCAAAGCTAAGGAAATCTACAATGGTGGAATTAGCAATGCAACAAATAAGCCAGGCCCAACCCAGCAAGTCTGTCAACATCTGTGGAGAGAAATCAGAGTTTACATTTTGGGTCAGATAGCCCATTTTCAGAACTGATGGAAGCTAGCAAAACAATTTTTGTTTTTTTATGCAGGGGATAGAGTGGGTGGAGGGGTTAAGGAATAAATGATAGGTGGAAATAGAGTCCAAATAGAGCAAAGAATAGTTGGACAGTCCCTTTCCACATCTATCATTTACTCTTTAATCCGCTCCCCAACCCTATGTTCTGCATTAAAAAAAACAACTCTTTCCTAGCTACCATCAGTTCTGATGAAGGGTCACCTGATCTGAAATATTAGCTCTGATTTTTCTCCACAGATGCTGCCAGACCTGCTGAGCTTTTCCAGCAATTTCTATTTCTGTTTCTGATTTCGAGCATCCGCAGTTCGTTTGTTTTTTTAATAAGCCAGGCAAGTCTAATATTTCCACACTGATCAAAATTTTCTCATTTTTCTCTTTTGTATTGTAAAGTGTCGACCTCTAACGTCAACCTCCATCCTAATTATATCTTTATCCTGTACTTTTATGGTGTAATATTCCCATTCTAAAATAAAGAATCCAAACTGGGTTCCGAACTGCAAGCCAATAAATGATTTGATATTACTTTATATTCTTGTATTCTATCCTCCTAAATTTACAATGATGACTATCTCAAAGAGGAAGCAAATAGGGCACAAATCATCCTTATTGTCAAAAAGATGCAAAATTCATTAACCAGAAAGGTAAAATGGCACTATTTAATAAGTCTATCCTCCATTTTGAAAGAAGAATATTCTATCTTTTCAATCTAAAGCACTTCAATGATCTCTAAGTACTTGAAAAAAGCATCAAAAATGGAAGAATTACTCTGAAAGATTTTGAAGTTTTTTTTACTTTCAATTAACAGAAGGTAGCTAAAAATTCTGCAAGGGAAAATAAGGAATAAAGAAGTTTTTTAAAAAAAAATTCTTCATTTAAACAGCAAAACTGTTTAATCACAAAGCTAGTTTGGTAACTGACGTTCATATTCCAGCAAATTAAAAAATGATGAAAATATTTTAAACATTGATGAAGCCAAAATTTAATACAATAGAAGAAAATGCATAATTTATTAAATGAAAAGCAGAACCAATCACTTATAAAAACAATTTTAAACATCTTGCAACAATTTTTGCATATATCATTTAAATAAGTGAAAATCAGCAGTTAAATACAATTATAATGAAGAAAGATATTACACCTCTAAGCAGATTTAAAACTGCAAAATGCTTCAAACTGGAAATTAATGTAGTTTTTTTTGAAGACACAATTCATACAATTCAGAGTTGCTTCAGGATTATAAAAGAAGCCCAGAGAAGTAATGACAATGCTCTAGTGGTATTATTGCTTGATTATTAATCTGGAGACACAGGTAATGTTCCAGGGATAACAAGGTGCAGGGCTGGATGAACACAGCAGGCCAAGCAACATCATAGGAGCAGAAAGGCTGACGTTTCGGGCCTAGACCCTTCATCAGAAAAGGGGGAGGGGAAGGGGGTTCTGAAATAAATAGGGAGAGAGTGGGAGGCGGATAGAAGATGGATAGAGAAGAGGACAGGTGGAGAGGAAACAAACAGGTCGAAGAGGCGGGGATGGAGCCAGTAAAGGTGAGTGTAGGTGGTGAGTTAGGGAGGGGATAGGTCAGTCCAGGGAGGACGGACAGGTCAAGGGGGCGGGATGAGGTTAGTCGGTAGGAGATGGGGGTGCGGCTTGAGGTGGGAGGAGGGGATAGGTGGGAGGAAGAACAGGTTAGGGAGGCGGGGACAAGCTGGACTGTTTTGGGATGCGGTAGCGGGAGGGGAGATTTTGAAGCTTGTGAAATCCACATTGATACCATTGGGCTGCAGGGTTCCCAAGTGGAATCTGAGTTGCTGTTCCTGCAACCTTCAGGTGGCATCGTTGTGGCACTGCAGGAGGCCCAGGATGGACATGTCGTCTGAGGAATGGGAGGGGGAGTTGAAATGGTTGGCGACTGGGAGGTGCAGTTGTTTATTGCGAACCGAGCGTAGGTGTTCTGCAAAGCGGTCCCTGAGCCTCCGCTTGGTTTTCCCGATGACCCGTGGACAAGGGAGGCGCAGTTGTAGTATGGCGCACTGACCTCTACATCGCTGAGGCCAGACGCCAACTCTCCGACACCTCCTCCTACCGCCCCCTTGATCATGACCCCACCCGTGAGCACCAAACCATCATCTCCCAAACCATCCACAACCTCATCACCTCAGATGACCTCGCACCTACAGCCTCCAACTTCATCGTTCCCCAACCCTGCACTGCCCGCTTCTATCTCCTTCCCAAAATCCACAAACCTGAATGCCCTGGTCGACCCATTGTCTCCGCCTGCTCCTGCCCCACCGAACTGATCTCCAACTATCTGGACTCCATTTTCTCCCCCTTGGTCCATGAACTCCCTACCTCTGTCCGTGACACCACCCACGCCCTCCACTTCCTCCAGAACTTCCAATTCCCCGGTCCCCAACACCTCATCTTTACCATGGACGTCCAGTCCCTCTACACCTGCATTCCCATGCTGATGGCCTAAAGGCCCTCCACTTCTTCCTGTCCCGCAGGCCCGACCAGTCCCCCTCCACTGACACCCTCATCCGCTGAGCCAAACTCGTCCTCACCCTCAACAACTTCTCTTTCAATTCCTCCCACTTCCTACAGACCAAGGGGGTGGCCATGGGTACTCGCATGGGCCCAAGCTACGCCTGCCTCTTTGTAGGTCACGTGGAACAATCGCTCTTCCGTACCTACACTGGCCCTAAACCTCACCTCTTCCTCTGTTACATTGATGACTGTATCGGCGCCGCCTTGTGCTCCCACAAAGAGCTCGAACAGTTCATCCACTTCACCAACACCTTCCACCCCAACCTTAAGTTTACCTGGACCATCTCTAATACCTCTCTCCCCTTCCTGGACCTCTCTGTCTCCATAT
>NC_063338.1:72742567-72769550 GCF_021869965.1 Rhincodon typus
CCTCATCTTTACCATGGACGTCCAGTCCCTCTACACCTGCATTCCCATGCTGATGGCCTAAAGGCCCTCCACTTCTTCCTGTCCCGCAGGCCCGACCAGTCCCCCTCCACTGACACCCTCATCCGCTGAGCCAAACTCGTCCTCACCCTCAACAACTTCTCTTTCAATTCCTCCCACTTCCTACAGACCAAGGGGGTGGCCATGGGTACTCGCATGGGCCCAAGCTACGCCTGCCTCTTTGTAGGTCACGTGGAACAATCGCTCTTCCGTACCTACACTGGCCCTAAACCTCACCTCTTCCTCTGTTACATTGATGACTGTATCGGCGCCGCCTTGTGCTCCCACAAAGAGCTCGAACAGTTCATCCACTTCACCAACACCTTCCACCCCAACCTTAAGTTTACCTGGACCATCTCTAATACCTCTCTCCCCTTCCTGGACCTCTCTGTCTCCATATCGGGCAACCACCTAGAAACCGATATTCATTTCAAGCCCACCGACTCCCACAGCTACCTAGAATACTCCTCCTCCCACCCACCTTTCTGCAAAAATGCCATCCCCTATTCCCAATTCCTTCGCCTCTGCTGCATCTGCTCCCAGGATGAGGCATTCCACTCCCATACATCTCAGTTGTCCTCATTTTTCAAGGACTGTACCTTCCCCCCCTCAGTGGTCGAGAACGCCCTCAACCGTGTCTCCCACATCTCCCGCACCTCATCCCTCACACCCCGTCCACGCAATAAGAACCAAAAAAGAATCCCCCTCGTCCTCACGTACCACCCCACCAACCCCCGGATCCAACGCATCATCCTCCGACACTTTCACCATCTGCAATCCGAAACCAACAACAAAGACATCTTTCCCTCCCCACCCTTATCTGCTTTCCGGAGGAACCACTCTCTCCGTGACTCCCTTGTCCGCTCCACACTCCCCTCCAGCCCCACCACACCCGGCACTTTTCCCTGCAACCGCAGGAAGTGCTACACCTGCCCCCATACCTCCTCCCTCACCCCCATCCCAGGCCCCAAGAAGACTTTCCACTTCAAGCAGATGTTCACCTGCACATCTGCCAATGTGGGTATTGCATCCGCTGTACCCGGTGTAGCTTCCTCTACATCGAGGAAACCAAGCGGAGGCTCGGGGACCGCTTTGCAGAACACCTACACTCGGTTCGCAATAAACAACTGCACCTCCCAGTCGCCAACCATTTCAACACCCCCTCCCATTCCTCAGACGACATGTCCATCCTGGACCTCCTGCAGTGCCACAACGATGCCACCCGAAGGTTGCAGGAACAGCAACTCATATTCCACTTGGGAACCCTGCAGCCCAATGGTATCAATGTGGATTTCACAAGCTTCAAAATCTCCCCTCCCCCTACCACATCCCAAAACCAGTCCAGCTCATCCCCGCCTCCCTAACCTGTTCTTCCTCCCACCCATCCCCTCCTCCCACCTCAAGCCACACCTCCATCTCCTCCCGACTAACCTCATCCTGCCCCCTTGACCTGTCCGTCCTCCCTGGACTGACCTATCCCCTTCCTAACTCCCTACCTACACTCACCTTTACTGGCCCCATCCCCGCCTCTTCGACCTGTTTGTTTTCTCTCCACCTATCCTCTCCTCCATCCATCTTCTATCCGTCTCCCACTCTCTCCCTATTTATTTCAGAACCCCCTTCCCCTCCCCCTTTTCTGATGAAGGGTCTCGGCCCGAAACGTCAGCCTTTCTGCTCCTATGATACTGCTTGGCCTGCTGTGTTCATCCAGCCCTGCACCTTGTTGTCTCGGATTCTCCAGCACCTGCAGTTCCTACTATCTCTAATGTTCTAGGGACTTGGGTTTAAATTGCATCACTGCAGATCGTGGAGTAAAAATCTGAAATTAAAACTTGAATCATGATCGTGAATCGATTGTTGGGGAAAGCCACATCTGGTTCACTAATGATTTTAAGGGAAGGAAACAGCCATTCTTGCCTGGTCTGGCCTACATGAGACTCCCTCTGGGAAATGAGATGACAATAAATGGTGACCCAGTGAATGATACCCATATTACACAAAGGAATTTAAAAAAAGAGCAAGTGAATGCCTTTCTTTACTCTGCAGGTCCAACCAGGTATAAAAAATTGACAGAATGTAAGAGTAGACAGATACTTTTGATAACTTTGTAAGAACATTTAATAATCACTTAACAATAAGCACTAATCACATAATAGAAAGAACAAGATTTAATAGAAGAATACAATTTCTGAGAAAACATTCTGACACCTTTATCATGACCATTATACAATCTTTGGGATTTGTGAAGTAGAGATCATGTCTGACCAAATTGAATTTTTTGAAAAGGTGACCAGGCATGTTGATGACAGGTTTTTTTTAATATAGTCTACTTAGACTTCAGCAGTGCTTTTAATAAGGTGCCTCATGGGAGATTAATAGCAAAGGTTAGAGCCCATGCATTCCAAGAAGATTTGGCAACATGAATCCATAATTGGCTGAGTGGCAGGAAGCAGAGGGTGATGGCTGAGGGGTGTTTTCCAATTGGAAGTCTGTTTCCAGTCAGGTCCCACAGTTGTCAGTGTTGGGGCCCTTGCTATTTGTGCTTTATATAAATAATTTAGACTTGAAAGTGGGAGGGTTGACCAGGAAGTTCACAGTCAATATAAAAATTGTTGTTATGATAAATAGTCAGAAGTCACACAATATTAGGTGGTAGTCCAACCACTTCACGTGATGAAGAAGCAGTGCTCCAAAAGCTTACTTGATTTGATTTGGTTGATTGTAGTCACGTATTACTAAGTACAGTGAAAAGCTTTGTTTGCGATCAGCACAGGCAGATCACAGTAAGCAAGGACATACAGACCATAGGGTGCTTAGGCAGGGTTAGGAATATAGGTCCCACTTCACAGGAGGTGTGTGAAGCAAGATCAACATTAACAAGATAAACATTATTTGAAGTTGGAGAGTCCAGTCATCAGTCTAATAATGACAGGGAAGAAGCTGTTCTTAAACTGTTGGTGTGTGTGTTCAAACTTCAGTATCTTCTGTCTGATGGAAGAGGTTGTAGGAGAGCATTACCAGGGTGGGAGGGGTCTTTGATGATGTTGGCAGCTCTTCCACGGCAACAAGAAGTGTAAATGGAGTGTATGGATGGACGGTTGGCTTCGATGTTGGTTTGGGCTGCGCAAGCAACCTACTGTAGTTTCTTATGGTCCTGGGCAGGGCAGTTGCTGTACCAGGCCATAATGTACTTGGATAGTACGCTTTTTATGCTACATCTGTAAAAATTGGTGAGGGTCCTTATGGACATGCCAAATTTTCTAAGCCGCCTGATGAAGAAGAGATGTTGTTGTGCCTTCTTGACCGCTGCATCTATGTGGAAAGTCCAGGACAGGTTTTGATTTCAAATAAAGCTGTTGGACTACCACTTGGTGTTGAGTGACTTCTGACTTTGTCCCGCCACCAGTCCAACACCGGCACCTCCACATCATGGTAAATAGTGTGGAGGATCACCTTTGATTGCAAGTGGATTTAGACAGACTTGTCAGGTTAGCTGATCAGTGACAAATAGAATTCAATCCAGGTACATGTGAGGACCCAATTTCTATTTCTGTTTCTGATTTCTAGCATCCGCAGTTCGTTTGTTTTTTTGCACTTGATTGGGACAAACAACGTAAGGCAAGGGAATAGATGATGGATGTTAGGATTCTAGGAGCCACTGAGAATCAGAGGGACCTTGCTGTACATATATACCAGTCCCTTAAGTTCTCGGGAAAGGTGGATAAAGTGGTTAAGAAGGCATTAACATCTTACAACAAATATCTCGAAAAGATTACCAAGACACACTTTCACTGGTACATCTAACTTTATATATGTTGGCACAACAATTTTGGAAGATGTGAATCAATCTTTCTGAGGGGCAATCAGTAACTCATCTGAATCCAAAATGAGAGAGATTATGTCGGTCAATTACTTCACAGGAAAAGTGTTGCACTAGCACTCTCTCTTGCACCATCTTTTTAGCCACCTATTTATCTCATAACCTACTTTTTGTGTTCAGTCATGGTACGTGACATGGTAACAATCTGAGATAATTACTTTCCAGGTCCTACTTTTAACTTGTTCCTAACTCCCTATATTCTGCTTTTTGGACCTTATCCTGTTTTCTCCAATGAAGATTTTAACAAACAGAGAGAGCCTGATTGTTTGGGGGATGGTGGGGAGATGTTACCTCAGGCAGATAGTACCCGAATGGTGAACTCACATCACAAGATAAGCTCCAACCATCAGGATCTAAATAATTGTCCCTGAGAGGAGTGCACTCGTTGTTATGTGCAAGTTGTGCAGTCGAAATGATTCAAAAACAATAATGTTTATTTACTCTTTATTTGGACTGATGATTCACAAGAGACCATTGTGTATCTCAGATATAATGTAAGTATGATGTAGTATATAATACACCAATTCTGCCTATCAACACTGGGCCATCTTCTGCCACCGACTTTGTGTAGGCACTCTTTCCTATTAAATATCAGTAATTTAGACTAGTATTAAGTAAAAGTACACTAGACATCTCAGATGGTTCAGGGAGACAACCATGACATTATTCTTTGTTAGAAAACTGTTCCCTGTAGAACAACATAACACTATCTCAACAGTTAAGAACAAATGTTGTCACCATTATTATTAACCAGTCAATCTAGCTTATTAATACATCCACATTGTTAGAATGGTCTCCTTGGGGTCTGTGATTGTTTCAATTTAGTGCCAACAACATTCTAATCTAATGTGTTAACAGATAGATTGATAGTAGCTAGCCAGACAATTGAGACTTTTTGCGGTCTTTGGGTCACTAGCCTGTTGATTGTTTTGACTAAATTCCAGCGTATACATAGAGACATAGAGTTATATAGATGCACAGCATGGAAACAGACTCATTGGTCCAACTCGATGCCAACCAGATATCCTAAATTAATCTAGTCCTATTTGCCAGCATTTGGTCCATATCCCTCTAAACTGCTCCTATTCCTGTACCCATCTAGATGTCATTTAAATATTGTAATTTCATAACCCACACCCTTTGTATGAAAATGTTGCCCATTAAGTCCCTTATGTATCTTTCCACTCTCAACTTAAACCTATGCCCTCTAGTTTTGGACTGCCCTACCCTGGGAAAAGGACCTTGGCTTTTCACCTTATCCATGACCCTCATGACTTTATAAACCTCCATCAGGTCACCCGTCAGCCTCCAATGTTCTAGGGAAAGTAGCCAGCCCCAGCTTATTCAGCCTATCTGTATAGCTCAAACCCTCCAACCCCAGCAACATCCTTGTAATCCTTTTCTGTACTCTTTCAAGTTTAACAACATTTTTACTATAGCAGATAGACCAGAATTAAATGCAATATTCCAAAAGTGATCTCAGCAATGTGGTATACAACTGCAACATGACATTCCCAAACCTGTACACAATGCATTGACCAATAAAGACAAGTGTACCAAATACCTTCTTCACTATCCTGTCTACCTGTAACTCCACATTCAAGGAACTATGAACCTACATCCCTAGGTCTCTTTTTTCAGCTACACTACACAGGACACTACCATTAAGTGTATAAGCCCTGATTTGCCTTACCAAAATGCAGCACCTCACATTTGTCTTCATTAAACTCCATCTGCTACTCCTTGGCCCATCGGCTCAATTGATCCGGTCCAGTTGTACTCAGAGGTAATTTTCTTCACTGTCCACGACACCACCAATTTTGGTGCCAAACTTACTAACCATTCCTTCTCATTTATATAAATGACAAAAAGCTGTGGACCCAGCACCAATCCTACAGGCCTCCAGTCTGAAAGACAATTCCCTACCACTACCCTTTATCTCCTACCTTCAGGCCAATTTCATATTCACATGAGAGAGCAAGAACTGCAGATGCTGGAGTCAGAAACAACACAATGTGGAGCTGGAGGAACACAACAGACCAGGCAGCATCAGAGGAGCAGGAAAGCTGACGTTCCAGGTCGGGACCCTTCTTACATGGCTAGTTCTCTCTGGATTCCATGTGTTCTAACCTTGCTAACAAACCTATCATGCAAAACTTTGTTGAACGCCTCACGAAAGTCAACATAGACAATGCCTAAAGTTTCACTTTCATCAATCTTCTTTGTCACTTTTTCAAAAAAGATTAGTGAGACACGATTCCCCACGCACAAAGCCATGTTGACGATAACTAATCAGTCCTTGCCTTTCCAAATTCATGCAGATTCTGTCCCTCAGAATTCCCTCCAACAACTTGCCCACCACTGACATCAGGCTCACCAGTCTATAGTTCCCTATCTTTTCCTTTACACTTTTCTGAAATAATGGCAAAACATTAGCCACCTGGCAGTCTTCCAATACCTCACCTTTTGCTATTGATGATACAAATATCTCAGCAAGGGGCCCAGCAATCATTTCCCTAGCTTCCCCCAATGTTTTGGATTACACTTGATCAGGTCCTGGGGATTTATCCACCTTTATGTGTTTTGAGACATCCAGCAGCTCCTACTCTGTAATATGGATACTTTTCAAGATATCATTGTTTATTCCTCCAAGCTTTCTACCTTCCATATCCTTCTCCACAGTAAATACTGATACGAAATACTCATTTAGTATCTTCCCATTTCCCATGTTTCCATAAATAGGCAGCCTTGCTGATCTTTAAGGGGCCCCATTATCTCCCTCATTGCTCTTTTTCATTTTGGATTCTCCTTGACCCTATTTACCAAATCTAACTCATGTTCCCTCTTTGCCCTCCTAATTTTCCTCCTGAGTATATTCCTACTGCCCTTAGACTCCTCAAGGGGTTCACTTAATCCCAGCTTTGTATACCTGACATATGCCTCCTTTTTCTTGACGAGAGCCTCAATTTCTCTAGTTATCCAGCATCCCCTACACCTACGAGCCTTCCCCTTCACACTGATAGGAACATACTGCCTCTGGACTTTCGTTAGCTCATTTTTGAAAGCCTTCCACTTTATCTGCAAATAGTCTCTCCCAATCAACTTTTGAAAGTTCCTGCCTAAAATTATCCTTACTTCAATTTAGAACTTTAACTTTTAAATCGGGTATATCCATTTCTATAAGTATTTTCAAACTAATAGAATTATGATAACTGACCCCAAAGTGTTCTCCCACTGACATCTGAGTCACTTGCCCAGCCTTACTTCCAAAGAGAAAGCCAAGTTTTGCTCCTTCTCTAGTAGGTTCATCCCCATACTGAATGAAAAAACTTTCTTGGACACAATTATCGAATTCCTCTCCATCCAAGCCCTTAACACTGCCAGTCCCAGTCTATGTTTGGAAAGCTAAAATCCCCTAACGCTAATTACTGCCCTATCATTCTTACAGATACCTTGACAAATCTAATCCTTGACTCTGCCAACCTGACACTCGTTAAATTCTTTAGTATTATGTAGTCAAGCTGTGGACCTGCTGTGAAAATCTTCCACTTTGTATTAAAATGACAGAAACTTTAAAGGTACAAATTGCTCATTATGTGCTTTGGAGATTCTTAAACATAGCGATCATTTTCTGCTTGATTCAAACTCCCCATTCACTGTATCACATTCAGAATGTTAATAAGATCACAGATCAATACTGATTTACTATGTAGAAGAATGCTAGGTTAGTTTCATTTCTTGTGTGCTTGTGTTCTAAGAGTCTTGATCTTTCAACAGAACAAAATAGAATTCTTTAAAAATACAAGAAAATAGAATTAGCTTAATTCTGGCAATACTGGTCACAATATTGAGCAAATTACAGAATACATTAGTTTTTTTTAATATGTCAATATAGTCCAAGTGCAATGCATCAGTATAACAAGATTAAAGAAAAGCAAAATCTTAAGAAGGATTAGAATCTGACAATCACAATGAAATAGGTTTTATAACCAGATAACTAAAGCTGAAATAAAACAGAAAATAAAGGGGTTGGAATGTGCAAAAATTGCTTGACAATGGATCAGAGGTCAAAATATTTGAGACTGAACCAAGTGAAATAAATATTGGAAACATTCTGATCAAAATAAAGAATGTTTTGATCTCAGTTGATGTTATTACTGGACAAGCCAGATTCCAAACTGAAATCTGGCCCAATAGGTTATGTTTTGTTTTGCCTTTATCTATTGAGGTCAGCTTTTACTAACAGACAAGCACACAACGTATCATATCTGGTTTTAACAATAAGACAGAAACTTATTATGAAAAAGGAAAGAAGGTAAACTAGATTAGATCAAGCTATGGAGACAGAAGGTGGGGGTACAATCTTGCAGCTGGTGCTCCTGAGGCCGAGAGAATATTCTTCAACAAAGGCACCCTTCTCAATGGGCCTATTTGTCGTGCTCCTCTATGTATAAATCTAAGAGTTGTTACCATTGATGGCAACACCCAAAAACCTATTCTGTGCCCAGACAGTGGACATCAACAGTCTTTAGTAAGTATAGTTGTATTCAAGACATAGTAAAAGATGAACACCCTGGAACCCTACAGACTTGGGTCCCATCTCCATGTGATCTTATATCATTATGACAAAGTTTCTTACGCACACACTCAATGAATCTCTTCCAAAGAGACAGCAAACACTACGTCATCTTTGACGTCATAGTCAAAAAGTGTAGCAAGATCCAGAAAGCGCTCCTCAGGGAGATTATATGCCTCTGTGTCAATATCATTCTCTTCAACCTTTTTTCTGAAAGAGCAAATCAAAGTCTGGAACATCATCTTGCAGCTGGTCAGCATCATTCTTGGTGAATCTTATTCTGTCTATTTGTACCTTTCATCAAAGGAAAGGCAAAAATCTACAAATTCCTCTTCAAAAAAGACTCACTTGAAGAGTGATGAGCCAGCATCAATTTCTGCAACAGCTGGTGAATAAAGAAGATTCAATGTTACACAAGCATTTAACAAAGAACACTGCTGATTGGAATGACACACAGAAAATTAATGATCTCTCTCCCATTGTAACAAAAGGCAGTCTGCATCTGGCTCATGTTATTGGTTGATGCCTTCTGTACCTTAAAATTTTATGGAAGATGATTTGAGAAACTAAATTTTCAACTGTGGTGCTGAATCTGAAAGGATCGATATACTTGTCAGTATAGCAAGTAGTAAGCTGCTAACTGCAGTTAATTGATTAAATGATTGTGTAAATATAAAAGGAGAACAGTTGGTACTGAAAGTGTTGCATGAGCTGTATGGTGTGTGGCAGCATTGACCAATGGATAAAGTCATAGGCACAGTGGCTCAGTGGTTAGCACTGCTGCCGCACAGCACCAGGGACTTGAGTTCGATTCCACCCTCGGGTAACTGTCTGTGTGGAGTTTGCACATTCTCCCCATGTCTGTGTGGGTTTTCTCCTGGTGCTCTGGTTTCCTCCCACAGTCCAATAGATGTGCAGGTTAGATGAATTGGCCATGCTAAATTGCCTGTAATGTTCAGGGATGAGTGAGTTATAGGGGGATGGGTCTGGGTGGGATGCTCCAAGGGTCAGTGTTGGGCTGAAGGGCCTGTTTCCACACTGTAGGGATTCTATAATCATACAACAGGGACACAGACCCTTTGGTCCAACTGGTCCACGCCGACCATGTTTGCAAACTAAACTAGTTCACTTGCCTGTGTTTGGTTGATATCCCGCCAAACCTTTCCTATTCATGTATTTATGCAAATGTCATTTTAATGTTTTAACTGTGCCTGTATCCATCACTTCCTCAAGCAATTCATTCCACACTTGGAAAACTCTCTGTGTAAAAAAGTTGCCCCTCATGTCCTTTTCAAATCTTTCTCCTCTCACCTTAACAATATGCCCCCTAGTTTTGATCTCCTCCACCCTAGGGAAAAGCCCTTTGCTATTCGCCTTATCTATACCCTTCACAATTTTATAAACCTCTATACAATCACCCCTTAACCTCCCACGCTCCAGTGAAAAATGTCCCAGCCCATACAGCTTACTTTTATAGCTCAAACCCTCCACTTCGGGTAATATCCTGGTAAATCTTTTCTGAAACCTCTGCAATTTAATAATATCCTTTCCATAGCAGGGTGACCAGAACTGCACACAGTACTCCAGAAGAGACCTCACCAACGTCATATAGAACCTCAACATGACATCCCAACTCCTGTACTCAAAGATCTGAGCAATGAAGGCAAACATAATAAAGGCCTTCTCAAACACCCTGCCTACCTGTGACACAAACTTCAAAGGATTATGTACCTGAACTCCTGGATATCTCTATTCAACAACAGTACCCAGGGCACTACCATTAATTGCGTAAGTCATGCCCTTGTTTGTTTTACCCAAATGCAATATCTCACATTTATCCAAGTTAAACTCCATCCACTACTCCTCAGCCCATTGACCTAATTGATTAAGATCTCTTGGTAATCTTCGATAACCTTCTTTACTGTCGACTATATCACAAATTTTGGTATCATCTGCAAATTAACTAACCATGCTTCCTACTTTCTCATCCAAATCATTTATCTAAATGACAAACAAAATCCAATACTGATCCCTGTGGAACACCAGTGGTCTTTAGTGGACTCCACTGAAGGCCTCCAGTCCGACAAACAACCCTCCACCACCACCCTCTGTCTCCTACCATTAAAGCAATTATGTATCCAATTGGCAAGCTCACTCTGAATCCCATGTGATCAAACTTTACCAATTAGTCCATCATTTGGAACCTTGTCAAAATCTTTGCTAAAATCCATACAAACAAGGTTTATTGCACTTGACTTCAGTGTGATTCATAAAGCTAGTGGGGGTTTTGTGGCACACGACCCATAGCTCTGCAGCTATAGTCTGCTCCACTATTTAATAAATCAAGGGCTAATTTTATTTTAATCTCATTCCTACATACCCATGATAATCTCTTGTTCCCTTGGTAATCAAGAATTAATCTTCCCCTGCCTTAAAAATGTTGAAAGTTCTGCATCCACTGCCTTTTGAGTAAGGGAATTGCAAAGACTCACGGCCCTCTGACAGAAAAAAAAATGTTTCCTCATCTCTAGATTTTCCCATAAGAGGAACCATTCTTTCAATATCCATCCAGTTAAGTCCCCTCAGGAAATTGTATATTTCTGTTAAGTCACCTCTGACTTTTCTGAACTCCAGAGGATGCAGGACTAGCCTGCTCTAGAGGTGTTTTACAATGTGTCTGAACAGGTTGATTAAAAATATAAAACCAACAAAAGCTGCATGGCTGTACAGTCATTGAAATCTATCATAGAGGAAAGGTGAGTTCTACTTCACCAACAGGCTGAGATCCAAATTAACAATGAATTGATTTTGAAATTAGTTTTCTTGCCAGTCATCATGATTGCTGCTTACCAGAAATCTTCTCGTGGGTCCACCATTTCTTCTGAGAAGAATGCATTTTGTTCCTGGGTAGCATCTACTGTTTGGATAGCTGCAGATTGGAATGTTTTTTTTTTAATTTGTCCTGCAGACCTGAGGGCTGCTTCAACAAATCACACTAAAATGGCCTCTCTCGTGGCATGGTTGGCACTCAGGCTTAGTGCTGGTTTGAAGTTTTCCACTCACAACACAGACACAAAGCAATGATGAGAACTCTTTTTTTTCATTTTCTGACATCAGGAGCCCTATAATCTCTGAATTAGACTGAGTCTGAGTCAGTAGGCTGGCTCCAGGAAAATTCTCCATCCCCACAGATAAAATGTTTATTCTCGTTACCAAGTTCAGCCTGTTTTATTTTTGGCTAATTGCTATGCTTATTTGCTAATTTGTTAAACTTCTCATTAGACTGTAAAAAAAAATCTGTTGGAGCTTCATTCAGCACCTGGACTGTTTCATTGTCTCCTATGAGTTTGTCTTTTAATGTTAAATATTGGCGATTATCAGTGATGTGGTATAAGTCATTTATAAAAGAAGCAATTGTCTCCCCAGCTTCTGATCGTGCTGTTTAAACTTTAGGTACTCTAAGATGATATTATGCCTTAAAATGAACTAAGGGTCAAAGGCCCTAATTTTGTAATAATATTTAGCAGTTTCTACTTCTATGCCCTCCCTGATGAGAATGGCACTGCTACAAATTAATATTAATCAGTATATAGACCTGATTCTTGACTGTTTTTTGATCTGGGCATGAGGCATAGTGGTATCTATTCAAACATCAACAGCAGATAATCCAGTACAAGGCCTGGTCATGGTCCTTAATGTGGTCCAAATGCTCTGGTAAGGGTGAGATGCGTTTTGTTATCAGATATTTATGTTAGGTGAATTATGGTGTCTCAAAACTTTTTACTTCCTTGCCTTTTTCACGTTGAGTGCTGTTTCTCTCTCCCTTTGGATTGGTGACTCAGTTGGCTTGTCACGTGTACCTAAGTACTGCAAAAAGCTTTGTTTACGAGCAGTACAGTCAGATCATAGTAGGCAAGGACATATAGCTCATAGGGTGAAAACAAAACTTAGACAGAATTAAAGTTTAAAAGTGTAGAATAGTTATAAGAAATGTTAGCATTAGATCAGCTGTAGGGAGCTTGCAAAGATTCACATGGTATAAATCAATCAAAGCAAAGCCCTTCACTAATTGTACTGTTCAGCTGTTACACTTCTCTTCAGGCTTTTCCCCTTCTCTGTGGTCAGATTCCTGGGCTGGCCTTATCCTTTCCCTGTCACATTACACAAATGCTAAACTTCTCTTCAGAAGCTCACTTGTCATTTGCTGCCAGTTCCATGGTTATGTTCACTGCTTGCCATCATGTAGTAGGGTCAGGCTTTACTGATTACTGATAGAATCATAGAATAGATTTGTACAATCCCTACAGAGCAGATAGAATAAATGTCTGCTCAGAATAACTTGACTGAAAGATATTACAAAGCAATTTTATTGTTATTTATTATACCTTAGACCATTGGAATATCAACAGATTCAGAAAGGTAGATGAAACTGTCTTGCTGGTTGTATCAAATTGGCTAACATCAATAACAATGTGCATTATTTACCTGACAAACGCTCCCTACTATGATTGGGTGCTATTGTACAGATAGCTAATGATTGCTTCATGTGATTCATTGCCACAAAAGAAGATTGTGATTGTAACCTCCAGAGGCACAGCAACACCTGTGTAGTAGGAATATCATGGATGCAAGTCTTCATGCAATGAATGATGTGATTCATCCATTGGCCTTTGTGAAGAGCTCTTTGTATGGTCTGGTCTCTTTTTGGGATCTGTGCTGCTTGTATATTCTATAGTCAAGAGCCTAATACAGACAGGTCTTCCAGTCTTAGCCATTCCTAGAATGTCTTAGGCATATCTGACATTTCCCCTGTGCCGTAGCCAATAGTTCTGTCTATTGCAACCAGATGGCTTGAATCAGTTGATACTTGCAGAAGATGGAAACTTTAACAGCTATTGTTAATAGCTGTATTTATGCTACAGTCAATGAATCTTTTCTCTGGCATAGCTGATAGCTCAATCTATGATATAATTGATTGCATTGTCTATATTCTGGTTGACTGCTCTAGATAAAAGTTGATGGCTGTATTTATGCTATAGTTCATGGAAATATCAGTTGTTCCATAGATGGAAGAATCTATGATATTGTTGATTAGTCTATGTTATATTTGATGAATCCATCTTGGCTAAAGCTGATTAATTCTCCAGGGCTCTATTCTTTACCCATGTTTCTTCTTCATGCCACTAAACTTGCCTGTTCATCACAGAACAATTTATTTACTTTTATCGATGATTCATCTCCACATTAATCAATTTCCTTTGGACTGCACATTGTCAATGTTCACAAATCAGTGACTGAATTACATTTTTGATCTCCTTGTTGATGAAAACTTCGTTCCTTTTGTTCTTTGATTCAAGTTTTCATGCCAAACAAGTTTAACTGTTAACAATTGCTGTTACTTTCATATTTTCAAGCTTGTTCCTCTGTTATTATTGACAGTATTCATCTCAGTGTCCTGACATTTCTCAGTTGTCCTGCAAAAAATTCCTTTTTGTGTGTGTGCACTCCTCAAAAGTTTATTGTTTTAAATTCTTAATAATTAACTTGAGCAATTTTGAGATGAGAGTTTTCCATACTTTGGTTATGATCCTGAATAAAATTTGACAGAAATGGTACATTGGGAGACTTCCTCAGATCTATTATCAAACTTTCATTGTTGCAAACTCTCCAGACCTTTTCTAGTTTACTGATTTTGTCAGGCACAGCACACCTTTGAACACTGATTTTGAACTCAATGTAGGTTGCACTAAATGTTCCTCTATACCTTCTTATTATGCTGACAGATTCTTACAGGTGCTCACTCAATCACACATACTGTGGACATTCTGACATTGAACTTATAGCCAAGAATTGTGAAATTACCTGAACATATCAGACCAAACTTGAAACCAACATCTACATTTTTGGAAGTTTTTTCACTGTCTATTCCACAACAGTTAAAATAGGTTGTGTGGGATCCAAATTGTTCCTATTATTATATAAAATAAGCCTTGATCTACTCCACACTTTCTGAAGAATTTTTAGTCTGATTTTAATGATTGATACTTTAAGTTTACAAAAAAAATTTAATTGTACAAAATTAATTAAGTGGTCATTTTCTTGCAGCAGTTGAAATATTGTGTACATCGGAGTATTTGTGAGATCCATATCAAACAGTTAGAGGCCTTCAGGTTTGAAAGGCCAGAAAAATATCAGGCTTAGTCTCAGCGGGAGTGATTGGGACATTAAATGCACTTTAATTTACTTCATTTTGGATAATTCAATGGTTAGAGCTAAATAAGCATGTATTTGATGCTTGAAGTGTACTTTGGTTTGAGACAGTAATACATTAATTAATTAAGTGAATAAACAGTGTGATTAGGTGTTAAATAGTTTGTGCGATTAGCTATTCATTGAACATGTTTTTTTTATTCTAAGCAAATTGGCTATTGTGCAAGCTAAGGTAATTTTAATTTGAATTGAGTGCCGAGAGATCAATCTCAAGTTCAAGGCATCAGTGGTATGTTAAAGGTCAGAAGTGCAAGAAATTTAACCTCAGTAGAAGTTCAGCCTTGAAGTCTAGTTATAATTAGTTTAATTACCTGAAGGGAGTAAGAAGAGATTTATTCTTGTTATTCGTGCCAATGTCCTACAGTGGGGATTCTGCTGTACCTCATGCACAATTCCTACCTAAACCTGAATAATGACTTGCTGGCCATTGGAAAATCCAGACCTATATTTCTATAAAGTTATATCTTCTAAAGAGATATAAATAATCAGTGAGTGGAAGTAGGAGTGAGGCTGATTAGGGAACCAAAAAGACGGATTTACAAAGTGTGCAGAAGGCATGGCTATGTGCTAAATGTTACTATTGATCTCATAAGATACAATAATAATGCAACACGCAAGCACACACACAGATTAGGAATAAGAAATTGGTTTAATAAAACATTGAAAATTTTTAAAATATGAGTTAGTCTGAGTCTTATGTGAAGAGCAGAGAGTGGAACTTTGATGCATTACAGCTGGCATTAAGGCGGTGGAAGAGGGGTTGAAGCACAGGTGTTGTTGTGAGCTGGCTCAGGGCTCATGGCGGAGACAGTAGAACAAAGATAGACTCTCAGTTATATCTTTTTATTTTCTATTCTTTTGAACAATTCAAAATGGCATTGGATTGTGGGGACATTTGAAGCTTTTCAGTGTATTTTACTGTATTATTCACTGTAAAATGCAAGTGATAATAAATCATTCAATTCAATAATATTCTAATTGGCAGTTAGATAGTTGAATTCTAGACCTCTGTTTATTTGCAGGTTGACTAAAATTATTTTGCCCTGTTTCTCTTTGATATTGCTGACTGGCAGCACTCAGAATAGGAGTGTATTCTTCCTTTTATTGTCTGCAATGAAGGCGTGTTTGACATTCATGTTATGGCCTTCAACGCACAGAGCCCGCACTCTAGTATGTCAGACCAATGTAACGTACACAGACCTGTTTACGAAAATCTTTTTTGTATATCCGTGGAAGCGTAAAACACAAACATGTCTATAAGGAATGGCACCTGCAGAAGGAGTGTAGGCAATGCTTCCAAACCCATGAGCACTTCCATCTAGAAGGTCAAGGGCATCAGACACATGGGAACACCACCACCTCCAAGTTCCCCTCCAAGCCACTCACCACCCTGACATGGAAATATATCACCATTCCTTCGCTGTCGCTGGGTCAAAATCCTGGAATGCCCTCCCTAGTAGCATTGTGGGTCAACTCACAGCAGGAGGTCTGCAGCTGTTCAAGAAGGCAGCCCACTACCACCTTCTCAAGGGCAGCTAGAGATCGGCAAGAAATGCTGGCCAGCCAGTGATGCCCACGCCCCACAAATGAATAGAAAAAGAAAGTCAGGGTCTCATTAGATCTTCTTTCTTTACATTCTCTTTGAAGTTATCATGACTTTAAAGAGGTGGGACATTCAAGGTGCTCACATGGGACTCTGTCAGGCAGTCGCTGAATTTATATCGTCTGTCATCATTTGACTGCAATAGTTCTGTTTGACAAAAAAAACACATTAGACTTAAAAGATTGATCTGACCATCAGTACTTTGCAGTCCTGATCTGTCGTCATGATGGACATCTAGAAATGCATTGAATATATACAGACTACACATAATTAATACCAGAAATACAGGAGCACTTGGCAGAAGAATGGTTACTAAAGTACCACCACAGTATACTGTGGGAGCTGATTTACTCACACAAGCATCTCATTGTTGTAGACTACCGTTCAAAGTTTTGTTTTATCAGGAAGATGAAAACGAGCATCTTAGCTCCTCACAAAGGGTGAGCAGTTGAATGACATACATCACACCACTCATCCCAACTCTTTCTGCATTATAGTGTCCTGTTTTCCTCGTGGAATAAGAGAGAGGCAGGTACTATGGAAGGCAAAGGTGGTGGCACCGAAATTACTGAAAATGTAGGGGCAAAGTATTTCAAGGGAGTAAGTAATCAGTGCAGATGACATGCGTGGTTAGTGGCATTGGGGGTTAGGGTGGATGAGTAGAGTAGCAAAGGTGTTCCAGGCAATAGTGAGAGTAGTCAATTGTGAGTCTTGGTAGGAGGTGGTACAATATCAAAGATAGAGTGAGTGTGATTATCAGAAAGAAGATGGTGACATTTACACTGATGGAGTGGTAAAGGACATTGACTTCCTTCCTACAGTGCTGTGCAGACAACTGAGGCTTTAACTCTGGTAATGATATTGCACCAGGCTGGCATGCTCTGGTGCATTGACCTCAGCTGCTACCCCTGGGTGAAGAAGACATTGTGCCTCTGCACCACACTGTCCAGCAGGACCTTCAGGACCATGCTCACAAAACGAGGGACTGATTTCCCCTTGTTCGCTTTGTCTGGGGAAATGTCAGCAACCATGCAAGGCAACTCTGGACTGACAGAGATTGTCCAGTTGTACAATGGTCTTTTAAAGATGATGTCCTGAGTGGCAAATCATTTTGGGAAAGGAGTGTGGTAAGGTGGGGTAGATGCCAGATATGAGAGATGTGGTCAGTAATTAATGAGGCATGATTGGAAAGATATGCTGAGAGAAGTCAGTAATTTTCACTGTAAGAAACCTCCCAAAAAAACAAACTTTGTGATAGCCAAAAAAAGTACCATTCTGTCCACAGTGTTTGTTTTATGTTGCAGCAGAAGTTTAGACCATTATGCTTTAATCTGCATAACTCTTCTGAAAGTTATGCCTTTTGCTGAAAGTTATGCCTTTTGCCAACGCTATTGTCAAGGAAGAGCTAACTAGCTGCCCACACAGAATACTTGCTCAGCTAAGTGACCCACCCTGTGCTGTGGCTACAACATGCAGAGGTGGATTCTAAAGTCCACATGATCCCATACTTTGACTATAATTGCCAAAAGTCCTCTTCCAGGCTGTGAAGAAATGACAGGAGCTTTTAATTTCTAGGGAGCTTGCTGACCCAGAAGTACCTCATTGTATTATAAACATGAATAGGGAATGGGAAATACTCACCTGTTTCATCTCAGCAAAACTTATCTCACCAATACAAGCTGGAGAGAGCTAATAGCCAGGTTAGACATAATGGGCTCAGTTGTACCAGAAAGTGGATGAGTGTCAATTTTAGCGAGTTGCATGAAAGGGTGCTCTCCATGTACCTTAATCAGTTTTCACACACTATCGTCTCTGACTCAGTTCATTATCTATGCACCACATCCCTTTGGCACCCTACTCCTTGTATTCACCCACTCAGCACAGATGGAAGTTCTGGACACTACTGGGGTCTTCTGGGATCCCTGACACTGGTGCCATCTTTAAAGCCCAGCCCTGCACCTGGTCTAGTGTTGGCAGTTCACAGCTACTCTGCACAGTTCCTGCCAATTGTCCCAGACGTATCAGACAGATAGAAATTAGCTTTGCCCAAAAAGACTTGAGGGTCCTTGGGGACAAGGGTACATGATGTCACAACCCATGACCATGCCCAGAAATGTTTGTGTCAAAGATGGAGAACCAGAGGAGCAAGTGGTGAGCTCGAGTCATCGGATTATTGTACTGATTTTCAGATTGGATTTGTTGCTATCTCGTTTCAGTGGGTGGGAGAATAGGAAACTTTATATCAATGAGTCAAGATTACATTATATTGAAGATGCTCATGTTCATCAAATAGACCTGTCACTGGGAATCTCATCTTGTCATTCAACACTTGTTTGGAACATTGGACTTTTTTATTCTCAACATCAGAAATTTCCTTACTGTTGATCTCCAGCGGTTCTCTCAAATTTCTCACCAGAGCCTACATTGCTCAGTGGCTGGGAAAATTCAACCAACAAATCCTGTAGTTTCTTTCTGTTCTACAAGCATGCATGATTCAAATCATGAAGTTGATCTATAATTAATAAAAGAACCGAAAAATCCAAATTTACACTATTACCGTGTCAGTTTGCTTTAATCACAATAAATATTTTCATTCGAATAAAAAATAGAAATAACGCTTAGAAAGAACAACAATTCCGAACTATAGCTGTCAAGTGTAAGCTACCCCTTAAAAAGGCTTTGTTATGGGTAGGTAATAATTACTAATTCAGCTGGTATTTATGTAGCAGACGATGCTGCTGAAAGAGCTGTGGTAAAAATTCAATTTGCTCATTAGGAATATCAAAATAATGTTAAATCAATAAAATTAAATTAATTCTGCATGAGAAATCATTTATTGTAGCAGAATAAAATATTAATAAATATTCTGGCTGAAACGTCTAGTTATTTCCCAGTGTTGGTGTTGTTAATGAGTATTATGTTATCACTATCCTTCAAATGTTTCTTGTTGCTTTGTTTTTTTCTCTTTATGACCACTGTTTAAGAGGCAGCCTGTGAAATAAAATTTCCCTTAATGTGTTGAAGTTCAGTCACTGACATTGTAAGTAAAGACACTAAATTATTTGAACATTTCATGATTCAAGACACAAGCTCTGAAGCTGCCTTCAAGTGCTTGTTCTAAAGCATAAAACAAGAGATAACTGAGTTATAAGAAATGAATCATTTTTTAAGTTTCTTTTATTTAAAATCTGAAAATGTTATTTTATTTTTGGAGGATTTTTTCCTTAGCAAAACATGCTGAGACAAGCTAGAAGTTATCAAGTTATTATTTTCAATCTTCAAACTTTTAATAGCTGTGAGCAATTACTGTGATACTTTCCTTGAGTCCCTGCATGGCATGGATACCATTTTGGAACAGAACAGCACCCAAAGCACTGAAAAGACAAAGACTCCAAGCAAAAACATACAGCCTTCTTGACTCAACAGAAATTTAATCAATGCTGCTCAACACACAAAAAAAATGAATCCCTCAAGTAAATGTAATATTACATAGGACACTGTATTATCCAGAATCAGATAACATTACAGTGTGCACATTGTGAAGAAATCACTGATCAGATCATAACTATCTCCTAGGATTATTCTCAACATTGGTGACAATGCATTAGTGATTCTTTGTATGTGTCCATAGGACGTGTTTGTTGATGGATAGGCTAGCTTTTGTTGCCAATCCCTAATTACCCCTGAGAAAATACTTGAGAGAGATCTTCTTGAGCAGTTGCAGTCAGTGTAATGTAGGTAGAGACAAAAAAAAACTGCAGATGCTGAAATCCAAGGTAGACAAACAGGAGGCTGAAAGAACTCAATTGGCCAGGCAGCATTTGGAGGAAAGGAGCAGTCAACATTTTGGGTATTACCCTTCTTCAGGACTGTTCATTGTTAGAGAGGGAATTCCAGATTTTGACCCAGTGATATTGAAAGAACATAAGAACCAGGAGCAGGACTAGGTCATCTGGCCCTTTGAGCCTGCTGTGCCATTTAATAAGATCATGGCTGATCTTTTCATGGCCTCAGTTCCACTTACCCACTCTTTCACCATAACCCTTAATTCCTTTACTATTTAAAAAAAATTATTTATCTTAGCTTTAAAAACATTCAATGAGGAAGCATCAACTGCTTCACTGGGCAGGGAATTCCACAGATTCACAACACTTTGGGTGAAGAAGTTCCTCCTCAATTAGTCTTAAATCTGCACCTCTTAATTTTGAGGCTATGCCCTCTTGTTCTAGTTTCACCTTCCAGGGGAAACAACATCCCTGCTTTTATCTTATCTATTCCCTTCATAAATTTTTCTGTTTCTATAAGATACCCCCTCATTCTTCTAAATTCCAATGAATATAATCCCAGTCTATTCAGTTTCTCCTCATAAGCCAACCCTCTCAACTCTGGAATCAAACTGGTGAACCTCCTCTGCACCCCTTCCTGTGCCAGTACATCTTTTCTCAAGTATAAGGAAACCAAAACTGCATGCAGTACTCCAAGTGTGGCCTCACCAGCACCCTATATAGCTGCAACATAACTTCCTGCTTTTAAACTCAATCCCTCTAGCAATGAAGGACACAATTTCATTTGCGTTCTTAATTACCTGTTGTTCCTGCAAACCAACCTTCTGCGATTCATTCACATGGATGCCAAGCTCCCTCTGCACAGCAGCATGCTGCATTGTTTTTACTGTTCAAGTAATAGTCCCTTTTACTGTTATTCCTACCAAAGTGGATAACTTCACATTTATCAACATTGAATTCCAAGAATGGTAATATAGTTCTAAGTTGTGGTAGTGTGCAATTTGAAGAGGAACTTGCAAATGTTCGAGTTCCATTTATCTGTTACCCTTATCCTTCCAGGTGGTAGAGGTCATGGATTTGGAACATGCTGTCAAAGGAATCTTGGTAATTTGCTGCAGTCCATCTTGTGTACAGTGTATACTGCTGCCACTATGCATTATTGGTGGAGGGAAGGAATGTTTAAGATATTAGTCTATGTGTCAGTCAAGCTGGCTGCTTTGTTCTGAATAGTTTACCACATGCTGTGTGTTTTCGGTTTTGCACTCATCCAGAAAATGGAAGTATTCTGTCACATCCCTGACTTGTGGATAGAAAATGGAATTATTTGCTGTAGAGTTCATAATCTTTGACCTTCTCTTGCAGCCACCATATTTATATGGCTTGTCCAGTTCAGTTTTGGGTTAAAGATTATGCCAAACACCCCCCACCCCCAACAAAACATTGACAGTGAGGAATTCTTGGTCCAAATATGGTCAAAAGAGCTGATTTCCAAAGGTGAGATGACAATGATGGTCTTTGACATGAAGGCAGCGTTTGGCTGAGTATGTCATCAAGAAGCTCTAAAAAAACTGAATTCAGTGGGGATATGGCACTAACATTTTCAGCTGCTTGAAGTTATTTCTAGCACAAAGGAAGATGTTTGAATTTGCTTCATCAATAAGTTTCACACCATCATAAGAGATGGGTAAGGATGAGCAAAATTCAGGAAGCCAAAATATGGAAACAGGTTAAGTAGAGACGAGAAATGACAAGGCAAGAAATCACTTATAGGAGCAATGTATAGGCCCCTACCAGTAACCATAGAGTGGGGTAGAACATAAAGGAATAAATAGTAGAAACTTTTCAGAAAAACAAAGTGATAACCATGGGCTATTTTAATCTAAATTATCATGGTTAGAAGATATAAGTGAAATCTCAAAAAAAACAAGAGTTCTGTTTTATATTTTTGTGTTTAAATTCTGTTTCTTTGAAAAATGGATAACTTTGCTCGACTCATAAAATGGACATGCTGATCACGAGATCATATATCCAGTAGTTTCTCAATGCCCTGCATTATGTAAACATTCCAACCAAAGGAGAAGCTCCATTAGATTTGAAGATTGTAAATATATATCCTTTATTGAAAATAAGAGGCAGGGATAAAACAGGAAACTACAAGCTAATCAACTTAGCAAAATCTGTCATAGGAACAATGTTTACAAGCTATTATGAAACAAATTATGGCAGGGTGCTTTGATATGTTCACTGCAATCAGGAAGAGTCAATATAATTGGAAGGAAACCATGTTTGGCCAATCTATGGGAGTTATTTGAGCAAGTAACATGTGCTGTAGTTGAAGGGGAACCAGTGAATGTATTATATTTAGATTTCCAGAAGGCATTTGATAAAGAGCCAAATCAAAGATCACAGCAGAAAGTAAACGCTCATGGTGTGAGGGGTAGCATATTGAAATGGGTAGAATGTCGGCTGACTTACACAGTATTTTTTTTCAAGTAAATAAGATGTAATGAATGGTGTGCCACAGGGATCGACGTTGTGACCTAAACTTTTTACAACTTATATTAAATGACTTGGATGAAAGAAACAGAAGACGTAGTTGTCCAATTTGCTGATGACATAAAGAGAGAGAGGAACGTAAAGTGGTGAAGAGGACAAAAGGAGGCAACAAAAAAGATAAAATTTCTTAAACTGAATGTGGAAAGATTTGGCATATAGATTATAATGTGGGAAATACAAAAATGTCCATTTTAGTCAAAAAAATACCATGGTATTTAAATGGTGAGAGATTGCCGAACTCTGAGGTTGAGAGGGGACTGGGTGTCCTATTGCATTAATTACAAATGGCTCGCATGCAAGTACAGCCAGTGAGTAGAAAAGTGAATAGAACATTATCAATCAGTGCAAGGGGAATTGAATTCAAAATTAGGGAGTTAAAAGTAATATTTTGAAGAAGATTCACATTAGATTCAAACCATTAACTCTGTTTCTCTCTGCACATATGTTGCGGGACCTGCTAAGTTTCTCTAGCACTTCCTGTTTCTATTTCAGATCTTCAGCAACCACAGTACTTTTTTAGAGCAGTTATATAGAGCAGTGGTGCACTGGTGAGACATCATCTGGAGTTTTATGTATTGTATTGGCAGCTTATCTAAGCATAGACGCAAAATGCATGAGGAACAGGTAAGAGAACGTTTACCAGACAAATGCATGGAATAAGTTGGCTGCCTTTTGAGGAAAAATTGAATATCCTCAGCTTGCCTCTGTTAGAGTTTATACGGTAAAAAGGTGACTTGGTTGAAACATGTGGAGGGTATATTTTTTCTTATGGGAGATTCAAGAACTAGGGGATCATTATTTAAATGTTAAGGGTCACCCTTTTAAAACAGAGAACAGGCAACTTTTCTTTCAGAGTTGTCTGTCTTTGAAACACTCTACCTGAAAACGTGGTAGAAGCAGATTCCTTGAATATTCTTTAAGATAGAGGTAAATAACTACTTGTGAAGCAAAAGGATGAAAATAATCATAGGTCAGTGAAAATGTGGACTTGAGGTTACAATCAGAGCACCAATGATCTTATAGAATGGTGAGTATGTTCAAGGGCCTACTCCAACTCATTTTTCATATCTTCATACAAAGTCAGAAGTGGGGATGTTTACTGATGATTACATGATATTAATCATCATTTGCAACATCTCAGATATTAAAACAGTCCATGAAAATAAGCGACAAATCCTGGACAGCATCCATGTTTGAGCTAATAAGTGAAAAATAACATTCACACCAGACAAGTGCCAATCAATGATCATCTACAACAGTGGAGACAGCAAGAGCTGGAGATGCTGGAGTCAGAGTCAATATAGCGTGAAGCTGGAGGAAAACACAGGTCAGGCAGCATCAGAGGAGCAGGAGGGTTGATATTTCAGGTCGGGACCTTCATCAGGAGGGTCCCAACCTGAAACAACGACTCTCCTGCTCCTCTGATGCTGCCTCACCTGCTGTGTTCCTCCAGCTCCATGCTGTATTGACACCATCTACAACAAGTCAGAATTTAACCATTGCCCCTTGAAGTTTAATGACAGTACTGTCCTGAATATCTCATAATCAAGAACCCATGAGTAACCATTGACCAGAAATTGAACTACATAATTCTTATAAGGTGGCTACAAGAACAGGTGAAACACAATTCTGAACAAGTTTGGCACCATCCAGGACAAACCGTTCACTTTATGGCACATTATGCACCACTTGAACATTGAGTCTGTTCACCACTATTGCACAGTGGCAGAGATTTATGCAGTAATAGACTCCTCTATTAGTACCTTCCAAACCTATAAACTCTACGACCTAGGAGGACAAGGGCAGTAGGTGGTTGGAAAAAAAAAAACATCACTTGGGTGTTCAACTCCAAGCTACACACCGTACTGCCATGGAACTAGATGACCATTCCTCAGCTATGGCTGGGTCAATACAGTGGAATACCCTTCCTAACAGCACTGTGGGTGACATGGCACCCCAAGGACTGCAGTAATTCAAGTGGTTACCTTCTTCAAAGCAATTAGAGATGTGTAATAAATGCTGGCCCAGCCAATGGCACCCACATCTCATGAATGAGTTTTTTTAAATGTGGATAGGAGATGGCTGGAATCTCTTCTGTTGCAGATGGGAGAATAAAGGGTAGAGGGAAAATGGGGTCAGTAGGACTGTTAGATGGAGGGAAGCATGATTTAACTGATGCAGAAGGAGTTAGTGAGACAGTTGGCATTACAAATATGGTGGTTTAACTTTCGTTAGTTTACGCTATATGAGGGGAAGATTGTAGCATTGCTACTGGGCTGCAACTCTAGAGGCCAGGCTAATGTTCTGGGGCCATGTGTGTGAATCCCACTATGTTAGATAAAGAAAATTGAATTGAATAAAATAAAAACATGGAATTTTGAAAAACAAGCATGACGATGCATGTATTTTAACAGCTAACTATCATAAAAATTCACCTGGCTCACTAATACCCTTTAGGGTTGGAAATCTGTTATCCTTAATAGTGTGGTTTACATGTGACTCCAGACCCCACAGAAATGTGGTTGGCTCTTAACTGGCTCTGAGCAATTAGGGATGGACAATAATTGCTGGCCTAACCAGCGATGTTGACATCCAATGGATGAGTAATAAAGAAGAATTGCAGAAATTGTGTAATTTATTGATTCTCCTTCTCATGATTGAAATTTCTCTTTACTTAATTGCTTTGGCTTATTTTAACAACCTCTAAGGTCAATTATCATTAGAGACGAATAAGGCAGATTGTACCAATTCATTTAAAGGAGGACTAAGTAAGTAAATGATGAAGGAATGGATAGATATTCTGATAAGAGTAATGAAGTAGAGAAGGTGAAGGCTTATGCAGAGCATGAAAGCCTCTATCTACCAATTGGTCTTAACACCCTACCTCTCTGCTTTGTATCAGCCTGTGAGATACAGAGATCAGGGAAATAAAGTAATGGCAGAACCATGAAACAGGTATTTTGGATTTGTCACATAACGAGAAGAAACAAAGGACACGCCAAAAATACTATAGAACCATAGTTCGAGTGAGAATCAGGAACTCTTAAAAAGTATAAATAAAGAAATAATACTTTTAGAAATGAATGGTGCCAAGTCATAATAAATCTATTATATCTAAACACCTGCATCCTACATTTAAAAAAAAGGGTATCTGCTGAAATAGTGATCACCTTGTTTAGGATCTTCCAGAATTTCTTTGATTCTGGAACAATTCCCCAGGATTATTGAAGCTCCATTGTTGAAGAAATGGTTGTGAATTTTTGGAATTCTCTACCCCACAGAGATGTGCATGTTAAGTTAAAGATACTAAATGAAGGGATCCAAGGATTCTATGAGAAGATGGAGTTGTGGAAGAAGATCAGCTCTGGTTTTGCTGAATGATAAAATAGCCTTGTTGGGCAATGGCTTACTCTGACTATATTTCTATGTATAGGGGATTAAGAAATAGAATGACCTATTGGAATATGGGCAGAAATAATTTAAGGTGGCGATGCAAAACGAGAAAGTGATCAAAACAGCATCAAATGGCCTGGCTTTAAAACAACAATGCTTTCTGCATTGTTTCACTTGTTGTAAACCCAGCTGTCGTCATAGTTGGACAGGTCAGATCCCCGACTGAAATCTGGCTTGACAGATCACACTAAAAAAAATCTTTTCCAAGATATGGATGTTTCTCTGAAGTCTAAACAAAAACAACTCCAGAGCCTCTTATCTTAATGCCTAATGCATTGCACTGTTTACTTTATTCATTAGTGAACTCCTGTAACAAAAACAAAACCCCATTTCTCGCCAGGAAATCTCTCTCTAATACTGTGTTTTAGATATCTCACCATGGCTACAGAAATACTTATAAATTAATCATTAAACCCCTTCATAGACACACAGAAATAAACCCATATACCACTAGAGTGAATCCAACCTTTAAAATAAGTTACATTAAAACATACGGAAATCACACACCTTACATCACACAGTAGAGCACCGGGAATGAGGGCAGGTGAGGTAGTTCTTACAATTCTATTATTGTTCAGAATACTTTCCGAAAACTGACCTACATTGATACTGACATAATGGAGGAGAAAATACATGACATAATTTTCACTAAACTGAAATGATTCACTAGCTGATTTCCACTTGGGAATGCTATTCCTAATTATGACCATATGAGTATTGATGCAGAGATAGTAGGAACTGCAGATGCTGGAGAATCCGAGACAACAAGGTGCAGGGCTGGATGAACACAGCAGGCCAAGCAG
>NC_063338.1:72769950-72833757 GCF_021869965.1 Rhincodon typus
CTTGGGTCTAGGCCCGAAACGTCAGCCTCTCTGCTCCTATGATGCTGCTTGGCCTGCTGTGTTCATCCAGCCCTGCACCTTGTTGTCTCTGAGTATTGATGCAATCAGTTTTAATTCACATTTCTGGATTATCACACATGTTCAAACTCTCTGAAAATGAATGTTGTTGGTGCTCAGGACAAAATTCAAGTCAGCAAACATATGTTTTCCAAGATTGAAAACTTGAATCAGGGTAACAGGCCTCTCAGCATTCAATGAAACCTTTCATTATTGAATAATATAATAGAAATGGCGTTGTACATCACCATACATCTCAGATCTCTACAGAGTTTTTGCACTTTTACAACTAGATGAAACTTCATCTTCACATTTCCCTCAGCAGCAACCATACCCCCCAACACACCCAACTCCAACCGCACCCCCACTCCACCCCGATCATTTCCTCTATGGGGATTCCTGAATCTCTTTCTGTTCCTAGCCTCTTTGATTTTGTTGATTTTGTTAGGCTATATAGCCCCTCTGGACTGTTCCTTTCTGTTTCAGGGATATATTTTGCTACCAGCCAGATTATTTCCCAAGAAGATGTTGATCCTCGCCATTAGAAAGCTTGGTATTACATACACTGTCAGCAGAACCATAACAAGTGCACTTTATAAGCAAAATCTAGCCAATAGCAACTCTATACTCAGTCTCCTAAGTGCTTTTTATCAGCACAGCAGAACGTAATTTGCTTCCAGGTAGAACATCCTTTATTTTCCTTATTTGCATGGTCCATGATCAACTAATGTTGCTCTCCACTTTGTCGTAAAGTGTAGATTCAAATTCTATTCCAATACTACAGCTATAAACTGACACTTTATTGCAGAAGTGACTATTGCTGCAATTCTTAGAGGTGCCCCACTAGAGAGGGCTTTAAACTAATTACTGGAGAAATTTAAAGGAAGTTTAAAAATCAAGAAGAAATTAGAGAGAAGAGGTACAGGGTGGTGAAGAGGTGAATAATCAATATATGATTGCAAGGCCAAAATTATAAGCAGAGGATTGCAGCAGAAATTAGAACCAGAATAAGTAATAATGGTAAAAATTCAATGCTTGAGGTTCTTATCGGAATGCACACAGCATTTGCAACAAGATAGACGCATAAGTAGAAAGAAGTAAATATGATTTGATAATTATTATAGAAATGTGGTTACAGAGTGATCACAACTGGGAACTTAGTATTCAAGGGTGATTGACATTCCAGAAGAATAGGCTAAAGGGCAAAGAATGTGGGGTAGCTCTGTTAATAATGGAAGGTATCAGTGTACTGATGTATTGTGATGTAGGTATAATGCTGAATCAGTTTGAATGGATATAAAAAAAAAGCAGGAGAAAGAAGTTATTGGTGAAAGTCATGCAAAGTATCCCAAATTATTGCCTCACTATAGGACAAAGTATAAGTTTGGAAATAATAGATGTTTAGAAGAAGGACACTACAATTATTGTGGGTGCTTTCAATCTGCATATTGATTGGACAAATCCAATAGAGAAGGGTAACATGCAAGGCAAATTTTTGTAGAGTATATAAGGGATTATTTCACGGAGCAATAGATTTCACAACCTATTCAGGAACAGGTTATTTTAGATCCAGCAATGTGTAAGGAAACAGAATTAATAAGTGATCTTATAGCTAAGGATCTGCCAGGGACTAGCAATCACAACATGGTAGAATTCCAATTCCAGTTTGAGGGACAACAACTCAGCTCCCAAACTAATGTCCTCAGCTCAAACAAAGGATGAATTACAACATTATGAAGAAATAATTGTCTGAAGCAGGCTGGGAAAATAGGCTAAGGGAAGGCCAGGAAATGAGCAGTGGCAGACGTTTTATAAGTCTCAGCAAAAAAAAAAATTGTTTCGGGCTTGGTGAGAAGGATGAAACACTCATGGTTAACAAAGACAGTCAAAGAGATTGTCCAATCAAAAGCTAAGGATAAGGAACATTTAAAACTAATAGTAATTGAAACTAGGTCAGTTGATTGGGAACAATTTTAAGAACCATCAGTGAATGATTAAGTTATTAACATAAAGAGAGAAAATTGATTGTGAAAGTAAAATAGCAAACAGTATAAAAATAAACAGCAAGAGTTTCTACAGGCACATAAAAAGAAAGAACAGCTAAATTGATTGTGGGATCCTTGAAAGATGTGACTTGGGAATTGATATTTGGACAACAGGGAGTTGGCAGACAATTTAAACCAATATTTTGCATCAGCCTTCCCCAGTGGAGGACACTGTAGACAACCCAAAGGTATTAGAGAAACAAGGTCTTAATGGGCCGAAGTTCTTATAACCATCTCTATCATGAGGGAAAACATATTTGACAAACTATTGGGACTGATGGTAAACAAGTCGCCAAAACCTTATGGCAGGCATCCAAGGGTTTGAAAGGATGTGGCTGCAGGAATTGTGAAGACGTTGGTTTAAATGTTCCAGAACTCACTGGATTCTGGGAGAATTCCAGCAGATTGAACAACTGCTTTTGTCATGCCCCTGTTAAAGAAGGGAGGGAGGCAGAAAGCTGGAGTTTATAGTTATAACATCTGTCACTAGGAAATTGCTAGAATCCAGGAATAAATGATTAAGAAAGAAAAAGTAGGGTGTTTAGGAATGCTGAATACAATCAACATGGTTTTGTGAAAGTGAAATTATGTTTGATAATTTGTTAGAGATCTTTAGAGATATAATAAACAGAGTTGATTAATTGTTATCTGGTAGATGTAGTGCATTGAGATTTCCAGAATGCATTTAATAAGGTGCCATATAAAAAAAAGATTATTGCAAAAAATAAGAGTTCATGGGATTGGGGATGATGTATTTGCATAATTTGAGGCTTTGTTAACACACAGAAGACACAGAGTCAGAATTAATGGATTTTTTTTTCAGGTTGGAAAGACATGACTAGTGGAGTTCTACAATAATCAATCCTAAGGCCTCAGTTATTTACTGTCTATATTAATGACTTAGAGGAGGGGTCACAGTATAAAGTGTTAAAATTTGCTGATGCTACCAAAATAGGTGCGAGAGCTTATTGTGATGAGGACACAAAGAATCTATAAGGGAAAAAACATGGGTTGAGTGAGTGAGCAAAGAAACTTGGTAGATGAAGTGTATTGTAAGGAAACGTGGAAGTCATGCACTTTGGCAAGAAGAATCCAGGAATAAATGATTAAGAAAGAAATAGTAGGGTGTTTAGGAATGCTATTATTTAAATGGAGATTACTCCAAAAAAAGCACACAGAGATCTGAGTGTTCTTGTAAATAAAACACAAAAGGTTATTGTGCAGGTACTATAAATAATTAAGAAGACAAATGGTGTTTATTGCTAGGTGCATGGAGTTTGAAAATAGGGAAATCTTGTTACAATTGTACAGTGTGTTGATGGGGCTGCACCAGGAGTAGTGTACGCAATTTTGGTCCCCATATTTAAGAAAGGATATTCTGCCATTGGAGGCAACTCAAAAGAATTTCACCAATTCCTGGGTTGTAGGGTTTGAGTTATCAACAACAACTAAAAATGCTAGGCCTTTATTCATTAGAGTTTAGAGGAATGAGGATTGATCTCTTTGAAATATCGATTTTGAGGGTGATTGGCAGGATAAATGTTGAGAAAATGTTTTCACGAGTGGGGTATCTCCAAATTAGACAACATAGTTACAGAATAAAGTTTGCACGTTCTCCCCGTGTCTGCGTGGGTTTCCTCCGGGTGCTCCGGTTTCCTCCCACAGTCCAAAGATGTGCAGGCTAGGTGAATTGGCCATGCTAAATTGTCCATAGTGTTCAGGGATGTGTAGATTAGGTTGGTTTGGGGAATGGGTCTGGGTGGGATGCTCTGAGTGTCAGTGTGGACTTTTTCCACACTGTAGGGATTCTATGGATTTTCTATGGATTCTATAGAATAAAGGTTAAATCACCGGAGTCCTAATGAACCATAGAGCTGCTCTCTCATTATAGAGAGACAACTGGTGTTGTTTATCCTGAGGATGGCTATGTCTCAGGTGAGGAGAAAGGTTGAGAAGGAGACTTCTTCATGGTAACCTCACCTGGTGCAGGTGAACCTATACTTTTGACATTACTCTGCATCATAAAGTGTCCAGCCCGCAACTGAGCTAACCAATCTTCTAAACTCAGCACGTCTGGCAGCATCTGTGGAGAGAAAGTAGAGTTAATGTTTCAGATCTAGCAACCCCACTTGTGGAGTGTTGCCCATGATTAAAGCCAAACTTGAAAAAGCCACCTCCACTAAAAGCATGGTTTCCAAAAGGAAAATGCAAGTTGTTTTTTTGCTGTAAGTAAGAAAATACTGTGAATAATTGGTTCATTGTGCTCATTATTTATGAACATGGTTTGTAGACATAGAGACGTTGTAAACTTCCAGCAATGTTGCAATTCTATATTTTCTCCAATTTTTCTGCGCACTTCCTTCTTTATTCCACCCACACAGCAAGCAGCACCTTAGAGTAGACATGTTAGGCAATAACCACTTCTTGTTTGTAGCTGGATAGTTTGTTAGTATTAATACTAATACCGACTTTTTCAGGAGTAAGTTACAATCAAGATCAATCCTATCCTGAACTGAGATTGGATAGCAACAATGAACAAAACACAATTACCTTTTTCTCTCTCTGACCACTGTAACTGTCTCAGTTCAAAAAGGTAGTTCGGCAAAGACCAGGGACTGAAACTGGATATTCTGATTCAGTGTTCCATCATTCAATATACCTCCTCACTGAGTCATCCAGCTTAATCGGTGTCTGTGGTGAATACAGAGAGTGTGTCATTTAGTTGCAAATGTGAGAGGTAACATTAAAATGTAGATGTTGCTATTCTAAGAAATAGCCAAAAAGCACAGATATATTCAAGGCAAAGTTCAAGAAACACGTGACAGAGATAAACAAACACAGATGATCCCATTGGGTTTGTTGAAGAGAGGTGGGAGGTGGTTCATGTGTGTACATTCTTTATGGACCACTTGAATAGAATAATCTGTTTCATCTTATAAATTCTATGCCATATTGAACCTGAATTAAAATACAAATGGAATGTTTTTCAGTGTGAAAAACTTTGACCTCAGGCTGTCTGTACTTCCTAAATGTGAAAAGAAAAATAAAGCAAATAATTTAAAGTTACAAGATTAAAATATCAATTAAAAGCAGAAAAAATGTTTGCAATCAGTTAACAAAATGGACAACTATATATGCTTTGTGACAATATTTGCAAATGAGATGATGTGTTTCAGAGTTCAATTATTTGAAAATTTGAACATAGAAGATTAAAATCCTTCAGAAAAAGTTTCACTTTTTACAATTCATTTTTAAAATGTGGGCATTGCTGGCTGGCCAACGTTTCTTGCCCATCCCTAGTTGCCCTTGAGAAGATGGTATTGAGCTGTCTTTTTGACCTGCTGCAGTCCACGTGATGCAGGTTGACCCACAATACCTTGAGGGAGGGAATTCCAGGATGATGACCCACTGACAGTGAAGGAACAGTGATATATTTCCAAGTCAGGATGTATCTGCTGCCCTTGTCCTTCTAGATGGAAGTGATTGTGGATTTGAAGGCTGCTGTCCAAGAATATTTGATGAATTTCTCTGATGCATCTTGTAGATAGTTAACAATGCTGCTGCCTTAGTGTCAGTGGTGGAGGGAATGGCTGAATGTGGGTTTGGTGTCAATCAAACAGGCTACTTTGTCTTGTATGGTGTCAAGCTTCTTGTGTATGTTGGAGTGGCACTCATCCAGGCAAGTGAAGAGTGTTCCATCGCACTCCTATTACTTGTAGATGGTAGACAGGCTTTGAAGAGTCAGGCGGTGAGTTACTCGCAGTATTCCGAATATTTAACCTCTTGTAGTGGCAAGTTCAGTTTGGTTTGTGGCCAATGGTAACACCCATTGAATAAAATAGACTTCATAGAATCCCTACAATGTGGAAGCAGGTTATTCCACCTATCAAGTCCACACTGACCTTCTGAAGAGCATCCCACCCTGACTCACCCCCTTACCCTGTCCCTGTAACCCTGCATTTCCCATGGCTAATGGACACTATGGGCAATTTAGTGTAGCCAATCCACCTTACCTCACATGTTTGGATTATTCACTGGAGGAAATCCATGCAGTCACAGGAGACTGTCTTTGTGAAGTTTGTACAGTAGCCCAAAGGTGGAACTGAATTCTGGTCCCTGGCACTGTGAGGCAGCAGTGCTCACCTCTGAGCCAATGTGCTATCCTCGGGATGTTGATAGTTGTGGATTCAGTGATAGTAATGTCATTGAATATCAAGGGTCAATGGTTAGATTATCTCTAATTGAAGATGGTCAGAAGTCACAGGACACCAGGTTACAGTCCTAGTAGGAACTGCAGATGCTGGAGAATCTGAGATAACAAGGTGTAGAGCTGGATGAACACAGCAGGCCAAGCAGCATCAGAGGAGCAGGAAAGCTGACGTTTCAGGTCTAGGCCCGTCGTCACTTCACCTGACAAAGAAACAGTGCTCTGAAACCTTGTGATTTCAAATAAATCTCTTGGATTCTAACCTGGTGTTGAGTGACTTCTGATTTTTTCCACCCCAGTCCAACACTGGCACCTCCACATTACGGACATGGTCATTGCCTGACATTTTTGTGGAATAAATGTTACTTCCTACACTGTCAGCCCAAGCCTGGATATTGTCCATGCCTTTTTGCATTTGGACATGGACTGCTTCAGTATCTAAGGAGGCGTGAACGGTACTGAATATCGTGCAATTGTTGGCGAACATCCCAACTTCTTACCTTATGGTGGAGGGAAGTCATTGATGAAGCAACCGAAAATGGTGAGGCCTAGGAAATTATCCTGAGGAACTGCTACAGAGATGCCCTGGAGCTGAGATGACTGACCTCCAGAAACCACAGCTTTGTTCATTGCATTGTGCTCCTCAAAAATAAAATCAATTGTGCTATTCAGATCATTTGTTCACACTTCAGCCATGATTTATGTCAATCTATGATTTAAATTACGTAGGACTTAGATACAGCACTAACACAATGCTACTAATCCTTTCTCATTATACCACGGTCCTTTGGAGCATTGCTTATATAGCAAAATTAATATAATTTTCAAAATGTCTAGAAGTTTTGCGTCAGCCATTTTCACCTCAAGCATCAACAAGAAACTGTCACCTTCAGTTTGCTCCCCACTGTATTCACATTCATTAACAACTAAACATAAAATTGAGTAAAGGAAAAGGCAGTGGAGTAGAATATTATTTTGTGTGATAAAGTAGAACAGATGATAGTCAATTGGTAGCATATTTTACATCTCTCCCTTTTACTTTTTTAATTCTGCTGAAATCACTAGATAATTTTACATTAATACACCATATTACAAATACATAAGCAATGTTTAGGGGTCTGCAACCACAGTTTTAAGTCAATGCAATGTCAACATAAAAATCAGTAATAAATTGAGGATTTTTGTAAAGTTGACTTGCAAGGTACTAAAGTGATAGTTTTTTAAATCTTTTCTGAGTCGTCAAGACAACAGCACCAGGTCATATTATTGAAGGAATTCCTTCCAATTTCCACAGGGATAACTGAATCAACAGTCTTAGAAAATGAATTTTGGAGCAACAAATTTATTTGCCAAATATACCGTTGTGTAAACATTTTCAAAAAACTACATCCACAGCAACAACAATGCAGTTGCCATCTTCATTGGTCAGTGACACTGGTGAAGATTAGTTAAAATGTTCTATTCAGCAGAAAATGATTTAAGAATTGTGGTTTATACCTTGCACTTGAAATAAATTGCTAAACTTATCTTTCTGCAGAAGTATTGCTGTCGTTGCAGGGTTTCATATGAATGTAATAGGTTGTTCAGTCACTTGAACCACTCGATCAAATTGTGGCTGATCTGTCCTTCGACTTAATTTGCATGCCTCATATTTTGTGATACGCTACTTCACAAAAACCTATCAATCATAATCTTGAAAATTTCAAGACCTTTAAGGGAATAGTTCCTCAATTCTATCCACCTCTATTTGTTTCCTGATTTTCCTTCTAAATTCTTTAGCTCTTATTATACCTGTAATATATCTAAGCCAGCTATTTCCATCTTACTCAACTCCTCCTTTCTTTACCCATTCCAGGAGAAGATAGCAATTAATAAGGCAGAAAGGACGTAGACAGAAGGGAAAAAAAATATGATTAACAGCGGTCTTTAATATTTTTCCAAGTGTAGATGATTTAAGTTCAGAGATATTCTGCCAGGTCGGCAATTTGAAAAACAGGGACAGTTTATCGCTAAAGGTATCCAAAAAATGCAGGATATTTGGACCACATTTATTTTAACAATACAAGATCATAGTCATGTCGACTTTATCAAGTTTATTACCAACTTTACCAAGCGCAGAAAGCCATTGCGAATTTTAAGATAGACTGTAGAGAATTTTTATTCAAGAAAAGAACAAGGGCTAATAGATCTTGAATTGTGCTAACAAAATAAGTGGATGCTTGGAAAGATAGGCTAGATGCATCAACAATATTCTCCTGGTCAGACTGTGTTTTCACATTGGAATATTTGAAGCCAGATCAGATTCTGATTTAGTGAGTTAATGAGTTAGAAAATTTCAAACAAGTACCACTGCATAAGTAATATCTCAGAATCGCATAAAGGAGTTTTGCATTGCAGAGCAGCAGGAGGAACAAAAATTCATTATGAGTTGAGAGTGCAAACAGTAAAGAAAATGCATGACTCAGCTGCACCACGGATGATAGTTGGCATTGTTGAAGTAGACTGGTTCCGTGGACAAATTTGGAGGAACAGAACTTAAATCTGGCCAAATTTAGTTTCACTGAGGTATATTATTTCACAAAGCTTTGCAACAACTGTTAATTATCTGTGTGTCATTACCAAATACTGAACACGCTAATCATCCACTGGACATGCTCATGAGCTTTTAAGAGTATGTTGATGGGGTGGTAAATGGCCAGGTTGGACTTGTCCTGAAATTTGCCTGCAGGACATGATTTGATTTGATTTGACTTATTGTTGTCACATGTACCGAGATACAGTGAAAAGTGTTGTTTTGCAAGCTAAACAAGCAGATCACATCATACAAATTGTATCACATAGCAAAACAGAGTGCAGGATAAAACATTACAGCCACAGGGAAGGTACAGAGAGAAAGATCACCATTAATATTTGAGAAGACCACTCAAAAGTCTGACAACAGCTGGGAAAAAGCTGTTCTTGGATCTGTTTGTACATGTATTCAAACTTTTATGTCTTCTGATGTTAGTGTTGCAGTTATACTCGGATAGCGGGGCTGGACAAGCAGCAAATTCTGGAGCACAAGTCTTCAGTATTTTGCCAAATACAGTCCTGTCCATAAACTATGTAATTTACATTCCCTCCAGCCATTTCTTACTATCCTGTGGAGTAAACTGAATTGGCTGAAGACTGGTGTCAGTGATTCTGGTAACTTCTAGAGAAGGCTAAATGGACTCGGTATTTCTGTTTAAAACATTTTTTCAATTTTTTTACACTGATGTGTACCTCAAAATTGAGAATGAACACATTTGTTGAGCCTCCTTCAATGGTGATTGGTTTAATTATCCACCACTTAACACATCTGGATGTGCCAAGAATGCAAATCTTAGATCTGATTGGTTGGTTGTGGAATCACTTAGCTCATTCTGTCACTTGTTGCTTATACTGTTTGGCAAGCAAATAACCCTGTTTTGTAGCTTCACCAGATTGAAACCTCATTTTTCCACATGCCAAGTGCTGCACCTGGCTTGCTCTCCTATACTCTTCATTGAACCAGGATTGATCCCCTGGCATTATGGTAATGGGAGAGTTGGAATATATCAAGTCATGAAGTTGCCGATTGAGCTGGAGTACAATTCTGCAGCTGCTTATGGTCCAAAGTACCTCACAGATGATTGGCCTTGAGTTACGAGATCTGTTCAAGTCTATCCCATTAAACATGATGATTGTATCATACAACATAATTCAGTATATCTTCAATGTGGAGATGGAACTTTATCTTCACAATAACTGTTTGCTGGTTACTCCTACTAATACTGTTAAGGTCAGCTGCATATCCATTGGGCAGAGTGGTGAGGATTTTGTCACGTAACTTTTTGTCCCTTGTTGGTTCCCTCATCACCTGTTGCAGACCCAGGTAGACCATTAGATGATTGGAGAGATGATATTTGATGAAAGTTGCTGGCACAGTTGTTAGCAGCTATGCAAGTGCAGGAAAGATAGGGACATGTGCTAAGTTAGTGAGTAAGAAACACCAGGAGCAGGGAAGGCTTAGCAATTTGGGGGAGATGGGATGTGTGAGAGCTATTAAAGGAAGATGTTTCGTGCAAAAATGAGACTTGTAAATCACGATACTTTGTAAAGGGTGGAGGCAATAGTGGAAATAAAATGAGGTAGCAGAGAGAAGATGGTGGCACTTACCTTGTGGAGTATCAACGTCATTAATTTTCTTGTGGCATTGTCATACATTCTTCCAGACCAGTTCCAGGCAGCCATATCAGACCAGGCTGGCAACACATGCTGCTGTGGACTTCTGTCATTCCTAAAAAGAAATGAGACAACCTTCTCCTCCACCACACCATCCATCAGGAATCCAGCTCCTTGTCTGAGAAGCTGGGGGCCAACTTGTCTTTCTCAGCCATATCCTTTGAAATTATAAAGTAACACACTAAGAGAAAGTCCTGACTTGCAGCATTTGAAATAGTAGACATATGGGGTTTAAATATGTCCTGAGTGGCACAAGTGCCAGAAGGAACTGACGTTGACAAGAAATCTTCCATGTCTGCTGACTACATGATTGCCTGAGAGAGGGGTTAAATGCCTACTGCAGGAGGATATGATGGCCTGGTGATATTATTGCTAAACTGTTAACCCAGGGACCCAGATAATATTCTGGGGACCTATATTTGAAATCCACCATGACAGATGGTAGAATGTGAATTTAACAAAATATTGAAATTAAGAGCCTCACGATGACCGTGAAACTGTTTCAATTGTCAGCAGAAAAAAAAACATCTGAATTACTTATGGGAAAGAAATTTACTTTCCTTACTTTGCACCCACAGCAATTTGGTTGACTCTTAACTGCCCTCTGGGCAATAAATGCTGGCCTAGTCAGTAATACCCACAAGAATGAATAAATAGAAATAAGTCAGTAAGCAACAAAGACCTGCCTGAGATAAGTTGCCAGAACTCATGGAAGGAAACTCTCTGAAATTGACACTTAGCTGAATTTCAGGAAGATTTGGCTCATAGTCAATTGTTTTCTTGGCATCTAAAACAATAAACTCATATTTTCCTATTTGGTTCAAGACGTTTAATTGTATTCAATCAATGCTGCTTCTATAAAATGTAATAATGGTCAAACCTCCAAATAGTTTTTCAGTCAACTTCATCTTCTTCAAAATGTCAATATGTTTTTAGAAGTACAATACCCATAAAATGTTTAAATATATCAATTGATTCACAGACACATTACTCACCAAGTGCATGAGTTTATTATAACAATCTAAAGTTTTCAATTAATAATTAAAGCACAATTATTTAATGATCAAATAGTCATTTATCAATAAAATGTATTTGAAAATTTTTATATATTGCATCAGTACATTATCAAACACAGGAAGTAATTAAAAAAAACAAATGCATGAATTGGGTAAAAAAGGTTAATTATATTTGGTGAGCAATTGTAAAATATAGTAAGCAAAATTGAAAGTAATAAAATTAATAACTATGGTTAAAAAATAAAATAGTAACTTTTGAATATAGTTATTAAAATTCACTTAATACTTATGTTGAAGATTAGTTCTGAATGTTGACTTTAAAATTGAACTTTGCATTAGGAGTGTCACTCTGTTTTGGATTGCATATATGTGGCAATTACATTGATTGGTTGAACTTGGTATTGAGAATAAAGACTGCAAATTGCCAGGGAATCACAGAAAAAATCCATCTCAGCTATACCAAAATGCAGAGCAGTAAATTCACACAGCAGAAAGAAGCGTAATTTATCAAAGAACAGATGGCAATTTGACTTCAGGCAACAAAATGAAAAGAAAGCTAGACATCAAATTGCATATAAAGTGTCCAAGTGATGCACTGTAGCCAAATCACGGTGTGCAGTCCATGAAATCATAGTCTGTTTGTTCATGTATGCAATTTGCCAAGGGCTGAACTTTTAATTTCAGTTATGTTGTTAGAGGGAAATATTAAGTGGGTGGCAGGCAAGGAGGAGAATGGGAGTTGGAGGGAATTGTAGATTTCAGAAGCAAAGTGCATTGATTGGATTTTTTTTCCCACATGTATTATATAGTCAAAGTATTAAGTGCATTTATGTATAAGAACTGATATGGCCAGTAAAACGGCATTTTTTTAACCCAATATGATTTTCTTTTCCTTAGAATGGGACATCTTTCATATTGTAAAATAATACATTGTTACGAAGGAGTGGTTAACACCTGTCAGATAACTAAAACTGAAATCCCCAGAGAAGCTCACCTCACTTCAGAATCTGTTAAAGGAAATGTGAAATGTGGTAAAATCTGCCTCTCAATCTGTTATAAAGGAGTGGTTAAATGAAAGAAATCCCTGATACTCACTTTATGACAAACAAGTAACTTCACACAGCAGAACGGTGGCTCATTGGTTAGCACTGCTGTCTCACAGCACCAAGGACCCAGATTTGATTCCAGCCTCAGGTGACTGTCTGTGCGGAGTTTACATGTTCTGGCTCCCTCCCATGATCCAAAGATGGTAACTTGCCCATAGTGTGCAGGGATGTGTAGGTTAGGTGGGTTAGCCATAGGAAATATGAGGGTGGGTCTGGGTGGGATGCTCATTGGAGGGTCGGTGTGAACTCAATGGACCGCATAGCCTGCTTCCACACTGTAGGGATTCTATGAAATAATTATTTATTTATCTAACTCTAACAGTGAACAAATTAATAGAACTATGAACAAACTGAAAAATTCTCCCTTAACTCATAGATCATAGAATCCCTAAAGTGTGGAAACAGGCCCTTTGGCCAACAAGTCCACACTGACCCTCAGAGCATCCCACCCAGACTCATCCCCTGATAACCACCTAATCTACACATCCCTGAACATTATGAGCAATTTAGCATGGCCAATCCACCCACCCTGCATACCTTTGGACTGCGGGAGGAAACCAGAGTACCCGAAGGAAACCCACGCAGACACGGGGAGAATGTTCAAACTCCACACAGACAATCAAACGGTGTTGCCTGGTGCTGTGAGGCAGCAGTGCTAACCACTGAGCCACCATGCCGCCCCAAACTACTCCTGAATAGAGCAAAACTTTGATGTGATGCTGTTCCAATAGATACAAGTACCACTTATATAAACCAAATTAATAAAAAAGTAAAAACTTAAATTCTCAAAATGACAGTCTTCCAGAATGTTCTTCACCTTCTCTTCTGTCCTCCACTCAGGAATGTCTTCCTCCATCAAATTCTTGTGTCAGTAATATTAGCTAGGAGTACTGTACTACCTTTATTTAGATGGTGCCTACTCCGAGACCTGAGAGATTCATGTGAAAGCCAAAGATTTTTTTCCCTTCCTTTAGAGCTGATGGCTATTGAGAGCTGTTCTCTTAACAGATGTCAGTTTGTACTCACATCGATTTTCAAAAGCCCTCTTCTGTTATACCCTTGATGGCCTATTAATTTCTTACAATAGGATTGGTCCAAGGTTGTCAAACCCATCAGATTTAAATTTAATTGACCTTTGGTTTCTAGGGCCTGGTTTGCATTAATTGGCTAAATTCAAAAACCTGTTGTCTTGTTAAAAATGCTGCTTTGTCTGCTAACAGTATAGCCTTTTAATACAATATTTCAATTTCAAGATCTCTCTGTGCCTGCAGGCTTTTTAAAATAAATCTTTAAAGGGACCATGCACTCTTCCCCCTATCATTTTACAAACAAATTCTGACATCCTGCCTTCCAGTCCATAAGTACTATACCAATTTTCAACAATGTATAACTGTTTTGAACGAATCAGTATATTTCAAACCAAATTGATTTTTATTTTTACACAAATGCAACATGCAAGAATTAAAAGGTGAGATATCAATCAACTGTAATTTGAAATCAATAGCAGCAGGTTTATGAATGGGCTTAAATATCAATTTTTTTCCATTCATTGTGGTGTGGTGGGCATTAGAGGAAACAAAGTTATTAAGACTGTTAATGTTTTCATTTATAAAACTACCACTCCATTGAGCATTCAATTGATTAAATCCTACTTTAGTATTAAATTTAAGAGCTGCACCTGCTGTACTACAAGCTGATCAGAAACCAGAATCAGTGGGTCAACAAGGTGTTACAGAAATTAATAGAATGAGGTGACTGCAGGTTTGTTATTTATGAAATCCTGATTCCTCTTTGGTGCCTGATAGCATGGGAACCTATTAATTCACTATGTACTTATAATTTAAAAGCATAACAAGCAAAACAGACATCCTTAACTTAATGCCTAAAAATAAAAGGTGAAAAAGATTTGCACAGTCAGATATGAATAGATATTCTTCACTGATGAGTTTTACTAATGATTTCTCACAAGAGGCCTTTATTATGCAAGCACTCTATACCAATAAGGTACCATAAATTTCAAACTGAAAGAGAAAGCATACAATATTGTAAAAATTAGTAGTAGGTCAATAAGAAGAAAGGAAGAAAGCTAGCAAGAAATATTGTCACAATGATATAAAATATGGAGAACTGGTCCTTGAAACACATCAGTCAATTTAATACCTGAGACTTTCATGGACTGAAATAGTTTGGAAAAAAGACCAAAAAGCCTACTTGAAATAGCTCCAAGGATCACCTGACCTGCACAGGTTAATCAGATTCAGAATCATAGAAAATAAGAGTATGAGTAGGCCATTTGGTCCTTTGAACCTACTTTGCCATTCAAAATGATTATAGTTGTTCATCCAACTTTGTACCCTGTTCCTGCTTTCACCTCATAACTTTTGATCCTCTTAGTTCTAAGAGCTGTACCTAATTCCTCCTTGTAATTGTTCAATGTTTTGACCTCAATTGCTTTAGATGGCAGGCAAATTTACAGACACACCATTCTATGAGTTAAGAAATTTCTCCTGCTCTCACTAAATTGGTGTGGATTAGATCAAAATTAATCTGAACTGAAATTAATATTTTCTCCCATGGCCAATGAAACATGTCTGCGAGGTCTCCATGGGAAGGGTGAAGAAGCCCTCAACTCTTGGTTAAGTTTCACCAATATGCAAATCTTCACATTTTAGAGATGAAACCTCACCTGCAATTTTCAAGCCTGAATACATCACACCAACAGACAGAGAATATACACACTAACTCCTATTCCGATATCGGTCACGTTTGGACATTGAGCAGTTTTTCCACCACCTCCGCCTCCACGCTTACTTCTTTAACGGTGAGCCTAACCCTCCCCCTACTGACCCCTTCTCCCACCTCCAACACACCCCCTCCTCCTGGACACCACCCCAAGGCCTCCTACCCTCCCTCGACTTCTTCATCTCCAACTGCCGTCATCAATCTGTGACATCAATCGCCTCAACTTCTCCACCCCTCTCACCCACTCCAACTTCTCCCCCGCAGAACGTGCAGCCCTCCGCTCCAATCCCAACCTCACCATAAAACCTGCGGACAAGGGAGGCGCAGTTGTATTATGGCGCACTGACCTCTACATCGCCGAGGCCAGATGCCAACTCTCCGACACCTCCTCCTACCGCCCCCTTGATCATGACCCCACCCCCGAGCACCAAACCATCATCTCCCAAACCATCCACAACCTCATCACCTCAGATGACCTTCCACCCAGAGCCTCCAACCTCATCGTTCCCCAACCCCGCACCACCCGCTTCTATCTCCTTCCCAAAATCCACAAACCCGAATGCCCTGGTCGACCCATTGTCTCTGCCTGCTCCTGCCCCACCGAACTTATCTCCAACTATCTGAACTCCATTTTCTCCCCCTTGGTCCAGGAACTCCCTACCTAAGTCCGTGACACCACCCACGCCCTCCACCTCCTCCAGAACTTCCAATTCCCCAGTCCCCAACATCTCATCTTTACCATGGACATCCAGTCCCTATATACCTGCATTCCCCATGCAGATGGCCTGAAGGTCCTCCACTTCTTCATGTCCCGCAGGCCCGACCAGTCCCCCTCCACTGATACACTCATTCGCTTAGCCAAACGCGTCCTCACCCTTAACAACTTCTCTTTCAATTCCTCCCACTTCCTACAGACCAAGGGGGTGGCCATGGGTACCCGCATGGGCCTAAGCTATGCCTGCCTCTTTGTAGGTTACGTGGAACAATCCCTCTTCCGTACCTACACCGGCCCTAAACCCCACCTCTTCCTCCGTTACATTGATGACTGTATCGGCGCCGCCTCGTGCTCCCACAAAGAGCTAGAACAGTTCATCCACTTCACCAACACCTTCCACCTTAACTTCACCTGGACCATCTCTAACACCTTTGTCACCTTCCTGGACCTCTCTGTCTCCATCTCGGGCAACCATCTAGAAACCGATATCCATTTCAAGCCCACCGACTCCCACAGCTACCTAGAATACTCCTCCTCCCACCCACCTTCCTGCAAAAATGCCATCCCCTATTCCCAATTCCTTTGCCTCCGCCGCATCTGCTCCCAGGATGAGGCATTCCACTCCCGTACATCTCCGATGTCCTCGTTTTTCAAGGACCGCAACATCCCCCCCTCAGTGGTCGAGAACGCCCTCCACCATGTCTCCCACATTTCCCGCAACTCATCCCTCACACCCCGTCCCTGCAATAACAACCAAAAAAGAATCCCCCCTCGTCCTCATGTACCACCCTACCAACCTCCGGATCCAACGCATCATCCTCCGACATTTCCACCATCTGCAATCCGACCCCACCACCAAAGACAATTTTCCCTCCCCACCCTTATCTGCTTTCCGGAGGGACCACTCTCTCCGTGACTCCCTTGTCCGCTCCACACTCCCCTCCAGCCCCACCACACCCGGCACTTTTCCCTGCAACCGCAGGAAGTGCTACACCTGCCCCCACAACTCCTCCCTCACCCCCATCCCAGGCCCCAAGAAGACTTTCCACATCAAGCAGATGTTCACCTGCACATCTGCTAATGTGGTATACTGCATCCGCTGTACCCGTTGTGGTCTCCTCTACATCGGGGAAACTAAGCAGAGGCTTGGGGATTGCTTTGCAGAACACCTACGCTCGGTTCGCAATAAACAACTGCACCTCCCAGTCGCGAACCATTTTAACTCCCCCTCCCATTCCTCAGACGACATGTCCATCCTGGCCCTCCTGCAGTGCCACAACGATGCCACCCGAAGGTTGCAGGAACAGCAACTCATATTCCGCTTGGGAACCCTGCAGCCCAATGGTATCAATGTGGATTTCACATGCTTCAAAGTCTCCCCTCCCTCTACCGCATCCCAAAACCAGCCCAGCTCGTCCCCGCCTCCCTAACCTGTTCTTCCTCCAACCTATCCCCTCCTCCCACCTCATGCCGCACCCTCATCTCCCACCTACTAACCTCATCCCACCCCCTTCACATGTCCGTCCTCCCTGGACTGACCTATCTCCTCCCTACCTCCCCACCTACACTCACCTTTACTGGCTCCATCCCCGCCTCTTTGACCTGTCTGTTTCCTCTCCACCTATCTTCTCCTCTATCCATCTTCTATCCTCCTCCCCCTCTCTCCCTATTTATTTCAGGACCCCCTTCCCCTCCCCCATTTCTGATGAAGGGTCTCGGCCCGAAACGTCAGCCTTCCTGCTCCTATGATGCTGCTTGGCCTGCTGTGTTCATCCAGCTCCACACCTTGTTATCTCCTATTCCAAGGAGCTCTGTTTTGGCCGATGAGAAGAAATTGAGTTACAAATGTAGAACTGCACATAGACTGAGAAGGCTTTATTTGTAAAAAGTGCTATGTTTGGTTAATAGCACTAACTGAAAAGAAGCATTAGGAAACTGAGAATCTCAAAGACAACTGCAACATTACTTAATACTATTTGTCCAAGAAATCAACTAATTAACAATGGCCTCAAGTTAGTACCTTATGCCTCAAGGATTCCCAAAGAACACTACATGTGTATTCTTTGATCTTTCTTTTATTATGATCACAGCCAGTTATAATACTGCAACACTGATTCTAAAGTGAAACCTGTCAGAACAGATCACAAGACAAATCGGAGTTATCGTTTTGGGTCCAGTGACGCTTCCTCAATCTGATTTCTCTGATTAACTCTGATTTCTCTTCACAGATGAAGCCAAACCTGCTGAGCTTTTCCAGCAATTTCTGTTTTTGTTTCTAATTTACAGCATCTATAGTTCTGTTGGTTTTTATGACAGATCATAAATCTTACTTGTGCAATTTGGTCAGTATTATTCACATCAGACTTTAAACGCACTTTTAATAAAAGGACATAATTAATTACACAAGAGAAAAAGGAAGGAAAAGGTGGAGAAAAGATATATATTTATATATATAAAATATTACAATTCAGGGAAATGAAAAAACTTAACAACAGCAAAAAAGATTCAACTTTTTTTTCGGCAATATTCTTTTCAGACTCTCAACTGCAGTGCAGTATCATTCGTTTCCCCAGTGTAAAGTTTCTTAGTGAACTGGTGAGGTCATTAACAACTTCATTCAGCATCTTTCTGCACGTTCACCACATATGATTATCTTATTTATTGTCTTTCTGAGACAGACAGATACCAAGGCTAACTCACTGATATTTCTCACTGAATTCCAAGAATTAAACCCAAACCTTTAACTATATTTAAGCTACCAAACAGCACAGCTGCCAAATGGATGTTTTCTTCTGATATTTGCTGGTCTTGTAGTCAATGGTTTCTTTCACATCATGAGATGATGGCTATCTTCAGCTCTTCCTGCATTTCTTCCATTACATTTAAATGGGCTTTTTGGAGATTTTAGTGATGACATTATTGGAAGTTTGTTGGTCTGCTTGGTTCTTAAAGCTACTCAATGCTGAGCTTTTTTTTTCTGAACCGTTCTTCAATTTCATGTTCAGATGATATTTGATAGACATTATGGAGTGGGTGAGCCAGTCTGTTCACCAGTCATTCTGCACAGATTATTGTTCTGGTCATGAGGGCATCTTTTAGGTCTCAGTAATCGATCATGTGCCAGTGCTTTGATCCTGGATGTTTCCAAGAAGTATTGAACTTGTCTTTTTTGGCAGAGCAGTGTGTTGGTGATGACCAGCTGGTGTTCCACACATTTGATAAGCAGAAGAATCCAATTGGTGTTGCAATTCCCTACTCCCTCCTTTCCGATAATTCCATTCCAGAGTTTGGAGTCCTTTCCAAACCTAGCATTGAAGTCTTCAAGGAGGATAATTCTATCTTCCTAATGGATCTTGGTGTATATGGTATCCAGGGTGGAGTAGAAACCTTTTCTGAATTCATCCGAGGCATCCAGTGGTTGAAGCACAGGCACTCACAATCATTGCCTGCTCGTTAATGTCACACTGTAGATGGACAGGCCTGAGGTGATCATTGATGCTAACAGGGAGCCCCGAGAGTCAGTTGATAAGTTCATTCTTGATAATGAATTCAAATCCATGAATCCTGGGTTGATCATTGGGTTTTGCTTTCCAGAAAAAGGTATAGCCACTACCTTTCACTTGCTCTTTGAGTCTCCTGCAAAGCAGTGATATCAATGTTGAAGTGGCTGAGTTCACATGCAACAAAGGCTTCATTCCAGACTATTGTTTTGTTCATTCTCCATGAGGGTTTGTACATTCCAGGTTCTAAGATTAAGTTTCACTCTGATTTCCAGACCGCAGGTAGATGAACTCGCTGGAAGTGGTTTTCCTGCTAGATTAGTAAAGGAATAGATTACTTTTAGGTCGCCATTTCCATGCAGGGTGAGTAGCCATGAAGACAGCTACCGAAAGGCTCTCCTTTCCCATCATCTCGTGCAAATTGTAGCAGAGCTTGTGTTGTATGTGTGGACAGGGTTGAATTGCTGTTGGTGGATACCTTGTGCAGGGCATCTTTTAACGTGGGAATGCTGTTGCACATCAGCAGATGCATGGTTCTTGATGAAAGATAGATCCAGTTGCACTGGTAAGGAAACCTCAATGCCTGCAGATCTCCCTACTGCTGCAGGCTTCACCTGCTGTTACAGCCATTGATAGCACACCAGTATCATCAGTGAGTATCACCGTTCTTTTAGATTGTACTTTGTCTGGTTCCTCCCCTCTGACCTTACTAAGATGGCTGGCCCCGCCAGAAGCTGAGAACTCCCGACCACATCACTCTCGGAATCAACAAAAAACCCAAGCCTCTCCACCACTGCAAGGTGGAAATCCACAATATCCAAGACCTCATTGACAAGAGGAGGAAAGCTCTCCATGTCTGGCAAAACATCATCCCCAACAAGGCAAAGAGAAGAACTCATCAAACAGTAAAAGGTGGAGTTACAAAGAAGAACTAAGGAAATCAAAAGTCAATGGTAGACTGAGAAAACAAAGGAGCTGGAACACCTTTTTGACAAGCATAATACCTGGGGCTTCTTCAGTGCCACCAAGGCAATATACAGACCGAAAACCCTTAGCCTCGAACTGATGCAGCATCCTTTTGACAGACAGATAAAACATCAGCGTGCACGTGAGAAAACATTTACTCCTAAGCTGTGACACAATTGTCGATGAGGATGCGTTTGAGGAAAGCCCCTAACTCCCTCTCAAAGATGATCTTCGACAACCTTTTCGGAGAAGAAGTTTTTCTTCACCTCAGTCCTAAGTCTGCTCCCACCTATTTCGAGGCTATGCCCCCAAATTCTAGTTTCAACAGTGAGTGGAAACAACTTCCCTGTTTCTTATCTATCTTTAAAGATTTCTATAAGACCCGCACACCGCCCCCCCCAACCTCATTCTTCTAAATTCCAATGAGTACAGTCACGTCAGCTTTCAGGAAGGATTTCCTCAGGGACTGGAAGAAGGTGCCTAGTGAGGATTCAGGTGATGATCTCACAGGTGATGGAATGTAAGGAGATTTCTCAGTAGTTTCCACAGTCCTCTTTGTTTCTTTTCTTGAAGGCCATGGCAATGGCAGCATCCCTGAGTACCATCAATGTTGTTTGAGGTGGATTCTCCACATCAGCCTGGAGGACAGGTGTATTCACATTGATGTCCTTGAAACAGCCAATAGCATCAGCATCAAGGCCATGATCATGGAAACTAACTCATACGGGCTGATTTTGTGCTAAGGATGCCTGAATGCTGACTGACAAAGCAAATTTCCACACCCAGCTCAAGGGGACGGTAAAGGAAATGTTTCAAAGTCTCCTTGAAGATCTCCTGCAAGGCAGAACTTTGACTCAGTGTTTAACACTGCTGCCTCTCAGTGCCGTGGACCCAGGTTCAAATCTAGTCCTGGGTGACTATCTGTGGAGAGTTTGCTCATTCTCCTGTGTTTGTATGGGTTTCCTCCCACCATCCAGAGATGTGCAGGTGAAGTAGATTGGCCATAGTGTTCAGGGACATGCGGGCTGGGTGGATTAGCCATGGGGATTGCAGGGTTACAGGGACAGAGGAGGGGGGTGGGTCTGGGTGGGATGCTCTTTGGAGGGTTGGTGTGGACTCAGTGGGCTGAATGGCCTGCTTCCACACTATAGGGATTCTATGATTCTAAGAAATGCAATATAGATGTCAATGCATGGAAGGCTGTTGTTCAGAAGAAACTGAAATGTAAAAGTTGTTTATTTTGGAAGGGACAGCAAAAGAACAGAACATTGTTTAAATGGAGAAAAAGCTAGTCAGCTGCAACACATAAAGACTTTGGGGGTACTTATGTATGAAACAGAGAAAGCTTGCATTCTGCTGCAGAAGGTAATTAAGAAGGCTAACAGAATGTTGGCCTTTATTTCAAGGCGGTATGAGTATTGGAGTAGGGAAGTCTTCCTGCAACTGTACAAGGTCCTGATGAGAGCATGATTGGAGTACTACGAGCAGTCTTTGTTCCCTTACTTAATAAAAGATATAACTTCATTCAAGGTATTTCAGGGAAGGTTCACAAGGATGATCCCTGGTATAGAGGGATTGTCTTATTAGCAAAGGCTAAACAAGTTGGAACTCTACTCGTTAGAGTTCGGAATAAAGAGAAGTCCTCTCATTGAAACATACAGGATTCTTAAGGGAGTTGGAGAAGGTGATGGTGGAGTCTTGCATTTTGGTGCTGGATCCACTGCTTTTCGAAATTTATATAAATGATTTGGATATGAATATAGGAATTATGGTGAGTGAGTTTACAGATGATACCAAAATTGGTGGTGCAGTGGACAGCAAAAAAAGTTACCTTAGAGTACAATAGGATCTTGATCAGATGGGTAAATAGGCCGAGGAGCGGCAGATGGAATTAAATTTAGATAAGTGTGAGGTGCTGCATTTTGTTAAGGCAACTCAAGCAGGACTTATACACTTAATGGTAAGGTCCTGGGGAGTGTTGCTGAACAAAAAGACCTAGGTTTCAGGTTCATAGTTCCTTGAAGGTAAAGTCACAAGTAGACAGGGCAGTGAAAGAAGGCATTTGGTACACTTGCCTTTATTGGTCAGTGCATTAAGTATAGGACTTGGGAGGTCATGTGTGACCGTACAGGACATTGGATAGGCTAATTTTGGTATACTGGTATTCAATTCTGGTCTCCCTGCTAAAGGAAAGAGGTTGTGAAACTTGAACAGGTTCAGAAAAGCTTTACAAGGATGGTGCCAGTATTGGAGGGTTTGACCTACAGGGAAAGGCTGAATAGGCTGAGGCTATCTTCCCTGGAACCTTGGAGGCTAAGAGGAGACTTTATAGATGTTTATAAAATCATGAGACGCATGGATAGGGTGAATAGCCAAGGTCTTTTCCCAGGACAGGGGAGTCCAAAACCAGAGGGCATAGATTTAATGTAAGAGGGAAAAGATTTAAAAGAGACATAAGGGGCAACGTTTACATGCAGATGGTGGTGCATATATGGAATGAACCACCAGAGAAGGTGATGGAGGCTGGTATAATTATATCATTTGAAAGGCATCTGGATGGATATATGAATAGGAAGGGTTTGGAGGGACATGTGCCAAAAGCTGAAAAATGGGACTAGTTTAGGATATCTGGTTGGCATGGAGAAGTTGGACCAAAAGGTCTGTTTCCATGCTGTACAACTCTATGATTCTATGACAAGGTAAATGCAGAGATGACGTTTCCCCTCATTAGAGAGTCTAGGATCAGAGGATATCATCTCAAAATTAAGGGGAGCCAACTGAGGATTGAGATAAGGAGGATTTTTTTCTCTTAGAGAGGCTTGCGAGTCTTTGGAACTCCTTGCCACAGAGAGCTGTGGGAGCATTTTATCCTTGTGTACAATTAAGGCTGACAGAGACAGATTCTTGATCAGTTGGGAAATCAAGGGTTATGAGGAAAGGGTAGGAAAGTGGACGTGAGGAATGTCGGATCAGCCATGATCCTATTGAATGGCAGAGCAGGCTCAAGAAAAATACAACCCAGTTTCTGTTCCTAATTCTGATGGAGACTCATGGAGACTTAGGGAGTCTGAAGGAAACAGATTCTTTCGTGCAAGGAATGCTGAGAAATCCATGTCCCACCAATTGGTTATGTACCGTTGTTCATTCTATTGCAACTCTCACAGGAACCCTACTGTCCAATTTGTCGTGGGCCCCTTTATAAATACTATCGCCTCTCCCTCCTTCACGATTGTCACCACCTTTTCCCAGAGCCTGAACTCTTAATTCCCATTCAATAGGCCCCAGCAGTGAACGTCTTTGTCTCCATGATCCACAAATTTCTTTTCCCTTGTTCCTTTTGGATGAACCTAATGGACTTACTGAGGTTCACATTCTTGAACAACCTAACTCTACAGCACCAGACAAGAAGGACAGCATGGTGGCTCAGTGGCTAGCACTGCTGCCTCACAGTGTCAGGAATCCAGGTTCAATTCCACTCTTGGGCGAATATCTGCATGGAGTTTGCAAGTTCTCTCCGTGTCTGTGTGGGTTTCCTCTGGGAGCTCCGGTTTCCTCCCACAGTCCAAAGATGTGCAGGGTAGATGGATTGGCTATGTGCCCAGGGATGTTTAGGTTAGGTTGGTTAGATATGGGAAAATGCAGGGGTAGGGGAATGAGTCTGGGTGGGATCTCCTCGGAGGGGCGGTGTGGACTTGTTGGGCCGAATGGCCTGTTTCCACACTGTAGGGATTCTATGAAAGTCCCCAAACTCCTGTCTGCAGACAGTAAATCTTCTGACTATGCTAATTCTATACCTCACACTGACTGTTTAGAAGCTGCATGACTGACTGTGACCTACTACCTGTACTATAGAGGTATGAACTCCCTGATCAACAACTCCCTCACTGGATGCCAAACCATGGCCAATTCCCTGCAGTGGTACTGGACATTACCACAGACTTTTTGTGCTTGCACCCCCAACTGACAGGTATCTCCATGGACTTTGGTGAGGACTGCGCCTCCAAACCATTGAGATGTGGCAGTTTGCTTGCTGCACATGCAGTGAGTTTGCTGACATGTCGTGCAGGTATGCAAATGATGTATCATTCTGCCATATAGCAAGATGATTTGACTAAGGACTGCACACCAGCAAGGCAAGCTGCCTGGTTATTTGACTGCACTAATTGACAGAGCATGGCAAGGCAATTGCAAGCCAAGGCAAGACGTGGATGGATGGCAATGGCAAAGAGAGCAAGTAAGCAGTCCAGAGTTTCAGCTTAGTCTAGGTCCATGAGCTCGGTCCCCTTCTTCTCTATACTGTGTCCTCGGTGGTAGCATTTCAATGCCAGTTGCTTGTGCATTCTGGAATGCAGTTCTGTGCTTCCTAAGAATTCTGCAAATGGATTGGAAAGGGATCATGAAGATCCTAAAATGTTTGTAATTCTGGGATGATAATGACCTTGGACAGGGCATTTGTATTGAACATATAAATTAAAGAGTTATAGAATCATATAGCATGGAAACAGACACTTTGGTCCAACCAGTCCATGCTATTTATATTCCCAAAGTAAACTAGTCCTGCTTGCCTGCATTTGGCCCATATCCCTCCAGACCTTTCATATTCATGTGCTTATCCAAATGTCTTTTAAATGTTGTAACTGTACCTTTATCCACCACTTCTTCTGGCAGTTCATTCCATGCATAAAGCAGGGTGAGAAGAATTACACACAGTACTCCAGAAGAGGCCTCACCAATGTTTTGTACAACTTCAACATGATGTCCCAAATTTTGAATTTGTCTACTGCTCGTGATGAAACAGAATGTACAATGACTTGTGAATTCATGAGAGATACCCAAAATGTATCAACTTCAGCTACTGATAGAGCCTGTACATCCACACAATGTTCCGTCTACTCATTTGATGAGAATATAACCACAGACATTTTCACAGTTGATGGGGACGATTACATCCTTGGGAAGGATTACTTCTCTAAAGTTCCCATTGATCATATGAGTGTGACTCCTGTTGACTCAACGAACACTATTTTCAGTTTATTTGTTGTCCCCGATCAGATAATGTGTGACAACCATTTAAAGGCATATGTACTAAATGATCCAAATTACAATGCCACTCCACTATCTGTGCTCAAATATCATACATAGATCATATGACTCATATTATTAAATCAATAACCATGAAGTGTCAAGCAAGAAAGCAAAATTTTCCCATTGCATTGCTACATTTTTATGTTACACCAATTGAAATGTGGATTACCTTCCATAGCACAACTAGCAATACTGATACATATAACCTCATTCGGCAACCAATTATTTAACCATTCCAAGGTCAGAAGTCACATGACACCAGGTTATAGCCTAATAGGTTTATTTGAAATCACAAGCTTTCAAAGTGCTGCTCCTTTGTCAGACTTCACCTGATGAGGGAGCAGCACTCTGAAAGCTTGAGATTTCAAATAAGCCTGTTAGACTATAACCTGGTGTCGCATAACTTCTGACCTTGTCCACCCCAGTCCAACACTGGCACCTCCATATAATGTCAACAATTCCAAGATACAGAACGTTCTTCTTCAAAGGCAGAGGAGAATGGAAGACATATCTGATATGAACAGGCACAGAACTCCCAAACAAAAACAGAAAACACTGGAAAAGCTCAGCAGTCTGGTAGCAACTGTGGAGAGAAATCTGAGTTAAAGTATTGGGTCGAGTAACTCTTCCTTAGAACTTGATCCAAAACATTAACTCTGATTTGTCTCCACAGATGCTGCCAGATCTGCTGAATTTTTCCAGCGATTTCTATTTTTGTTTCTGATTTACAGCCTCTGCAGATCTTTTGGTTTTTATTGAGTAGAGAATTCTCAAAACTACAATGGGCAGAGAGTGCAATCTAGAAATACAAAGACAAATACTTGGATGCCAGCAAAGGTTTCTAAAATATGCAACCATTCCAGATCATATGAAGTCAGTATTGATCATGGTGTTACAATGTGAAGAAACAAAAGCTAGAACAGATCAATCTATGCCATACTAATCATGCATGATGAGAATGAGGGAGAGCACTCTGATGATTACGGTTGTGCGCTGATGTTGAATAACAGCAACCAGCAACAAAATAACCAAGCTATCAACAGGTGCAGCAGAGAACAAAACATACCTCTTCAAACAGATAATATAATCGCCACATCACGATGAGTTATCAAATTTATGAAGCGTTACATTGAAGACTGAAATGCTAGTCTTGTAAACTCTAGTTTACGTGTTGATATAATTATCGAATTGACAATTTGCCGATGGTACAAATAGGTATTTTTGTTTAGAATGGATTTTGATCTTTGGAAGAATGAGGATGTTGTCATTGTTAGTATGTCTATATACCTTTAAGAAACATTCTCACAACATCATCACTGTATTATAGCATATGTATAACGATATACCTCATCATAAGCTGGGGGGAGACGTAGCTTCGTAGTATATTCCTAGGCTATTAAACCTGAGCCCAGATAATATTCTGGGGGTTTGGCTTCAAATCCCACCATGGCAGATGGTGGATTTTCAATTCAATACAAAAATATCAAATCTGAAATTCAAAGTCGAATGATAACCATGCAGCCATTATTGATTATCATATAAACATTTGGTTCACTACTGTCCTAAAAGGAAGGAAAAGCTGTCCTTACCTGGTCTGGCTGAAATGGGACTCCACATTCGCAGCAATATGTCTGACTCTTAACTGCCCTCTGGACATTTAGGGATGAGCAATAAATGCTGGTCAGCAACACCCATGTCCCATGAATGAATGAAAAACTCATGAAGCATAACAGTCTGCTCTGCTGTAAACTCCGAGCTTAACACTAAGCCAAACACATAGATGCCTGAAGAATATTGTGCTTGTATATGTTAGTTAATTGTCATGAGTTTCTGTTGGATTCTTGATTATCAACACATCCCCACTCAATGTAATACATTACAAGAGTTAACATAACCATCTCTGCATCAGGCAAAACACCCTGTTGGAGGCAAACTCACATCAGTCTGTCTTCTTGAAGATAGAGAGACACCTCAAGCATGGTTTGAAAACCAAGGATACTAGTTATAAAATCATTTTTTAAAAACCGGCATTATATTTTATGCAAATAGTGAACTTATTTGATCCTAAACCAATACACATCTATAGTTCTGGCAATAGTAACTATGAAGGAGGATTACAACCTTGAAAAATCAAAATTGACCCATATGCCATGAAGATTACTTATTAGAACACTCAGATTGTAGAATACTGTGCATGCCAGTACGTTATTGCTCCATTAGTGAGGGAAGTTTTCAAATATAATGATATAATCCTACTATATTTAATTACATCAAATTTCTTCATTATTTAACTTTTCTGAAAAAAATGTGACCAGGTTTTCTTTGCTAATGAAAATCGTATTATGAAAAATCAAAATTGACACTAATAACTTCAGAGAAATACTTACTTTACGTTACTTACAAAATGTATAAAATTTAAATTTATTCAAATTCCCTAAAGATAAACAACATAACAGAGGAAAAACAAAAAGATGATGCTGAACTAAATCAGGACAAAGCATTTCACCTTAGAAGCATCCAGTTGACACCTCAGTGATCTTTCCATTTTTCCATTGGCATTTCAAAAAGAAAACCTTCTACTGAACAGCACATCTCTGAAGTACAAGCAAAAGAAAATAATTACCTTGTTCAAACCTTCAGTTCACACAAGCAAGTTATCTATAGGCATAGGCCTGAACTGTACACATTGAAATCTTTGAAACTCATCTTGGCTTTCTTGTTGAGGGTCATCATATAATTGATCTTTATTCAGGACATAGTCACATAGAATCATAAGTGAAACTATTTGGAGATATTCCAAATTGATTAACATCCTCTTACTTTGGATCTGACAGAACATTTTTTTTAGTTAAAGACAGATTTGAAATAAATTAATTCCCATATTATTAAATCAGAAAATTTCTATATTACAAGACAATTATAGCCAAAAAAAATTATAACTTCTATTCATGGAGAATGTTGCAGCCTGCGAACACAGTAAATGTGATTCACCCATGAATTTGCCATTGGATCGTTTCAAAAAGTTGTAACATGTATTCATTTTGTATTTTAGCTTTAGCTTCATCAGTCAATGTAACAATGGAACAAGATAAAGTCACCATAATGGAGAGTTTTAATCTAGTTTTACCATGTTACAAAAGCTGTGCAAATACTTACAAATTTCCTACAATCCCAAATTAACAGATCTTTTGTGATGCTTTATAGATAATCCTGAATTTGAAAAATAATTTCTGTTGCTTAAAGTGCAATGTAAACATAAAAGCAACAGGGAAGGTGATGGCCTCATGGTGTTATCACAAAACTTTTAATCCAAAGACCAAATAATGTTCTGGGGACCCATATTTGAATCCTGCCATGCCAGATGGTGGTATTCAAATTCAATAAAACAAGAGTCTGGAATTAAGAATCTACTGATGACTATGAAACCATTGTCGATTGTTGAATAAACACATCTGGTTTACTAATGACTTCCAGGGAAGTAAGTCTGCCATCCTCACCAGGTCTGGCCTACATATGACTCCAGACCCACAGAGCGGTCTCACAGACTAGTGAAGCAGCAGTCTGACATTGTCTGTAAGATATGATTCAGTGAGCATGACTACGTCCCACACACCACCATCACCGTCTTTGGATATGTCATATCCCACTGCCAGGACAGACCCAGCAGGGTTGGATCACAGTGATACACAGGCGGGAGGGTGTTGCTCTGGGAACTCGCAACCTTGACTTTGGACTCCATGAAGTCTCATGAATTCAGGTTAAACATGAGCAAGGAAACCTCCTTCTGATTAACACATACCGTGCTTGCTCAGCTGATGAATTTGTACTCCTCCATGTTGAACAATATGTAGAGGAAACACTGAGGATGGCAATGGCACAAAATGTACTCTGGGTGGGGGATTTCAATGTCCATCACCAACAGTGGCTTGGCAGTAGTACTACTGATTGAGGTGGAGGGACACAGCAGATCATGCAGCATCAGAGGAGCAGGTGAGTTGACACTTCGGGCCAAGACATTACAGATACCAGTCTTCACCCAACTTGATTCTTTTCACATGATATCAAGGAACGGTTGGAGACAATGGATACAGCAAAGGCTATGATCCCTGATAACATTCTGGCAATAGTACTGAAGACGTGTGCTCCAGAATTGCTGCTCCCTGAGCCAGACCATTCTAGCACAGTTACAACACTGGTATCTACCTACAAACGTGGAAAATTGCCCAGGAATGTCCTGCACGTAAAGAGCAGGACAAATCCAACCCAGCCAATTCCTGCCCCATCAGTCTACTCTCAATCATCATAAAGTGATGGAAGGTGTCATTAACAGTGCAATCAAGCAGTACCTGCTCTGCAATAACCTGTTCAGTGACACCCTGTTTGGGTTCTGCCAGGCCCACTCAGCTCCTGATCTCATTACAGCCTTAGTTCAAACATGGACAAAAGAGCTGAATTCCGGAGGTGAGGTGAGAGTGACTGCCCTTGACATCAAGGTTGCATTGAACCAAGTGTGGCATCAAAGAACCCTATCAAAACTGGAATCAATGAACATCAGGGGAAAACTCTCCAGTAGTTAGAGTCATTCTTGACATACAGGAAGATGGTTGTGATTGTTGGACGTCAGTCCTCTCAGCTCCAAGACATCTCTGCAGGAGTTCCTCAGGGTAGTGTCTAGGCCCAACCATCTTCAAGTGCCTCATCAATGACCTTCCCTCCATCATAAGATCAGAAGCGGTGATGTTCACCGATGATTGCACAACATTCAGCACCACTCATGACTCCTCAGATTCTGAAGTAGTCCGCATCCAAATACAACATGATCTGGACAATATTTAGGCTTGGGCTGATAAGTGGCAAGTAACATTTTCTCCACACAAATGATGGGCTACAACCACTGCCCCTTGACATTCAATGGTGTTACCATCACTGAACCCCTACTGTCAACATCGTAGGGATTATCATTGACCAGAAACTAAACTGGACTCACCACATAAACACAGTGGCTATAAGACCAAGCCAGAGGCTAGGAATACTGTGGCGAGTAACTCACCTCCTGACTACCCAAATCCTGTCCACTTTCTACAAAACACAAGCCAAGAGTGTGTTGGAATACTCTTCACTTTCCTGGATGAGTGCAGCCCCAACAACAGTCGAGAAGCTTGACACTATCCAGGACAAAACAGCCCATTTGATTGGCACTACAACCACAAGCTTCCACTCCCTCCATCACCGATGTTCAGTAGCAGCAGCATGTACTATCCACAAGATGCACTGCAAAAATTCACAGAAGATCCTCAGACATCACCTTCCAAACCCATGACCACTCCCATCTGGAAGGACAAGGACAGCAGATATGCAGGAATACCACCACCTGTAAGTACCCCTCCAAGCTACTCACCATCCTGATTTGGAAATATACTGCCATTCCTTCACTGCCGCTGGGTCCAAACCTTGGAATCCCCTCCCTGATGGCATTGTGATTGAACCCACAGCAGGTGGGCTGCAGCTGTTCGAGAAGGCAGCTCACCACCACCTTCTCAAGGACAACCAGGGGTGGGCAATAAATTCTGGCCAGCAACAGCAACATCCCACAAAATGAGCAGACAAAACTAAAATTGGAAACAGCACCCATCTAATCTAGTCCAAGAAAATATACCATGAGTAACACAAAGAAAAATATCATTTCCATTACTTAAAGACACAGGTTTCACAGATGTAATAGTTATTTCTGGTGGTATTTTTATTCACTGATAGCTGAGACCAGAGAGGTCCATTAACAGGCAGAAAACCTGTTTGGCTGTGTTTGTCCACATACTGTTGGGTTTTAACTCCACACTATGCATTTTTTGATCTAACAGATTCCCCGCCTGGTGGTCTGCTAAATGAATCAGTTTAACTTTCAGACTAAAGTTGGAGAACACTCAGAAGGAAATTTCTAGCATTATTAACATATTTAAATGCAGCAAAACATCTCCTGTGAACTGGCTAGCTGCCTGTCCCTTGTCCAACTTCAGTAAAACTGGAATTCTGCAGGTTATAACTGATTTCCCATTGCTCACAATTAACCTCTCAGCCACATCCTTTTCCAACCACTCACATTTGTCAAAACTTCTCCTGTTATTTACTTGTCATTTTACAAAACAGATTTGTGATGCAAATAATGAATTCTTCCCTCCACAAACAAGTCATTTGTGAATACCTGGCTTTTGAAGTATTTTTGTCAAACCTTCCAGACTGAATCTGTAACGCTTACAAGAAACAAAACCTTAAATTTTATTCTTATTTATTTATTTGTAGGATGTGGGTGTCACTGGCTGGCCAGTATTTATTTACCATCCCTAGTTGCCCTTGAGAAGGTGGTGGTGAGCTGCCTTCTTGAACCTTTGCAGTCCACCTGCTGTGGGTTGACCCTAATGCCATTAGGGAGGAAATTCCACAATTTTGACCCAGCGACAAAGAAGGAATGGCGATACCGTATATTTCTAAGTCAGGATGGTGAGTGGCTTGGAGGGGTACGTGAAGTTGGTGGTGTTCCCATATATCTACTGCCTTTGTCATTCTAGATGGAAGTGGTTGTGGGTTTGGAAGGTGCCATCTGAGGATCTTTGGTGAATTTCTGCAGTGCACTTGTAGTTAGTACACACTGCTGCTACTGAGTTTTGGTGGTCGAGGGAGTGGAAGCTTATGGTTATGGTGCCAGTCAAGAGGGTTGCTTTGTCCTGGATGATGTCAAGCTTCTTGAGTGTTGTAGGTGCTGTACTCATCCAGGAAAGTGGGGAGTATTCCATCACATTCTTGATTTGTGTCTTGTAGATGTTGGACAAGATTTGGGTAGTCAGGAGGTGAGTTACTCGCTGCAGTGTTCCTAGCCTCTGGCCTGCTCTTATAGACATTGTGCTTATGTGGTGAGTCCAGTTGAGTTTTTGGTCAATGATAACCCCCACGATGTTGACATTGGGGGATTCAGTGATGGTAACACCATTGAATGTCAAGGGGCGGTGGCAGATTGTCTCTTATTGTTGAAATTGATTCACCTTATCTGTACCCCTCATGATTTTATAAGCCTCAATAAGGTCGCCCCTCAACCTCCTACACTCTGGTGATAAAAGTCCCAGCCTATCCAGCCTCTACCTATAACTCTAACCTTCCATTTCTAGCAACATCCTGTTTAATCTTTTCTGAACCTTCTCCAGCTTAACAATTTCCTGCTTCTAACAGGGCAATCAAAACTGGACACAATACTCCAGAAGAGGCCAAACCAACGTCCTCTACAACCTCAATATGACATGTCATTATTTTTCTTTCTTTGCCTCCCTCAAACATTTTCTTAGTTGTCTGTACAATTGCAATCTAAATGTTTCATTCATCCTCCTTCCTCTTACAGCTTTATAATTCTTGCTGAAGCTATTATTCATGCAGTACTGCATTTGGAAGACCCTTCCTTCATTGCAAATCCTTCCATGAGCAGGAATTGATGCATGTGAGGTTTGGGCCTAATTGATTTCAGATAGAATGGATTGGGCTGATTATTTAAAACTCAGAGTTGAGCTCAGCATCATGATATTACTCTTTGGTTAAGATATCAGTCGTCAGCTCTGCACATATATTCTTTTTCTTCACAAATGTTTTTATATAGCAGATTACTTAAATGTTGCAAACTGCTAGGGTAGTGAAGAAAGTGTTTGGTATGCTTGCCTTTATTGATCAGTGCTAAATCACCGATAGTATTCAGGGGTTTATAGGTTAGGTACATTGACCATGGGAATGCAGGGTTAAATGGACAGGGTAAGGGGATGGGTCTGGGTGAGATGCTGTTTGAGCAGTTGATACTGACACGTTGGGCTGAATGGCTTATTTCCACACTGTAAAGATTCTATGCAATTCTATTCTTTACTCAGAGAGTGGTCAGGGCGTGGAATGCATTGCCGGAGAGGGTCGTGGAGTCGGCCTCATTAGGGGCATTTAAGCGGCTATTAGATAGGCATATGAATGATAGTATAAGGTAGGGGTGGAGGTTAGGTAGACTTTAGGTTTAGGCTAAAAGTTCAGCACAACATCGTGGGCCGAAGGGCCTATACTGTGCTGTATCATTCTATGTTCTATGTTCTTCTGAGGATTTTGTGAAACTTGAATGGGTTCAGAAAATATTTACAAGGATGTTGCCAGGGTTAGAGGGGTTGAGCTATAGGGAGAGGCTGAATAGGATGGGGCTATTTTCCCTGGAATGTCAGAGGCTGAGGGGTAACCTTATAGAGGTGGATAAAATCATAAGAGGCATGGATAGGGTGAATAATCAAGGTCTTTTCTCCAGGGTAGGGGTATCCAAAACCAGAGGGCATAGGTTTAAGGTGAGAGGGGAAGATTTAAAAGGGACCCAAGGGACAACTTTTTCACACGGGGAGTGGTGCGTGTATGGAATGAGCTGCCAGAGGAAGTGTTAGAGGCTGGTACTATTACAGTATTTAAAAGGCATCAAAACTAAAGAAGAAAGATTGAAAAGAGACTTAAGTGTCAACTTTTTCACACAGAGGGTAGTGCTTGTATGGAAGGAGCTGCCAGAGGTAGTCGTAGAGGCTGGTTCAATTAAACTGTTTAAAACACATCTGGATGAGTTTGAATAAGAAGGGTTCAGAGGGATAGGGGCCAAATGCTGGTAAATGGCACTGGATTAATTTAGAATATCTGGTCGGCATGGATGAGTTGGACTGAAGGGTCTGTTTCCATGCTGCACAGCTCTATGACAATGAGTCTAAGAGATTGTCATGACAGAATATGACAAATTTAGTTAAAAGATAAATAATAGACTTGAATTTGTAAAGGCTTTTCACAACCACCGGACATCTCATAGCTTTTTATTACCTGTCATAATAACCAGAGGTACCCTCAACATTGTCAATGAACTGAACTAATACAGCTCATTAGCCACTTCTCATAACATTTGAACTAATTCATGCTGAAGTAAGTCAGGAGTTCAGTTCTTGTTTACACAGTGTTCAGAACAATGCCTGTAAGTTTAACTTATATTTTCAATATTATGTGTCATGATGGGGGGAAACCATAAGACCATAAGAAAGAGGAATGGGAGTGCTCTGCCATTCAATAGCATCATGGCTGATCCAAAATTCCTCACATCCACTTTCCTGTTCTTTCCCCGTGACACTTTATTCCCCTACTTATCAAGAATCTATTTATCTCAGCCTTAAATATACACAAGGACTCTATCCACACAGCTCCCTGTGACGAGGAGTTCCAATGACTCAAAACCCTCTGAGAGAATAAATTTATCCACATCTCAGTCTTAAATTGGAGCCCTTTACTTCTGAGACTATGCCCTCTGGTCCTAGATGCTCCCATGAGGGGAAACATCCTCTCAGCATTTACCTTGTCAAAACCTTTATGATACCTATTTTTGAGTGATACATGCTTTAGTTTCATTAAAAGCAGTTCTTGGAGGCTTGGAGCCAGGAAGTTTAGAGGCTCGTTTGTTTGCATGCATTTATTAAAAGGATTTTCAAGATTTGATTTGTTGTTCTGGTCAAAGTCTAATTTATGTTCTCACAATGGGTCAGCAATGGAACATTGTTATTTCCTAGATGAGTCTTTGCACATCTGGGAATGTCTTTCTATAATCCATTTCACACTTATAGTTGTTTGGTCAGGTGGCTTATAGCAGATGTGTTTTAGCTATGTCTAACTACAGCCAGATTGTTTTTACAACAAAAATTTAAGCAGTTTCAGTAATTTAATAAGTATCAGATACGAATTATTGTGATAAAGATTGAAATATCATTTCAGAATTTGAGTTCTAAAGTAGAGGAAAATAGATTTTAGTTGTTAGTTCTGTGGAAGTGATTTTTTTAATAATGAGATCAGAAATTGAGTTTTGAACAGTGAGTTCAAACATCAGATACAACAGGGGTTAATTGCTGAATGTTTACCAAGTGGAAATTTTACAATTACAGAATGACAGATAGTTAGAGGCCAGAATCAACTTTCAGTTCAGAAGAATATTTTCATATCAGCAGAAAGTCAATTTAGTTTGTAGACATTTCCAAGTTGTGACAGTTTGTAGACATTGCCAGGCTGTCAGAATTGGAAAGAAATATTCAGGGCATGAGAACTAGAGAAAAATAATACATTGCTTTAGCGGTGCAAGGAGGATGGCTGGAAAAAGCCAATGAATTCATCTGCATTAACGTGTCTCTGGGAGAAACAGAGAGAATTCTGGTGAATGTCTAGCAATTCAATTGAGTTAGAAATTTTAAAATGAAGAAAGGGATGACATTTGGGGTTGAGTGACTGTAAAGGATATTGTTTTTTAATGAAAATATCCTCATAAATTATTATAGCTTTGTTTTTTTTTCTCATTTGTGTAATGTATTCTGTTCTTTTGTTAAAACAGAATTGGCAGGCTTATGTGAATATATTCAGTGACTGATCATCTTCATAACCAAACTGCAAAAGTAAAATTTATGATCTATCAAGCCAAGTTTCTCCCTGGGATCTGGTTTGCCCAGTTTTGCCATCAGTTGCGATCTTAACACTAAATAACAAAAAAACGGAGTGTAATCACCATAGTAATGAAGGAAACATAGTAGCTAATTTGCATTCAGCTACATCCACAAACAGCAAAATGATAGTGAACAGATAATCTGAATAAGTGATAATGAAGGCTGACAATAGGAGTGAAACAGTAGACCATGCTGAATGCAGGCCATATAATGTGAGAATGTGTCTGTAAAAATGACCCCAAACTTCCAATTACCTGTCACACACCACCATATTCCCGTGCCAACATTTCTGTCTCAAGCTTGGGGGACTCTAGAGCCTCTAGAACTCAACATCAAGTTCAATAACTTTAAAACCTGGTCATGTCCTTCCACATTTTTACCCACCCCAACAATCTCGTTTTCAGCACAGCCAACCCATTCACCTATTTTTAGCCCTCATTATCATGTATTCAGCTTCTTTTCTGATCTGGCTTACTATTAATAATTTCCTTGTCTACCAACCCCTTTCACCTCTCTCTCTCTTTCTCTCCCTCTCACTGGGCTCCATCTCCACCTATTCACTCACTTCTCTGTCCCGACCCCATCTTTACCATAAATACCAATTTTCCCTAGCTGCTATAAATTCTAATGAAGGGTTACATATGAATGATAGTATAAAGTAGGGGTGGAGTTTAGATAGACCTTAGGTTTGGGGTAAAAGTTTGGCACAACATCGTGGGCCGAAGGGCCTGTACTGTGCTGTACTGTTCTACATTCTATGTTCTATGCTACCGGACTCAAAACACTAATTCTGCTTTCTCCCCCACAGATGCTGCCAGATCTGCTGAGTTTCTCCAGCAATTTCTGTTTTTACTTCAGAACTTTATTTATTAATTAGGTAGAATTTATTAAGGAATATTTTTATAATACTTAGCACATGCAAGTAATGAAGACACATGCAAGCAATTTTTGAATATTCCCAACACAGACAATACCTTTCTTCTCTTGTATTCAATTAGTGTCACATTAAACTCAGAAGAACTACACCATAGAAGCCATAGTAAAACTGCTACAAAGTACTCTGGGTTTCAGACTCTTACTTCCAATTCCCAGAACTTTGCATTCCTTATAAGGAAATGTTTCTAAATAACTCTTTTCACCTTTTTAAGATTAGAGTCATCTGCTATCAGACTTCTACAACTAGAGTCGTGTAAGTTAAATAGATATGCACCTCTTATTCCTTCGGCTACAGGAGTTAACATTTCATTGTGTAAACAAATGGCATATCCTTTTAAAGTTTTAAGTTGAACAACATTATTTCCTCTTGGCAATAATGCCAATTATCACGAACTACTCATTTACAATCCCTGGGGATATTAAAGCAATTATAAGACCAAATGTTCCTGCAGAATTTGAGGTTGCCATTTTAAAATATAGGTATTTTGCTCACAAATACAGTTGATCAATCAAAGCAATTAATGAATTAACAGCTACAAATAATATATGGGAGTAATAAAAAAAAGTACAATGGATGCTGGAGACGTAAAATTATAACTGAAGGTGCTGGAAATGACTTGGCCGGTCTGGTAGCATCTGTGCAAAAAAATCAGGGTTAATGTTTCGATTCGAATATGATAACTTTGCAACTTTGATGAAACGTAGCTTACCAAAAGACTTGAAGAAATTTTTTTTGATCTTGATTTCTTGTGTCCAACCTCTTCCCACCTGTATTCATACCTCATTTGAAGCCTCACAGTTTCATTGTACTCAGTTGCCCAGATCTTATCATTTCCTTTTCAGCATAAATGTCCATTCCCCTGGACGTCTATCACTAGTGGGATAGTCTTGGTTGTCATTCTACTGATTTGAAGTTCAGTTTTGTGGTAGTAATTGGTTGGTAAATAGTGGATTGGAAAGAGAAATTGATTAATTTAATTCATAGTTCTAAGATTCAAATACCACATTCACTTAATGAAAACTAACACAGAGGGTGATTTTCACTTTCACTGCCTGAATGGTAATCTGGTGGAATCAATATTCCACTTGTTATGTATGCCTACTGATTTTCATACTTCTCTGAGATGTAAATAGGTGGCTTCTGCAGCAGGTAGGCAATGTGTAAAAGTTGAGTATTACCACAATAATGGTAATTTTAGCTAATCAAAATACAGATAAGTTACAAATGTGACAGGTAATATGGATGCATGTTAGATACAATTTTTAAAAATGTACAGGTAAGGTTGCCAACGAATTTGTTACATTTGCTTAATTAATATCACTCTATTCTGTGATGTTGCCCACGGAAGTTAAGATTGTGGCTGTAGTATTTTTTAAAGTCAAACAGTCCTGGAAGTAGGAAATGATTGAGATGGATGAACACACAATTCAATCCAAATGCAGAATGTTATATCTTGCCATTCTTATATTTCATAATTTTATTTTATGTTAACATAATGGAAAACAGTTAGATGGTAAGTGTTTCTCTGTAATACTCAAAAGAATAAGATTTCACTTTCATTTGTTAATATTTCAGTTAATATAATTCCATACAAAGAAACAATTTTTTTTTATTTTAGGGGTATATGCATACCAGAAATTTCAGGTACTCACATTCCATGTCATCAATTAAGGATGCTAAAAAATATTTTGTAACGTTTCTCTTAAACAATTTACTAATCTTTTCCTCTCAGATTAATTTCAAGAAAAAGCTATCTAGATTTAAAAAAAAGTTACAACAACAACAGACACAGAAACATAGGATATAGGGACAGGTGTGGAACTTTCATCCCTTCAAGCCTGCTCTGCAAGTTAATACGACCATAGCTGATTATCCAACTCATGACCCTTTACCAGCAGTTTTTTCCCATACCCTTTGATCACTTTAGCCTGAAGAAACATATCTAACTCCTTCATGAGAAAAATCAACATTGTGGCCTCAATCGCTTTCATTGGCAGAGAATTCCACATGCTCACCACTCTTTAGGTGAAGAAATTTCTCCTCAAAACAGTCTTAAATGGTTTACCCCATATCATTAGACTGTGAGCCTGGTTCAGGAGTCCCTGCCATCACTCATGCATATATCCTGTTCAGCCCTGTTAGAATGTTATAGGTTCGATGAGACCACGCCCCCCCTCCTCATTCTTCTATACTACAGTGAATTAGTCCCAACTGATCCATTTTCTCTCCACACAGCAGTTCTGATATCCTAGGAATCAGTCTGGTAAACTTTTGTTACAATTGCTCCATAGTAAGGAGAACAAAACTGCGCGCAATGTGCCAGATGTGGTCTCACCAAAGCCCTGTACAATTGCAGCAAGACATCCTCGCTCCTGTATTCGAATCCTCTTGCAATGAAGGCTAAAACACCATCTGCCTTCTTCACTGCCTGCTGCACCGACCTGATTACTTTCAGCAACTAATGTACAAGGACAGCAAGGTTTGGTTGCACCTCCCCCTTTCCCAATGTATCACTGTTCAGGCAATAATCTGCCTTTCTGCTTTTGTTACCAAAGTGAATAACCTCACAATTGTCGGCATGATACTTCATCTGCCATGCATTTTCCCAATCATTCAGCTTGTGCAAATCACACTGGTCAATCAAAGAATAAAAAAAATTAAAGAATTACAAAACTGTGTGCATTGCATGTAGAAGCTACAGAATGAAAGATCAACAATTACAGTAAATAGTGATTCCACATTCAAACCAAGCTTTAAAAGTAGATTGGGAGACAACAAGGTGCAGGGCTGGATGAACACAGCAGGCCAAGCAGCATCATAGGAGCAGAAAGGCTGACGTTTCGGGCCTAGACCCTTCATCAGAAAAGCGGGAGGGGAAGGGGGTTCTGAAATAAATAGGGAGAGAGTGGGAGGCGGATAGAAGGTGGATAGAGGAGAAGATAGGTGGCGAGGAAACAAACAGGTCGAAGAGGCAGGGATGGAGCCAGTAAAGGTGAGTGTAGGTGGGGAGTTAGGGAGGAGATAGGTCAGTCCAGGGAGGATGGACAGGTCAAGGGGGCGGGATGAGGTTAGTCGGTAGGAGATGGGGGTGTGGCTTGAGGTGGGAGGAGGGGATGGGTGGGAGGAAGAACAGGTTAGGGAGGCGGGGATGAGCTGGACTGGTTTTGGGATGTGGTAGGGGGAGGGGAGATTTTGAAGCTTGTGAAATCCACATTGATACCATTGGGCTGCAGGGTTCCCAAGTGGAATATGAGTTGCTGTTCCTGCAACCTTCGGGTGGCATCGTTGTGGCATTGCAGGAGGTCCAGGATGGACATGTCGTCTGAGGAATGGGAGGGGGGAGTTGAAATGGTTCGCGACTGGGAGGTGCAGTTGTTTATTGTGAACCGAGCGTAGGTGTTCTGCAAAGCGGTCCCCGAGTCTCCGCTTGGTTTCCCCGATGTAGAGGAGGCCACACCGGGTACAGCGGAAGCAGTATACCACATTGGCAGATGTGCAGGTGAACATCTGCTTGATGTGGAAAGTCTTCTTGGGGCCTGGGATGGGGTGAGGGAGGAGGTATGGGGGCAGGTGTAGCACTTCCTGCGGTTGCAGGGAAAAGTGCCGGGTGTGGTGGGGCTGGAGGGGAGTGTGGAGCGGACAAGGGAGTCACGGAGAGAGTGGTCCCTCCGGAAAGCAGATAAGGGTGGGGAGGGAAAGATGTCTTTGGTGGTGGGGTCGGATTGCAGATGGCTGAAGTGTCGGAGGATGATGCGTTGGATCCGGAGGTTGGTGGGGTGGTACGTGAGGACGAGGGGGATTCTTTTTTGGTTCTTATTGCGTGGACGGGGTGTGAGGGATGAGTTGCGGGAAATGTGGGAAACACGGTTGAGGGCGTTCTCGACCACTGAGGGGGAAAGTTACGGTCCTTAAAAAACGAGGACATCTGAGATGTACGGGAGTGGAATGCCTCATCCTGGGAGCAGATGCGGCAGAGGCGAAGGAATTGGGAATAGGGGATGGCATTTTTGCAGGAAGGTGGGTGGGAGGAGGAGTATTCTAGGTCGCTGTGGGAGTCGGTGGGCTTGAAATGAATATCGGTTTCTAGGTGGTTGCCCAATATGGAGACAGAGAGGTCCAGGAAGGGGAGAGAGGTATTAGAGATGGTCCAGGTAAACTTAAGGTTGGGGTGGAAGGTTCCAGGTAAACATAAAAGTAGATTATTTGATTAACAGAATGACAAGAGAAATAATGTAGTTTGCTCTCATTCTTACTCTTTTATGTTCCCATATTGCTGCTTGCACTGTGCAGGTTAATGTACAGAAAGTCTTATAACTTCAAGTGTAGACATTTATAGCATGGTAAGGCCATCTAAAAATGGTTCATTATTGTCATTGTCACTTACAGTTGAGTCATTTTGAATTGTGTTGTTCAATTATAGCTCAGGAAGGGAATTGATTGAAGATTATAACATTATTTCAAAGATGTCAAATGTGGCACATCAAGCTTCAACTCAAGAAGGCCACAGAGTCATCCAAAATGGAAGTAGACCCTTCAGTCCAACCAGTTCACACTGATCATGTTCCCAAACTAGTCCCATCTGTCTTGACCCATATCCCTCCAAACCTTTCCTATTCATGAACTTATCCAAGTGTCTTTTAAACATTGTAACTGTACCTGCATCCAGCACTTTCTATCACAGTTCATTCTACACATGATTCACTCTCTGTTGATAAGTTGCTCTTTCTCTTCTCACCTTAAAAATATGCCCCTTATTTTTGAACTCCCCACTCGAGGAAAAAGAGCCTTGTCGTTCACCCTACCTATTCCCCTTGTGAATTTATAAACCTGAATAAGATCACTCCTCATGTTCCTATGCTCCAATGAAAAAGTCCCAGTCATTCCATTCTATTTTTATATCTCAAAAGCTCCATTCCTGGCAATATCCTGGAAAATGTTTTCGGAGCCATCTCTAATTTAATAAAGCCTTCCTATAACTGTACAATTTTTGCAATCATGCTGGGAATTAAATGAGATTAATATTAGGAAAATGATGTGCTGAAAATGGTAGAATAATTGAAAAATTATTAGAGGAATAAAATTAAATGAGAGGGAGAGAGCAGCAAAAGGATGTCGGCAACATTCAATATATCTTAGGTGTATACTGTTAACTATCCTTTTGTTTGTGTGTTGTATGCTCCATTATCAACTTCTATGTGATCTCGAGTTCCTTGCCTGCTGTCACTTTTTGCAGTGAGTGCAAATTGATTGCAGTCATGTGACCTCCCAATGTGCTAATCCGCTATTATTGCAGGCATCCTTCAATTTCTTTTCAGTCCTGCCTAATGAGTCAGGAAGTGAATCATGCAGCTAATTTGTGATGTTTAATATGATGATTGAGAAAAAAAACGGCTGACCTTCTTTGATGCTTCCAAGCTGAGAGAACATGGAAGATTAAGTTAGTTCCCAATTCTTTCGAACTCTTATTCAAAAATGTTATAACCTGATGAGAACTCCATGTGAAATAGAATACTCTTTCAATTTTAGAATCATATCTACTCATACATGAAAAGGCATTGTTAAAAAAATAAATGTTCATAGTATGTGGGCATTGCTGCCTCGACCATCATTAATTGGTCATCCCTAATTGCCTGAGCTACCTTCTTCAACCATTGCAGACTTATTTATAGGGACACCCACAGTGCTGTTGGAAAGTGATTGCCAGGGTTTTGACTCTGTGACATGTAGGAACAGAGATCTGGTTGAGACAGGATGATGTGTGGCTTGGAGGGGAACTTGCAGTTTGTGGTGTTCCCATGCATCTGCTACCCTCGTCTATCTGGTGGTACAGATTATGGGTTTGAAAGGTGCTGTGAGCAGAGCATTGGTGAGTTACACATTATATATTGCTGGTCCCTATAAATGTTTTTAATCAGGTTTTATTTTATCGATTTATCTTAGTAAATTAATTGTGGAGAGTAGATCAGCTATTTTACAGACCACTTTCATTGATAATTACCAGATTTAGGCTTAGTTGGCTTTATTTCATGTGAAGTGAAGGAAAAGCTATGACTTTGGTTTACTGAACGTTAAAGGGAGAACAAAATAAAATGCTACTTATTAAAGAGAAGCAGTTTGAAAGCTGGAATTGAGAGGTGGAGGAGCGTTAGAGGTTGGTACATATGGGAGCTTATGTCATGTCTGCAAATGATTTCACCAAAGGGTAGCAAGTAGATTAGAAAGATTCTCAGGGAGCTTTTGGCATGATGTGGAAAGTGAAGAGAAAATATTACTGGGCATACTCTGGTTACATTTAGAAATGTAATGATAGGACAGAGCAAGGGTCTTCCTTCTTCAGCAAACAATAGGCTGTGAAGGTCTGGAGCAGGATAATGTCTTCAGCAGCTCCTTGAGACTGTGGATTTTTTAGCACGGGCAATCTGCCTAACTTGCACTTCAGTGGACCTGTCTATCTCACACATAAAAAAAGTTTCACACTGGAGATGTGAGTCCTGAACTAAGAATCCAATGCTGGTACAGCATGTTCAGCCATACAGGAGATTGATAGTGTTTGAACAGTTGGATAGGTTGGATGCTTGGGTCAGTCCTTCCGCTGTTTGTGTTTGACTTTCACATGGAGATGTTTGTGATGGTTGGCACCTTCACAGATATGTCTGTCTCCAGATCAAACAGCTTTAGAAAGGAGATTCCGATGATTCAGTGGGAATCTGTATTGTTTTCAGGGATGCTTTGAAAACATCCTTGAAGACTTTTGCCTGCCCTCCTGGTAATCACTTGTCCCAGTGGAGATTGGAGCTGTGAACTTTCTTTTGAAAGTTGTTTCAGACATATGGACAATGTGGTGGAACTGAGATAACTGCCAACATTTTCCATGTCTGTGATGGATGCAGAATGGCAGGGAGCATTGCTACCCCGTAGAGCACAAATTTCATGAGACAAAGTTTCTATGATGTGCTTTAAATCAATGCATTATTTACCTTTGTACTGTTGAAATTATATTTAAATATTTTAGACTTCGAGTTGTTTCCTAATAACGATTGTGAATTGGTTGTGAAGGGGTCCTGTGGATGAAGGTTTTACTCACGGTGCAGAGTAGGTGCAGCCCTGAAAGAAGGACTCTTGTCCAAAGACACAAGACTGAATCATATGCGTTTTTGGCAATGTGTCAATTTCATTGAGTTTCATGGGCCGTAACGTACCAAATTATCTACCTGTTGTGATGATGCTCTCACTTTAAAGGGTTATCTTACACTGTAGTTTTTTTTTGAAGACAGCTTGTAAAGGCAGAGGTGACGAACTGCCTACTGAGGAGACGAACTGCCTACTGAGGATGGCTTACATAAACAGCTTAGGAGGCCTTGGATTTTTTTTTTCAGCCTGAATGGGTGTGGCCAGCTGTCACAGACCAGTTTTTCTTGTTTTTTTTTAGCTTCAGTTGTCAGAAACTGTTTGGGGTCACAGAAGAGTTGGAAACTTCAGTGACTGATTCCGAGCTGCTGAGTTGTGTGGCAGAGCAAGCATGAGCAAAGACCCTGGCAGAGCGAGCACAGGCTAAGCGCCCCAGTGGAGCAGAGAAAACTGGTTGATTCCCTTAGCGGCAGTGGAACAAACAGCCCAAGTCCAGCGATGGAGCAAAAGCATCTATTCCCAGAGGAGTGGCACTGTGACTCCTGGATGGAGGCCAGCACATGGAGGCAGCATGGCCTCCTGCTCTGGGACCGTTGGGCACGGACTGGAACTTAACTACTTATTGTCACTTTTTATCAACCTGGACTTTTTCAATGGTTCCCATGCTAATTTTTTTTTACTCCTTAACTACGCTTAAAAGTATGTGTACCTTGGTCCACTGTAACTAAGATGGCACCGAAAGACGACATTTCAAACTTTTCACTGCACTCATTCGAGTGCACATGACAATAAAGGCTATTGTATTCTCTGAAATCTCTCTTGATGTTGTTTCCTCCTGGATTGGAGAACTGCATGTAAAAATCTGTGTCTGAATTTGCCTTTTTACCAAGGGGTGTGTTTATTGAATGTTACTACATTGGAACAGTTAATTAATAATAGGTACTGTATCTATTTTTCGATTAAATTTTCCAATACTTAAGTTATTCTAAATTCCTCTTTCTTTTGTTTGTATTTTAACTACAGTGTTTTAGTAAGTTGTGTTTTGCTTAACATAGAGTAGTTTGACCAATCACAACAAATCTGGAACATGCACTTCATATCCACCATTAATACAAGAAAATGTTAGGGTCAAGGATGCCTTCTTAAAATAATTTGAGGGCTTCAGGTCTGGTCCTTAATACCATGATGCATCTCACTCTTTATTCACCATAGCAATCACCATTTCCAGAAAATTTAGCCAAAAGGCAAGCACATCTGGTGCCTGTGCCATATCTAAAAGTCCCCTGTGCACCCAGATGAACACTGGCATTTCAAAGCTGATGCTGTGCACCCCTCCACTCATCCTGGCTCTTTCTGCCAGTTATAAGATGTTTTCTCCTGGAATAAGAGGAATGGAGGGATTGAGAGAAATGAAAGTGGATGGGACAAATGCTTTGCATAATGTGCTGGTGCAAATGGTCAAAAAGCAGTAAGGTGTCCTGGGCAAGTGTGGAAGTAGTGTAGAGGCCTAGGCTGGTTTAGTAGCATGGAAGGTGCAAGTGAGGGAGCTGTTACAGGCAATGCTGAGAGTGGTAGATCATGCCTCTCGGCAGGTGCAATAGAAAAGGCAGAGGAGTGTGGGGTAGCAGAGAGAAGAGCATGGCATTTAGCCTGGTGCAGCAGAGAAGGTAACTGATCTTCTTTTGCACTTCTGATCGTTCCTCCAGAATGCAGAGATGGTGTTGCCCCAGTGGCAACCTCAAACCAGGCTGCTAAGTTCTGCTGCTGTGGCTTTCCTCTGCTGCTGTTCTGAAAAATAGTCATATTAGACTTGAAACGTTAACTCTTTCTTTCTCCACAGAAGCTGCCAGACTTGCTGGTCTGTCCATCATTTTCTGCATTTGTCTCAGATTTACAGTCTCTGCAGTAGTTTGTTTTTATTAATTTAGCTAAGTGGGAGGCATGGTACCTTATCACTTAGAGGCTGCAGGAGTGCAGCTACACTCTGGAGACCAAAGGGTCAGAGAAGTGCCCAGCCCACAGAGAGTCAATATATTGGTATCACCAGGGATTAGGAGAGATGCAAATTCTCTGTCCTGTACAGTTGTAGTCCTGCTTTTATGTTATTGCCCTCGAAAAGATCTCACACCAGTGGGTCTTATAGACCCCCCTTCATAGGTGGATAGACCTGCCACACCCACTTTGGGTGTGCTCACAGCAATTTGCTTTCACATTATACAATTCAAATTGTTGCACAATAGAAAACAGCATCGAATGCTCTTCAGGCAATAGTTTCTAGCCCCTGCCTTTATGTTTTGGTGAGGACTCAAAAACCCTGCTCCCCTCCCTGATTGATAGCATTTCCTGTGAACCCCACAGGCTTCCCACTCCACAGGTCCCTACCCAACCCATCTAGATGCCCCTACAGCTGCGCACCTTTCCCCCCCAGAACCTGACATTTGAGGTTACAATGCTGACAAGCCATTGATTGTCACCAATGTGTGCCCCCATAGACTTCAATTAGACTTCCATTAGACTTTGGGACATGGCTGCTTGTTTGCTGCACATGCAGTGTGTTTGCTGTAAAAGCTGCTTGTGCATGGTACAGGTGTGCGATTGATGTAGCTACTGCCTTCTGCAAATTGTCCACCCCTTTTTTGAGGAATGCTGACCAACAAGGCAAGCAGCCTGATTGTTTAACTGTGCTAGTAGATATGATAAGGCAAAGCATGCGACGAGTGTGCAGGTCAACGCTAAGTGAACAAGCAGTAAAAGAGCAAGTGAACAGTCCTGAGATGCAGTCTGGTAGGTCTGTGTTTCCTAAGCATCTTGCGAATGGATCAGTGAGGAACCATAACTGTCCTGAGGGATTGGTGAGATGCTGTTGCATGGTGAGAAATATGGAGGCTGTTTGTAGCCAGTGGTGGGATAAAGTCATCAGGTCTCCTTTCTGATTTCTATGTCAAGAATGCTCGGCATTTAGTTTATTTGCAGTGGTGGTAGGATGGAAAGCCACATATTAAAAAGGTGAGATGTGCAGTTTATAAGATCGTTAACAAGCAATAATCCTTCTGAATAGGCAACTTGCTGCCGCTTAGTCAGAAACAGAAAAGGAAACTGGAAATATTTGAAGAGTTGAAGAAACAATTACGAAGAATTTGAGAGATGAAAGTACCTAGAAGGAATTTAGGCAGGAAAGGGTGATTGTAAACATCATGATAATCCATAAAGACAAATCGATGAGGGTGAGTTTTGAGCAGGGTATTGACAGCGACTGTTTTGAAAGAAGTGGGAACTGTACCTGAAGTGACATCTAGTTTGCATATTAGCAGGAGAGCCAAGAATAGAAATGATGTAGTCAAAAGTTTCGAAGGAATGAAATTCAAAGAGGAGGAGTGAGCATAGGGACATAAACTCGAGTGGGTATGAATTGTGGCATAAGAGACGAACTGGAAATAGACTAGCATTCATCGCAAAGAATCACTTTATTTTTAGTTTTCTTTCATTAAAAATAAACACTTCAAATGTATTGCATAAAGTTAGAAAATATTCCTCTGTGTCCAATAGACTACCTAGATTCATCGATTTTATTTTTTTTCTGAAATCTCTGCTGACCCCAAGTTAGCAGAGCTTTAAAAATACATGGAGCAAAACCTTACTGATGAGCCATAGTTCTACCTAGTTTCTTGAGAAATAAAAACTTTGGTGCAAGTCTAACAACATTTTATCAACACAGTTGAAAGTGTAGCTTATATAGTGATGGGATTTCTTTACTGGATATTACAATATCTTCAGTGATTCTAACTTGCTAAGGCATACGGAGCATTCAGCATATTTCAAACACTTTTTCATGCAATGAAGCTTTTACAAAGCAATATTTTACAGTGATTTTTAAAATATTTATTGCATTCTTAACTGTGTACTTACATTTAAATTTGGTATATTGAGAACCTTGGCAGCTCAAAACGTTATAAATTAGACACAGAAAGATCCTGTTATGTGTAATGCGTTACTTGATGCTACATTTTGGCTAATACATAATGTGATCTATCCATGTCCTGATATAATTTTATAATGTCATATTTAAATTTCATAAGAAAGCTTGCAATGCTGCTGAGTTCTTCTGCTGCTCACGTTACCTCACTATATCATATTGAAAGGGTAAAACACTAAATACCAGCTCACAGCAGTTTAATTCAAAAGTGCACTGTGGTTCTATAAATTCTTCACACATTAAGCATGTCAAGAAATGGAATTCATTCTACTGTGACATTTGCCATTGAATAATGTGGTAATAGGATGTCACAAATCAAATTAAAATGTCCACAGGGTAAGCAGGTACTGTGCTTTAAGAGGCTGGAGTTATCTGTACAACTCTGTGATCACAGAAACTGCTCTACACACAAAAAAAAACAAGGTCAATCTTGTTCACCTTCTATCCTGTTAATCACACGATGCAACAATAATGGAGTTGTTGATTAATCTTAGCAATTAATCTCTATCAATTAGCATATAACAGTTCCAGAAATGACATAAGGAAACCCCAGTTATAAACGTGCTTTGGGAACAATAGTTCCACAGTCACCTATGATGCTGCTTGGCCTGCTGTGTTCATCCAGCCCTGCACCTTGTTGTCTCCACAGTCACTTGTTTGTTTCAGGTACACTCCACTTACTGTATGTAATTCTGTAGATTTCTGTTAAAAGCATTGCTTTAATTGTTATAATACAAGATGTTGACACACTATAATTTTTCTTTTGTAAATGGTTTCAAATCAAGACAGAAGAGATGAAGAGTTTCTTCCTCTATCAGCTTATTAGTTCTTAGGGAAAAATGTATTGAGAGAACTCTCAATCTGTCTGAATCAGTTTAAATTTGCAATATAATAGAACTGAGAACAAAGTAGCAGTTGCTATACATTGCAACTAATCTGAAAGTATTTACTAACTTTGAATACCAATACAGTATTCCATATATACAAAAATAAAGGTTTGCATTTTTCTCGTATTTTTCACAATGTCAGAATGTCTCCAACTATTTTATAGCCAGTGAAGTGCTTTTGAAATATAATCGCTGTTGTAGTGTATGAAATCAGGCAATCAATTACATAAACAAGGCCCTACAAACAGCAATGTACTCATCACCAAATATTTGCTTTTGTGGTGTTCATTGAGGCATAAATATTGTCCAGGATACCCAGGGATAACTTACCTATTCTTCTTCAAAATAGTGCCATGTGTTGGCCTGGTGCTGCTCACACAGAAAAACAGTAGCTTGTGAGCTCAAGTAACCAAAGCCTCAGCCCCTGGCTTGTGCTGAATTGGAATTGGGTCGGCTTAGAGACCAGCAAGAGAAGCAGCATAAAGTATAAATCCTTATTTGGTGGAAGAGCAATGAGGTAATGCTACCGGTGCCCTTGGGCAGGAGCTTACAACAAAAGGACACAGGCTCAGCAGATGAGCAAGAGCCAAATAGAGCAAGATATCACAGTTCAGACAGATAAGGAAAAAGGATAAAAATGAAGGATTCGGGGTATGCAGTCAGCAAAAACACTGGAAATCAATCTTTGCCAAAGTAAAGGACCCAATGCTGGAAGCATTGAGGACCTGAGGGATCGCTTGGCCAGCGTGAATTCCTATTCTCGGGTATTAGCATTTATACTCTGTAACTGTTCAGGGAAATCTGAGAAACCTAGTGGGTATGAGCATAGATTTTAGCCTTGTATGAATTGCATGTCTGCTTTTAACACTTTCTTAACCAAATAGCGTGAATTGTATGTCTGTTTTAACTAACCAATAAAGTTGATTATTTGTTGATACAGGCTCGACCCTTTTCCTCTTTGTGCCAAGCCAATAACTGTTGTCGAGGGTAGTAACCATGCAACATAATCAGTGTCCCTTAGTGGGCCTTGACACGGGACTGTTTCACCGCTCCAACAACCAGACTTACCTCCAAAGTCTAAAAGAAATCATCCAGCCTGAGGCTCCAAGGGAGAGCCAAAAGGAAGAAGGACCTAAAATAAACAGTAAAAATTCTACTGAGGTTAACTGTTGTCTCAGACAGAGACAAATCCCTACATTGAGTTAGCAGAAGACTCGAGTCGGACGTGATTGGCAAAGCACAGAGAGAATTAGAGTCTGAGTTTAGCTAAGTAGTACTGAGCCTGGATGACTAAACAAAGGGAATCTCCAAGCCCTGGGAACATGGAATTGTTTTGATTGGAGGGGAGTCCAATGGGGAAATGGCCGCAATACAGGGAGAATGCTGGTCGCACCAGTGTTGAGGGAAAAACTGCTGGGGAAACCCTTTGGAAGATTGCCCAAAGGAAGTTGCCAGACAGGAAATTTAGAAGAGGCAAGAAGCCAGTAGCAGTTGGCTGTTTACTTGGGGACTGGAAAGAATGTTGGCAGCAGGCAAAAGAGAAGGAAGAAAAGAGGCAGCAGGAGCGGGAGCAAGCTGTTGTAGAGTGGGAGGTTATAAACGGAAAACAAAAGCTTCCATGAAGAGGTGACTTGACTTAAGGAGAAGGTTATTGATTTACAGGGACAGAAGAGTGTGAATTTGGTGCATATGAATCAATAACAGTTGCAGTGCGAAATGCTGTTTAAGGAGTTTGAGATGGCGGAATGGAAGAAACTGTGTAGTGATTTAAAAACTGCAAGTAAAGTGATACAGAGAGGAGTACAGAAAAAGAAACGTAACTGTGGAAATCACAGGAAGTGCCAAAAGCAGATAGAAAAGCTACAAAACCAGCTCGTCACACAGAGAGGGATAATGTGTTCTTTTGGACTTGAAATAAGGAAGGAAGATGGTGATGCAGATATAGATAGGGGTGACCTAGCTGATGAAGCAGCCAGATACGGTCACGATAACAACAGGGAGCCCCCTCTCAAGGATCCACCAATGGCATATGACCAGAAGGAGCTGACGGAGCCGATGATATCAATGGACACCCTGATTACGACAAGAGAAGATGGATCTGGGGCAGATAATCAAAACCAAATTAGATACAGTACTGCCTTCGGGGTACAGCAAGTGAGAGATAATGCCAAAGATATTGGAGGGTATGTGCCTGGGGATGACCCCAGGGAATTGTTTCAAGCAACTCATCAGCAGAGAATAATACACAGTTTAGATGACACCAAGGAAAGGAAATTATTATAATGTAGCGACACCCATGCATACACATGGCTTTGCCCAAGGTACAACTACCACTACAGAGGAACAAATGAAGAATTAAAGAATATGATATTAACGGTTGTGGGTATTAACAGAGGGGACCTGGTAGAAGTGCTGACCAACTGCAAAAGAAAAGTGAACACCCAACAGCCTTTACACCCTGCTTGTGGGTGGTGTTCCAAGGGTTTACGGAATGGCTTTAGATCAAGATTATTTAGACCAGGAACCCACCAATAGATGGTTAAGAACGTTGGTGTTTCATGGCACCAATGAATCTAGAAACGTGTTGGAACAATTTTGTCCCAATGACCCTACACATACCGAGGCATAGATACTTAGGAAAATGGCTAGTGAATGGGAGAAGGAAACAGTGAGGCCACCTAAGGCCTCCAGTGGCAGGGTGTTGCCTGTTAAAGAACAGATGACAGCCTGGAAAAATGAGGAAAGGGTACCTACTCCAATGGCTTTCCCACCGCCTTACCAAGCAGCAGGGAAGGGTAGCAGCAGAGAGAGAGGAACAGTACCGGGAATGGAGAGAACTCAAGATGCGATATTGAAATGTTACATCTGTGGTGAAGAGGGACATTTTGGAAGGGAATGCCCAAACAAGAGTTGAGAGAGAGAGCAAGACAAAGAGGAAGTCCGGGTTTGCCCTTGGAGGGGCCAAAAAAGTCGAGCCTGCAACATAATGTGATAGAGATACTGCCATCCACTGGGATATACCCCTAGTCTCGATGACATTCTCAAGCCTCAACAATATGGGTGTGTGGCGTGAGGTGGGACGAGATGGGAAGACCACTTGTGAATGATAGGGTTGGACACCTCCCTGATCCTTTCCAACGAGACACTGGAGGATCCCAAATCACTGTTAACACCATTAATGTAAAAAAAGTAAACCGGAAGATACAAAATTAAATTGTCATAAGTGGATTTATGGGACATTCAGAAATGGGAAATGTAAGCATACCATTGAAAGTTAGAGTAGGAGGCATAGTAGTTAACCATTCAGTAGTTTGGATTGAATTACCCAGTTGACGAGAGCATGTATTAAGGAGTGATTATATGGCCAAAGCAGGACTTTGCTTTGACCTGGTCAATTGCATGATTTGGTAGATGCTTTTGAGCATGGATAACATATGCCACCTACAGGTTCTGGTCAGAGACTATCAGAACAGAATATACACAGTGAGGGAAATGGAGATAAAACCAGAAGAGACGAGCAATGATCATGATGTGCAGCAAATTACAACACAGAACTGAGGATTATTTACACGGCAGAAACATGATTGTGAAAAGATGACTGGATGTGTGTGCATATGAGGTCCAGAACCCAAACCACAGAAACAGTAAGGGTTCCTGAAGCGAGCAGAGAAAGATGCAGGAAAGATAACACAGATTTTGGTACAACAAGGGCTTACTGAGGCCGATTGCCCCCACTAATAACTCACCCAGACGGTAGCTGGCGATACATTATTGGGAATTGAATAAGGTAACCCTGTTGTCAGCCGCAACCGTAACGATTAGCCCAGAAACAGTAGTTAAACAGAGTGATGAGATAACAAGGTGTAGAGCTGGATGAACACAGCAGGTCAAGCAGCATCAGAGGAGCAGGAAAGCTGATGTTTTGGGTCTGGACCCTTCTTCAGAAATGGAGAAGGGGAAGGGGATTCTGAAATAAAAAGGGAGAGAGGGGGAGGCGGATAGAAGATGGATAAAGGAACAGATAGGTGGAGAGGAGACAGACAGGTCAAAGAGGTGGGGATGGATCCAGTAAAGGTGAGTGTAGCTGGGGAGTTAGGGTGGGGATAGGTCAGTCCAGGGAGGACGGACAGGTCAAGGAGGCGGGATGAGGCTGGTAGGTAGGTGGTGGGGGTGGGGCTTGAGGTGGGAGGGGTGGATAAGTGGGAGGAAGGACAGACAGTCTCCCCTCCCCTGACCGCATCCCAACACCAGCCCAGTTTGTCCCTGCTCCCTAACCTGTCTGTCCTTCAGAGTCCTAGGTCTCAGAGTTTTGAGATGAATTTTGTCAGAATTATGGTGTTGAAGGTTGAGCTAAAGTCAATAAAGTAAATAAGAGTCTGATGTAGGTGTCCTTGGTATCCACATGTACCAGGATGAGTGTAGGGCCAGGGAGATGGCTTCTGCCATTAACCTATTGCAATGGTAGGTGAATTGTAATGGGTGAAGGCAGTCTGGGAGGCTGGAGTTAATGTATGTCATTACTAACCTCTTGAAGCACTTCATAATGATGGATGTCAGATCCACTGGACATTAAGTCACATTGCCTGATTTTTCTTTGGCATCGGGTTGTTAGTGGTCTTCTTGAAGCAGGTGGGAACCTCACTTCAGAGTAAGGAGAGACTGATGATGTCTGCGAACACTCTCACCAGCTGATCCTCACAGGATCTGAGTTCATGGCTGGGGACTCCATTCAGGCCAGTCACTTTCCGTGGATTTACCTTCAAGAAGGTCAATCTAACATCTGCAGCAGTAACCATAGGTGCAGATACACCTGAGGCTGGTGGGGAAGGCGACATCATTTTATTGACCTTCTGTTCAAAATGAGCATTGAATGCATTGCGCTCGTCTGGGTGGGATACATTGTTGCCAGCAATTCTACTTGATTTAGCTTTATAGCCCGTTTTACTTGCCACTGTCAACATGTGTCCGTGTAGTCAGTCTGGAACTCTAACTTAATCTGATATTGTTTCTCGGCATCTTGTTTATAATACTGAGGATATTCTCAGGTTAAAGTTTGATGTTGATCAGCTGGTTAATTGGGCAAAGAAATAGCTGATAGAATTTAAATTCAAAAAGTGCTTGATGACACAATTTGAGAATTCTAACAAGAGAAGGAAGGCAATGGCCTAGTGGCTTTATCGCTAGACTATTAATCCAGAAACTCAGTAATGTCCTGGAAAACCGGATTTGAATCTCCATGGCAGATGGTGGAATTTGAATTCAATTTGATAAAAAAAAATGTGAGTTAAGAATCTATTGATGAAATCATTGTCGATTGTCAGAAAAACCTCTCAATTGCCCTCTGGCAAGCCATTCAGTTGTACCAATCGCTACAAACTCTCAAAGAAATGAAACCCGACGGAACACCTGGCATCGACCTAGGCATCAAAAAAAATGTTGGCAGAAACAGCCCTGTCAACCCTGCAAAGTCCTCCTTGCTAGCATCAGGTGCTAGTGACAAAACTGGGAGAGCTGTTACACAGACTAAACAAGCAACAGCCTGATATATTCATACTTACAGAATCATTTCATACAGAAAATGTCCCAGATACCACCATGAGCATTACCATCCCTGGTTATGTCCTATCCCACCACAAGGACAGACACAACAGAGGTGGCAGCACAGTGGTATGCAGTCGGGAAGGAGTTGTCCTGGGAATCCTTAACATTGGTTCCAAATCCATGAAATCTCATAACTTCAGATTAAACATGGGCAAGGAAAGCTACCGCTGATTACCACATCCCATCCTGATGAATTGGTACTCCTCTGTGAATACTGTGTCCAGTTCTGGTCACCCAGTTGTAGGAAGGATATTATCAAGGTGGAGAGGGTTCAGAAGAGATTTGTCAGAATGTTGCTGGGAATGGAAGGTTTCAGTTATAGGGAAAGGCTGGATAGGCTGGGACTTTTTACACTGGAGCATAGGAGGTTGAGAGGTGCCCTGCTGGAACTTTATAAAATAATGAGAGGTATAAATGGAGTTGATGGTAGTTATCTTTTCCCGAAGATGGGCAATTTCAAGACTAGGGGACACACTTATAATGCGAGAGGAGATAGACTTAAAAAAGACATGAGGTAATTTTTTTACACAGAGGATGGTTCGTATGCGGAATGAACTTCCCGATGAAGTGGTCGACGTGGGTACAAATACAATGTTTAAAAGATATTTGGATGGATATTTGAACAGGAAAGGTTTGGAGGGAAATAGGCCAGGAGCAGGCAGGTGGGATGAGTTTAGTTTGGGATTATGTTGGGCATGGATTGGTTTAACCGAAAGTTCTGTTTCCATGCTGTATGACTTTATAACTCTATGACTTAGAGGAGGCACTGAGGATGGCAACTGCACAAAACATACTCTGGATGGGGGATTTCAATGTCCACCACCAAGAGTGACTCAGCAGCAGTACTGTTTATCAAGCTGTTCGAATCCTAAATGACACAGTTGCTAGACTGGGCCTGTGGCAGGTGGCAAGGGAACCAACAAGAGGGTAAAACATGCTTGACCTCATTATGAATATGCCAGCTGCAGATGCTTCTGTCTATGACAATATTGGTAAGAGTGACAACCACACATTGTGGAGATGGAGTGCCACCTTCACATTGAGAATAACCTCCATAGTGTCACACAAAACTATCACTGTGCTAAATGGGATAGACTTTGCACAGATCTAACAACTCAAGACGGAGCATCCATGAGGCACTGTGAGCCATCAACAGCAGCAGAATTGAACTCCAGCACAATCTGTAACCTCATGGCCCGGCATATCCCCCACTCAACCATTACCATCAAACCAGGGGATCAACCCTGGTTCAATGGAGAGTGCAGGAGGGCATGCCAACAGCAGCACCAGGCTTACCTGAGAATGAGGTGTCAACCTGATGAAGCCACCAAACTACTTGTGTGCTAAACAGCATAAGCAGCAAGTAATAGACACCGCTAAGCAATCCCACAAACAATGGATCAGATCCAAGTTCTGCAGTCCTGCCACATCCAGTTGTGAATGGTGGTGGACAATTAAACAACTCACTGGAGGCGGAGACTCCACAAATATCCCCATCCTCAATGATGGAAGAGCCCAGCACATCAGTGCAAAAGATAAGGCTGAAGCATTCGCAGCAATCTTAAGCCAGAAGTACTGAGTGGATGATCTAGCTCGGCCTCCTCGAGTGGTCCCAACATTACAGATACCAGTCTTCAGCCAATTCGATTCACTCCACGTGATGCCAAGAAATGGTTGGAGACACTGGAGACTGCAAAGACTACGGGCCCTGACAACATTCCAGCAATAGTACTGAAGACTTTTGCTCCAAAACTAGCCGCTCCCTTAACCAGGTTATTTCAGTATAGTTATAACACTGGTATCTACCTGGCAATGTGGAAATTTTCCCACGCATGTCCTGTACCTAAAAAGCATGACAAATCTAACCCAGCAAATTACCACCCCATCAGTCTACTCTTGATCATCAGTAAAGTGATGGAATGTGCCATCAACAGTGTTATCAAGTAGCACCTGCTCAGCAATGACCTGCTCAGTGATGCCCAGTTTGGGTTTTGCCAGGGTCACTCAGCTCCTGACATCATTACAGCCTTGATTCAAGCATAGACAAAAGAGCTGAATTCCAGAGGTGAGGTGAGAATGATAGCCCTTGATATCAAAGCTACATTCAACTGAGTGTGGCATCAAGGAGCCCTAGCAAAACTGGAATCATTGGGCATCGGGGGGGCAAACGCTCTGGTGGTTAGAGTCATTCCTGACATAAAGGAAGATGGTTGTGGGTATTGGAAGTCAGTCATCTCAGCTCTAGGACATTTCTCTAGGAGTTCCTCAGGATATCATCCTAAGCCCAACCATCTTCAGCTGCTTCATAATTGACACTCTATCCGTCATAAGGTCAGAAATGAGGATGTTCTCCAATGATTACACAATGCTCAGCACAATTCACAACTCCTCAGATACTGAAGCAGTCCGCATCCAAATGCAACATGATCTGGACAATATCCAGATTCAGGATGACAACTGGCAAGTAACGTTTGCACTTTTCAAATGCCGGCTATGTCCATCGTCAATAACGGACAATCTAATCACTGCCCCTTGACATTCAACAGTGCTGCCGTCACTGAAACCCCCACTATCAACATCGTGGAGGTTATCATTGACCAGAAACCCAATTGGATTCACCACATAAACACAATGGCTATAAGAGCACATCAGAAGTTAGGAATACTGCGGCAAGTAACTCAACTCTTGACTGCTCAAAACCTGCCCACCATCTACAAGGCACAAGTCAGGAGTGTGATGGAATACTTCCCACTTGCCTGGATGAGTGCAGCCAAAAAAAAAAACACTCAAGAAGCTTAATGCCATCCAGGACAAACCAGCCCACTTGATTTGCATTCCATCCACAAACAACTATTCCCTCCGCCACTAACACTCAGTAGCAGCAGTGTGTACTATCTGCAAGATGCACTGCAGAAATTCACCAAAGGTCGTCAGGCAGCACCTTCCAAACCCATGGCCACTTCCATCCAGAAGGACAAGGGCAGCAGATATATGGGAACATCACCACCTTCAAGTACCCCTCCAAGCTACTCACCATCCTAACTTGGAAATATATTGCTGTTTCTTCATTGTTGCTGGGTCAAAATCCTGGAATTCCCTGTCTAATAGCTTTGTGGGTCAACCTACAGCAAGTGGACTTCAGCGATTGAAGAAGGCAGCTCACCACCATCTTCTGAAGGGCAACTAGGAATGGGCAATGAATGCTGGTCAGAATTAATGAATAAATAAAAAAAGACTATGGATCATAGGTCCCGAGGGAGTACTGAGAAACAAAGGGACCTTGGTGTACAAGTCCATAGATCCCTGAAAGTATCAGCACAGGTAAACAAAGTGGTGATGAAGTCTCCTTCATTACCTGGGAATATAGGATCAAGGAAGTCTTGTTACAACTTTATGAAACATCGATTGGGTCACAGATGGAATACTGTGTGCGCTTCTGGTTGGCATGTTATTGAAAGAACATGATTGCAATGAAAAGGGTGCAAAGGAGATTTAGCAGAATGTTGCCTGGTGTGAAAACTCTCAGTTATGAGAAGAGACTGGATAAGCTGGGTTTGTTTTCCTTGCACAGAGGAGGCTGAGGAGGGATTATTTTGAGAGGTAAAGACAGGGTAGATTGTGAGAATCTAAGACCAGTGGGCACAAGTTTAAGGTGAGGAGTAGGTGGTTTAGAGGAGATATAAGAATGAAGTTTTTCACCAAGAAGGTGGTAGAAATATGGAACGCGATGCTTGAGATGAAGTGGAGGCAGGTCCTCTCGCAACATCTAAGAAACATCTGATTGAGTATTTAAAATGCGAGTATAGAAAGCCATGGACCAAGCACAGGTAAATGGGATTAATATAGTTTGGTGTTTCTCAGTAGGCATAGACATGGTGGGCCAAAGGGACTGTTTTTATGTTGTAAGACTTTCTCAATCTATGACTCAATTTCCTGCATTAGTCTAAGTAATAATAATAATGCATAAAAACACACCATTCAAAGTACATTAGCATGTTAGAGATTTCACAAGCTGCAGAATTCATGTGGCTGGTAAGCTTTGTGAGCAGATGTTTTGTTTCAGTTGAAGAAATTGAAAGGCACTTTAGTGTTTTAGGCTATTTTTATGCTGTTGGTTGTATCCTAAAGCAACAGTATATGGGCAATCTCGTGCACATGCAAATGCAATCCTCCCAATCCTACCTTTGAAACAGGAACACAAATAAGCGAGTAAATTTTCCTTCAAGAGGGAAGCAAGGAAAATATTCTTTCACAGGTGTCACAATGACATGACCTATAAAACTATTTGTGGAGGACAAGACCTACATTTTCCATTCTATCAGCCAATAAACCACTATTGCTGTAAGGAAAATCAATTAACAAAACACTGAAACCTAAATAAGAAAAAAACAAACTATAGAAGCTGCAGTCTCAGCAGTAGCTAAATCAACTATTCTGGCAGCTATGCAAACTGAAAATAAGATATTATGCCTCACAGATGTGCAAATATAAACCCTACAATCTCCCTCACCTCCCAAAACTAAAACCATCACCTCGGCCCAATAATGAAACCATTCCAGTAATGTGTGAAGGCAGCAAGTTAAAGCCAACTGATTTAGGGAAAACGGAAAGGATGCTAATTTGTAAGAGTCAATCAGGCTTCTTTTCCTATTGGCCAGTGAATGTATGGGATTAAATGAAAACCAGGCTTTCTACCCACAAGGAACTTAGCTAAATGCACAGTTAATTCCTTCTCTTTTGTTGATTGCACGTTGTTTCAAATGCTCTTGTAAATAGCATAATTACACTACTCACGTTGCTTTGAAACAATGCTTCAAGGTAAGATCAGGAAGATAATTCTGCCTAACCCCAATAAATATATCCTTTACGCAAATCCCAGGAGATCTTTGAGACGGTAACAAAAGGCACTTCTTTTTCCCTGATATTAATGATTAATTTCCTATTTCACATGTAAATTAAACAGTTCACTCATCCACTTTAATATAGATAACCTTTGTGCCATAATCGACAAATAGCTCTATTGTAGGTAAAATGTTGTGCATTTTGGCATATCATCTTTTTTCAAAATGAAAGAAAAAATACATAGCTTTTAATTTTTCTATGGTTTAAAACTTGCAATTAATAACTATTCAATCTACAAAAGACATGGGCGGTGTTGGCTTTGTTCTCATGTCTTTTCAATCACAAGATAATAGCACCTGTAGATGTTGGTTTATTTATTGATGCCGATGAATGTGAGAAATTCATGGTTGGAGAAATGAACAATTCTTCACCCTATGTTTAGTGCCAGTTTGATTCATGACATCAGCAATGCTGTTATCAAAGTTTATGTTGTTAAATTTACATAGCAGTCACAGTGTCTATGCTTATTAATAGCCAATGATAGACTTGATTGGGTCACAATTTCAGAGAAGAGGAAGTACATTTTCCAGTCGCTGCACTTTAGTGCAATAAATATTGTAGTTTATAGAATATAAGTTGATTCCTCTTCGACATTATACCCTCTTTTTTCTTCAAGCCAAGAAGCCAAAAGGTACTAGTGAGTTCATCTTGATTCGCTGGCTTGAGGCTTGGACTATTTTAAATCCTAGGCCTCATAACCGTACTTGCAATATGATCCAATTAAGAAAGACTTGGAGGTGTATAGATGAACATAAGACGCACATGTCAGGAACCTGATTCCAGCGACACCTGGAAACACTTCCTTACTTTTGTTGTGGGGAATCATGGTGAACAAAATGTGATCAGTCAGATATGGAAGCCTTCCTATTTCTCCTCACTTTCAAGAAAACTGTTAAAGATTAAAGAAATGTCTTTTCTCAGTCTTCTTCTCAGACAGCTCTTGTGTGGTGCCACAGGGCAAGCTCTGAAAGCACAACTATTCAAAGTTCTATTAGAAACTAAATGACATCATCAGGCCATGACTTTTTTTATTCAGATAAAACCTTCCCTGTACGGCGGAAGTTCAGTCAATGCTAGCTTAAGGTCAGCTGCTAAAATGGCATGTCAGATGAGTGCCAAAGTGAGTGCCAGACTGCTGATATTTTGTGGACTGCCTGCTTTCTGTTGCAGATATATGGAGAATTTCAGGCATAACTGCTTTTGGGGTTATCTTTAATGTATATGATTAAAAAAAGCTTAGAATATCTGTTTCTACTGAATTTTCTGCATGTTTTAAATGCTCTACTTTTACTTGTGGTTCTGTGCTGTAAACAAATACAAATTGAGTACTCTGCCGAAGGTACAGTATCTGATACGTGTTTAGTAACACAGTTGTTTCACCTTAGACTCTCTCCCAATGACTCTACAAAGTATTCAAAGATTGTCTTACATATCATACAAATGGGTATATACAGATGAATAAGTGAATATCTAAATAATTGTTTTTGTACTTATTTAAACAGGCTCACTAGAATTCATACAGCATTACAAAAAAGTTGTTCTTATGAACTAATGAGCCAAAGCTAAAATATTCTCCGTTCCTTTGGCTTTTCAATTGGTAAATGTATAATGAATAATATTAAGAGGAAGCAATATGCAAATAAATTTTCTTGTCAAGCAAAAGACCGTAAGATGAAGGTACAGAAGTAGGCCATTCAGCCCATTGAATCTGCCCTGCCATTCAATTAAATAATAGTTAATTTTGATAAATCCTCATTACTACTTTTCCTGCCTTTTCTCATTATACTTTATTCTCTGACCAAGTAAAAATCTATTCATCTCAGCCTTGAATATACTTCATGACCCAATCTCTACAGTCGTTTATGGTAAAGGATTCCATAGATTCACAAACCTCTGAGAGCAGAAGCTCCTTCTCATCTCTGCCTTAAATGGGCAACCCCTTATCCTAATATTATGCTCTCTCATCCTAGACTCTCCTCAAGGGGAAATAACCTTTCTGCATCTACCCTGTCAAGTCTCAATGAATTGGGCATATTTCGAGGAGGTTGCCTCTCATTCTTCTAAACTCCAATGAGTATGAGTCCAACCGAATTAAACTATCCTTATGAGACAGTTCCACCATACTCAGGATCAGCCAAGTGAACCTTCTCTGTACAGCCTCCAATGCCAGTACATCTTTTCTTATGTAAGGTGTTCAAAAGTATTCACAATATTCCAATTGTAATCTGACCAATGCCTTTTATAGTTTTAAGGAACCGCCCCTATTTTTTACACTTCATTCCATTTGAAATGAAGGCGAGCATTCCATTTGCCTTCCCTATGATCTGCTGAATTTGTAGACTAGCTTCATGTGCATAAGGACACTTAAATTCCTCTGTGCTGCAGGTTTCTGCAAGCTTTCTCCATTTAAATTGTATTCAGCTCCTCCTTTCTTCCTATCAAAATGTATTACCCCACATTTTCTCACGATATGTTCCATCTGCCAAATTTTTGCCTGTTTGCTTAACCTATTTATATCTCTCTGCAGACCCTTGAGTCATGCTCACTACTTGATTTCCCAACTATTTTTGTGTTACCGGAAAACTTAATCACTTTTCTCGTCCAAGTAATTAATATATATTGTAAATAATTGTGGCCCCAGCACTGCATCCAGTGGCCCTCCACTAGTTACATTTTGCCATTCTCAAAATATCCCTTATCCGTACTCTGTTTTACATTAGTTCACTAATTCTCTATCCTTGTTAATATATTACCTCCAATACCATGGGGACTTATCTTACTAAGTAATCTAATGTGTGGTATCTTATCAAATGTCTTCTGGAATCCAAACATATTACATTGACTGCTTTCCGTTTATTTACCCTGCTTGTTACCTGCTCAAAGAATTCAAAAATTATTAATCAGGCATGGCTTCCCCTTCATGAAACCATGCTGACCCGTAGAGTCATAGACTCATAGAGATACACAGCATAGAAACAGACCCTTCCATCCAACTCATCCATGCCAACCAGATATCCTAAATTAATCTTGTCCCATTTGCCAGCATTTGGCCAATATCCCTCTCAACCCTTCCTGTTCATATACCAATCCAGATGCCTTTTAAAAGTTCTAATTTTACCTGACTCTACCACTTCCTCTGACAGTTTATTCTATACATGCACCACGCTCTGTGTGAAAAAGTTGCCCATTAGGTCCTTTTAAATCTTTCCCCTCTCACCTTTAACCTATGCCCTCTAGTTTTGGACTCCCCTACCCTGGGGAAAAGACCTTAACTGTTCATCCTATCCATGACTCTCATGATTTTATAAACCTTGAGAAGGTCTACCCTCAGCCTCCGACTCAGCTTGATTGTATATGTATTTCTAATTGCTCTGTTATTATATCATTTATAATGGACTACGGCATTTTCCCATCAACAGATGTTAAGCTAACTGATAGCTTTATTTTGAATCAGAGATAGTAGGAACTGCAGGTGCTGGAGAATCCGAGACAACAAAGTGCAGGGCTGGATGAACACAGCAGGCCAAGCAGCATCATAGGAGCAGAAAGGCTGATGTTTCGGGCCTAGACCCTTCATCAGAAAAGGGGGAGGGGAAGGGGGTTTTGAAATAAATAGGGAGAGAGTGGGAGGCGGATAGAAGAGGGATAGAGGAGAGGATAGGTGGAGAGGAAACAAACAGGTCGAAGAGGCGGGGATGGAGCCAGTAAAGGTGAGTGTAGGTAGGGAGTTAGGAAGGGGATAGGTCAGTCCAGGGAGGACGGACATGTCAAGGGGGCGGGATGAGGTTGGTTGGTAGGTGATGGAGGTGCGGCTTGAGGTGGGAGGAGGGGATAGGTGGGAGGAAGAACAGGTTAGGGAGACGGGGACGAGCTGGACTGGTTTTGGGATGCGGTAGGGGGAGGGGAGATTTTGAAACTTGTGAAATCCACATTGATACCATTGGGCTGCAGGGTTCCCAAGCGGAATATGAGTTGCTGTTCCTGCAACCTTCGGGTGGCATCGTTGTGGCACTGCAGGAGGCCCAGGATGGACATGTCGTCTGAGGAATGGGAGGGGGAGTTGAAATGGTTTGCGACTGGGAGGTGCAGTTGTTTGTTGCGAACCGAGCGTAGGTGTTCTGCAAAGCGGTCCCCGAGTCTCCGCTTGGTTTCCCCGATGTAGAGGAAGCCACACCGGGTACAGC
>NC_063338.1:72834157-72860100 GCF_021869965.1 Rhincodon typus
CTGCTGCATCTGCTCCCAGGATGAGGCATTCCACTCCCGTACATCTCAGTTGTCCTCGTTTTTCAAGGACCGTAACTTCCCCTCCTCGGTGGTCGAGAACGCCCTCAACCGTGTCTCCCACATCTCCCGCACCTCATCCCTCACACCCCGTCCACGCAATAAGAACCAAAAAAGAATCCCCCTCGTCCTCACGTACCACCCCACCAACCTCCGGATCCAACGCATCATCCTCCGACACTTCCGTCATCTGCAATCCGACCCCACCACCAAAGACAGCTTTCCCTCCCCACCCTTATCTGCTTTCCGGAGGGACAACTCTCTCCGTGACTCCCTTGTCCGCTCCACACTCCCCTCCAGCCCCACCACACCCGGCACTTTTCCCTGCAACCGCAGGAAGTGCTACACCTGCCCCAATACCTCCTCCCTCATCCCCATCCCAGGCCCCAAGAAGACTTTCCACATCAAGCAGATGTTCACCTGCACATTTGCCAATGTGGTATACTGCATCGGCTGTACCCGGTGTGGCTTCCTCTACATCGGGGAAACCAAGCGGAGACTCGGGGACCGCTTTGCAGAACACCTACGCTCAGTTCGCAACAAACAACTGCACCTCCCAGTCGCGAACCATTTCAACTCCCCCTCCCATTCCTCAGACGACATGTCCATCCTGGGCCTCCTGCAGTGCCACAACGATGCCACCCGAAGGTTGCAGGAACAGCAACTCATATTCCGCTTGGGAACCCTGCAGCCCAATGGTATCAATGTGGATTTCACAAGTTTCAAAATCTCCCCTCCCCCTACCGCATCCCAAAACATGTCCAGCTCGTCCCTGCCTCCCTAACCTGTTCTTCCTCCCACCTATCCCCTCCTCCCACCTCAAGCCGCACCTCCATCTCCTACCGACCAACCTCATCCCGCCCCCTTGTCCTGTCCGTCCTCCCTGGACTGACCTATCCCCTTCCTAACTCCCTACCTACGCTCACCTTTACTGGCTCCATCCCCGCCTCTTCGACCTGTTTGTTTCCTCTCCACTTATCCTCTCCTCTATCCCTCTTCTATCCACCTCCCACTCTCTCCCTATTTATTTCAAAACCCCCTTCCCCTCCCCCTTTTCTGATGAAGGGTCTAGGCCCGAAACGTCAGCCTCTCTGCTCCTATGATAGCTTTATTTGTCCCCTTCTCGTTTTACACAAAGGTGTGACATTGACAGTTTTCCAATCAACTGGGACTTGACCAGAATCTCAGGATTATTGGAACATTATTGCCAGTTCATGCATAATCTCCATCACTACTTATTTATAACATTGTTTCAGACTCAGCAGACTTATTGGTCTCTAGCACCTCTCAAACTGAATACTGAAATCTACCAAGCTATGGTCACTGTTTCTTACAAGATCTTTTACTCTGATATCATTTGTTAAACCCGCATCGTTACACATAACTGGATCCAAAATAGCCTGATTCCTGGTTTAATCCACAATAAATTGTTCTCATAAAATGTCTGGAATACACCCTAGGAGTTCTTCCCCATAGCTACCTGTGCCAATCTGTCGAACCCAATCTACATGAAAATTAAAGTCACCCATGATTAATGTAATGCCTTTGTTACATGCCTTCAGTATCTTGTCATTGATTCTCTGTTCCACTGTTGCTGCTGCTGTTAGAGGGCAAAAAGGTTACTCCTATCCTTGTCTTTTTCCCTTTTTTATTCCTTACCTCTACCAGCATCTACATTCTTTTGATCTAATATTATTTTTTGCTATTACTTATTCCATCCTATAATAAACATACTACCTCTATATCCTTTCCACCTTGCCAATCTTTTTGAAAATTCACATACCCCTGAATATTTAGTTTGCAGCTCTGATTTTCTTGTAACCATGTCCCCATAATGATTATAAAATCATAAACTTTAACATATATGTCTGCCACTAATTTATTTGTTTTATTCTGTATAATATGCACAGTCAAATAAAGAGCCATTAATTTTGCCTGTTTACAATTACCCTATTGACCCTGATTACTACCGTTTTTCTATGTATGTACATTCCTTCCTTTCCTGCAGTATACTGGATATTGCTATTCAAAGAGCTGCCCTTTAATGCTGCCATATCCTTTTGCTTTGTTAGCTTACATTTCCCCGCTCCCAAACCGTGCATCACAGAAGGAAACCATTTAAGTGACCATGACTGCGCCAGCTCTCAAAAAGAGCTGTGCAGATAATCCCATTACTCCAATCGTTTTACACAGCTCTTTTCTCCCTCCTTTTGGAAGTAAATAACTAATTCTCTTTCAAAAGTTGTTTTTCAACCTTGGAAAAATATTACTGATTTTGTTTCTGATTTCCGGCGTGCCCTCACCCTCAGCCTTTCTGAATTCTTCCCCTCCGTTCCTCAATTTATCTGTCTCCATTTGCAAATTTGGACTATCATTTAAGATTCAGTATCCATGGATTCCCACAGCAACATTAACTGTGCTTTTACACACCTTATTTCCTTAAGGGATCCATTCCATTTTCCCAACAACTTTCTGCATCAGCCCTTCTGATAAGTCTTCCTTTTTCCTCAACTGAAGATTCCCACTCAGTGTGTTTGGGAATCCACTGGTTTGTTCTATTTTAATCAGTTCTACTTTCACCCCTTCTCCCTCCTTGATAATGACAGGAGTCCCCACACCTACCCTTTCCACTCCAGTAACCTGGACGTTCAATGGATCATCATCCACCATTTCCAACAGCTACAGCATGATGCAAGCACCAAATACATCTTCTCCTACCCTCCCTGTCAGCATTCTAAAGGGTCTATTCTCTTCATGAGACCCTACTCCAATCTCAGTCACCTCTAGCACACTCTCCCTTCCTCTCGGCATCTTTCCGTGCAAATGTAGCAGATGCAGCACTTGACCTTGCATCTGCTCCCTTCTTATGCTACATGACATATTTTGTCACGATACCTTAACGATAAGGTAGAGCAGAGACAGAGGAGGAAAGCACACTGGATCTCATTACTTCTTGCGACATCCCGCTGGATGCTCTCAGCTTATCGGCTTATCCAGTCACACGAAGACCCATAGCAAAAGCTTGTGACCCTGAATAAATGCCATACTTAAATTGAGGCCTTAGCTAGCAATAATTGTTTCCCACATGATATTGATCAGGTTAATTTCAGTGAATTATTTGCTGCCACCTTCCCAATATATCATTTATAATACATGCCCAAAACTACACATTTGGCTGAATTAAACCCTTTTCCCAATATTTTTGCCTCTAAAGTCCTCAACCTCACATTTCATAGGGGTGTGGGAACCAGAGGGTTCATGTGGTCATGAACCATGGTTCATGGGAACCAGTAGCTCATGAGAAATGATTGAGGAGAACATAGAGGTTAAGGTAAATAATTCCAATAGAACAGGAAGGGTCAGGCTAATGAACTCTGGGGGATTGTTGGTCTGAAGTGTATTTATTTTAATGTAAAGAGTACAGCAGGTAAAGCAGATGAGCTCAGAGCCTGAACTATGATGTTGTAGCCATTGGTTTAGAGTAGGACAGGTTGGCAGCTCAATTATCCAGGGTTAAGGTATCTCAGGCGAGATAGGGAGATATATAAAAGGGGTGGGGGACTTACATTACTGATTCAGGAGAATGTCACAGCTGCACTAAGAGAGAACGTTTTGGAGGGCTCATCCAGCGAAGCCAAATTGGTAGATGTCAGGAATAAGAAAGGTGCAATGAATATGATGGGGTTATACTGAAGGCCTCACAATAGCCAGTATGAGATAATGGATCAGATATGCAGGCGGATCATGGAAAAATTTAAAAATAACAGGGTTGTTGCAGTAGGTGATTTTAACTTTCCCAATATTCACTGGAGCTCCCGAGTGCCAGGGGTTTAGATGGAGCAGAATTTGTTTGGTGCATCCAGGAGGGTTTCTTTAAATAATATGTAGATCATCCAACTACGTCAGAGGCTGTACTAGACATTGTGTTGAGGAATGAGGCTGGCCAGGTAATTGAAGTTTAAGTGGGGGAGTATTTTGGGAACAGTTGTCATAATTCCATAAGTTTTAACGTAGTTATGGATAAGGATAAAACTGTTCTGTGTGTGAAAGTGCTAGACTGGGGGAAGGTTAATTATAACAGTTTTAAACAGGAACTCGAGAAATTAGATTGGTATTGCTGTTTAAGGTTAAATCCACATGTGGAAGTGTTTTAGAGGTTGTTTGATCAGCATGTTCCTGTGAGGATGAAAGATAGAGATAACAAGATTCAGGAACTCTGGATGACAAGAGACATTGAAAGTTTGGTCAAATAGAAAAAGGAAGCATGCGTAAGCTTTGAGACTTCAAAATCAGACAAGGCCGTTAAGGAATATAAAGTAAGTAAGTAAGAAACAAGGAATTAGGAGGGCTGAAAGGGGCCATGAAACATCTTTTGGCAAATAGGATTGATGAGTTTCCCGAGGCATTTTATATTTATATAACGAACAAAAGGGTAGCTAGGGAATGGATAGCTCCACTCAAGGACAAAGGAGGGAATTTATGTGTGAAGCCAGAGGAAATGGGTGATGACTTTAATGGATATTTTGCACTGGTATTTATCTAGGAGAAGGGCATGGATGATGGTAAGATTATGGAGGGGTATGTTGCTATTCTCGGGCATGTCAATATTAAGAAGGAGCAGGCGTTGGGTGTCTTGGGAAACAATAAGATAGATAAGTCCCCAGTGCCTAGGATCTATCCTGGGATACTGAATGAGACAAGGGAAGAGATTCCTGGGGCCTTCATTACAGGTAAATAAATACTGACATCAATATCTGTACACTGGGTTCTTCAAAATCATTCCAAAGCTATCTGGGGATGATGCTAATGGGAATGTCACGTCTAGCAACGCATCTGTGGCTAGAGAGGGACGGCAGTTCTAATGCAGTGGTGATACATGAACAATGCTTCATTGTCAGCATAATTTTCACAGTTTTGGCATTCTGAGCTGGATCATTGCATCCTCTTTCATCACAAGTGAGGTCCCAGAAGACAGGTGAATAGCCAATGTTAATCTTTTGTTTAAGAAGGGCAACAGAGATAATCCAGGAAATTTAGGCCATTGAGCTTTATGTCAGCGGTAGGGAAATTATTGGAGAAGATCCTTAGCGACAGAATTTGCTTGCATTTCAACAAGAATGGACTTATTAGGATAGTGAGTGTACCTCAGTGCAGGGAATGTATTGTCTCACAAATTTGTTTGAGTTTTTTTGATGTAGCAACAAAGATAATTGATGAAGGTAGGGCAGTGGATATTGTCTACACGGATTTTGCAAAAGCATTTGACAAGGTTTGTCATATTAGGTTGGGCCAGAAGATTAAGTCACGTAGGATCCACAGTGAGTTGTTAAGGTGGATACAAAATTTGCTGGGTCATAGAAGACAGAGCGTAATTGTAGAGTGTTGTTTTTTGGACTGGAGATCTGCGACCAGTGGTGTTCTGTAAGAACCCATGTTAGCTCCTCTGTTGTTTGTAATATATATGAATGATTTGAATGAAAATGTAAATGGTCTGATGAGTAAGTTTTTAGACAACACAAAAATTGGTGGAGTTGTGGATAATAAGGAAGATAATCAAAGAGTTCATCAGGATGTAGATCAGTTGGAAAGATGAGTAGAGAAATGGTGGATGGAATTTACTTCAGAGAAGTGTGAGATGATGTTTTTTGGGAGGTCAAATGCAAGAGGAAAGCACACAGTAAATGGCAGGATCCTTAGGAGCATTGAATTACAGAGGGATCTTGGGGTGCAAGTGCATAAACATAAAACTGGTAAATAGCGATGCAGTGACAGATATTTACAGGGATATTTCAGAATACATGGAAAAAAAATATATTCCACTGAGTAAGTAAAATGTTAAGGAACAGACCATATGACATAGTTAATGAAAAAGTTAATTTAAGTACAAAAGTTAAATATGCAAATGCAGGTGGCAGATTTTAAAAAGTCACAGTTTATAAAAGCAGGAAATGATGTGGTACTGGTAAATTGTTGGAGTTTGATACTGATGAATTTCATCCTAAAGGCTTAAAGAAGTGGCTGATGAGGTGATCAATACATTGTTTTAAATATATGACTCTCTAGATTAGGTCCCATTAGATTGAGAGAAATCAAAGCAATGGATACAAAAACCTAGGAAATATAGGCTATTTCACTTAACATTTGTCTTCAGGAAAATTTTAAAAACTTTTGTGAGAAAAATTAAAGCAGGGCGCTTTCATAGGTTTATGGTAACCAGACAAGGTCAACATGATTTTCTTAAATGGAAAGCATGTTTAACCTATCTATTGCAGTTCTTTGAGGAAGTAACACCTGCTGAGGATAAAGGGAAACTCGTGAATATACTGTATTTAAATTTTGACAAGGCATTTGAGAAAGTGCAACATCAAAAATAAAAGCTGACGGTCTAGGAGATAACACGCTGGCATGGAACGTAGACTGGTTGGCTAACAGGAAGCAGAGAATAGGTATAAATGAGTATTTTTCTGCTGAGCAAGGTATACCAAATGTTGTGCTGCAGGGATCAGCGCTGAGACCTTAAATGTTTGCAATTTATAAAAGTAAAATTACTATATTCCTACCAGACCATTGGGCTGCTCTCTCATTAGAGAGAGATGATTGGTGGTTGTTTTACCTAAAGGTCAGCACACTGTAGGCGAGGAGAGAAGTTGAGAATAAGAATCCTGTATGGTAACCTCAACCAGTGTGGGAATTGAATCCACACTGTCTGCATTACTCTGCATTGCAAACCAGCCATCCAGCTGACAAGAGTTAACCATCCTCCAAGGTTTGCCATTTATGTAAATGACTTCAAAGAAAAGGCAGAAAGTATGGTTTCCAAATTTTATAATAACACAAATATGATTAGGAAAGTACATAGAACATAGAACATAGAACATAGAACATTACAGCGCAGTACAGGCCCTTCGGCCCTCGATGTTGCAACGACCTGTGAAACCAATCTGAAGCCCATCTAACCTAAACTATTCCATTATCATCTATATGTTTATCCAATGACCATTTAAATGCCCTTAAAGTGGGCGAGTCTACTATTTTTGCAGGCAGGGCATTCCACGCCCTTACTACTCTCTGAGTAAAGAACCTACCTCTGACATCTGTCCTATATCTATCACCCCTCAATTTAAAGCTATGTCCCCTCGTGCTAGCCATCACCATCCGAGGAAAAAGGCTCCCACTGTCCACCCTATCTAATCCTCTGATCATCTTTTATGTCTCTATCAAGTCACCTCTTAACCTTCTTCTCTCCAACGAAAACAGCCTCAAGACCCTCAGCCTTTCCTCATAAGACCTTCCCTCCATACCAGGCAACATCCTGGTAAATCTCCTCTGCACCCTTTCCAATGTTTCCACATCCTTCCTATAATGTGGTGACCAGAACTGTACACAATACTCCAAGTGCGGCCGCACCAGAGTTTTGTACAGCTGCAACATGACCTCATGGCTCCGAAACTCAATCCCTCTACCAATAAAACCTAACATACTGTACGCCTTCTTAACAACGCTATCAACCTGGGTGGCAACTTTCACGGATATATGCACATGGACACTGAGATCTTTCTGCTCATCCACACTACCAAGAATCTTACCATTAGCCCAGTACTCTGTATTCCTGTTACTCCTTCCAAAGTGAATCACCTCACACTGTTCCGCATTAAACTCCATTTGCCACCTCTCAGCCCAGCTCTGCAGCTTATCTATGTCCCTCTGTAACCTGCAACATCCTTCCGCACTATCCGCAACTCCACCGACTTTGGTGTCATCCGCAAATTTACTAACCCATCCTTCTACGCCCTCATCCAGGTCATTTATAAAAATGACAAACAGCAGTGGCCCCAAAACAGATCCTTGAGGTACACCACTAGTAACTGAACTCCAGGATGAACATTTCCCATCAACCACCACCCTCTGTCTTCTTACAGCTAGCCAATTTCTGATCCAAGTTTTGAGGAAGGCATAAGGAGGCTACACAAAAGATGTGGAACAGGTTAATGTAAAGGTCAAAGATCTGGCAAATGTATTATCATCTGGCAAAATGTAAAATTGTCCACTTTGGCAGAAAGAATAAAAGAAGGCATTTTTAACTTAATTGGTGAAAGATTGTAGAGCTCTGAGATGCATAGGGATCTGGGTGTCCTATTATGTATATCATAAAAAGACAGCATGTAGAAACTGTAAGTAATTGGGAATTCTAACAGAATGTTATAATTTATTGTGAACTTTATTGAATATAAGAGGGGGGAGGTCATGCTTCATTTCTACAAAGCATTGGTGAGACATTTGGGTTACTGTATATAGTACTGCCATCTTATTCAAGGAAGTATGTAAATACATTGGAATCAGTTCAGAGAATGTATACCAGATCATTATCTGAAATGATTGAGTTGTCTTATGATAAAAGATTGGATGGGATAGGCTTGTGGCCACTAGAGTTTAAAAGGGTAAGAAGTAACCCCTTTGAAACATACAATACTGAGTGATTTTAACAGGGTACATGTTTTCTCCCATGGAAGAATCAAGACTTAGGGTGGTATAGTGGGTCAGTGCTTGGCACTACTGCCTCACAGCACCAAGGACCTGGGTTTAATTCTAGCCTTGGGTGACTGTCTGTGTGCAGTTTGCACATTTTCCTAGAGTCTGTGCAGGTTTCCTCCCGGTGCTCCTGTTTTCTACGACAGTCGAAAGATGTGCAGGCTTTGTGCATTTGCCATGCTAAATTGTCCATAATGTCCAGAAATGTGTTGTTTAGGTGGGTTATCCATGGGAAATGTATGGTTACAAGGATTGGAGAAGGGGGTGAGTCTGGCTGGCATGTTCTTTGGAAAGTTGGTGTGGACTTGTTGGGCCAAATGGCGTGTTTCTGCACTGTAGGAATTCTATAGTTACGGGTCATTGTTTAAAAACAACACGTTGGCAGATAAATGTGAGGTGTTGCATTTTGGTAAAGCAAACAAGGGCAGGACTTATACACTTAATGTTTGGGCCCTGGGGAGTGTTGCCGATGAAAGAAACCAAGGGGTCCAGGTACTCACCCCCTTCCCCAATCCCTGTAACTCTGCATTTCCCATGGATAACTCACCTAAACGACACATCCCTGAATATTATGGACAATTTAGCATGGCTACGATGAGTTTTTTTCTCTCTCTCTCACAGAAGTTCATTAGCCTTTGGAGCTCTCTTCCTGATAAAGCTGTGGAAGCAGAGTCCTTGAAAATATTTAAAGCAGAAGTAGAAAGATTCCAGTTAATCAGTGGAGTGAAAGATTATCTGGGATATGTAGAAATGTGGATTTGAAGGTACCATGATCTTATTAAATAGTGGAGCAGGCTCAAAGGGCTTAATGGTCTACTCCTGCTCTTGCATAACCAGTCCAAATACAGCTCAATGTGGAAATTGTAATTACTTAGAGCAAAAATATGCAGGACAAATGGGCAGCTCTTGACAGGCAGAGTTCATCACTTTTGAGTAAAATTGTGATCATAATTTTCCCCAAAGCAAAGCAAGGTAACTAATCCATCCAATCCAGCTCATTAGATAATTTTCAAGCCAAAAATAAAGCAAATGTGCATATAATATTTAATCCAATTTAAGTTGTTCAGTAAACAAACTGCATAAAGATGTTAACTTGTCAGCTAACTAAAGGAGTCTAATTCTAAATCAATCTCACTAATTTCCATCAATCTCAGGTATTGATCTCAGCAATAAATGTTTAATCATCTCACAGCAAATGCTGAATTACTGTGACATAACAGAACATCTTTGGGTTAATGTTTAAGTACTTCCATTTGTACTTCTGAGGATTGCAAATAGTTGGAAGTATGTTTGATGAATTGGCAAAAAAGTGTTAAAGAGAGTATGCATCCTAATTAGAGGTTGATAGAGTAAATCATACAGAATTTAAACCATAATTTATAATAGTTTGGTGAGACAGTTTTTTGAGCATCATTCATTACTAGTCATAAACTGGATTGTAAAGATCAGGTGGTCCCTTGACAAAGTGTTAAGCTGCAGGCTGAAGGATTTATTAATGTGTAGATCTCAGTGCTTTCATCATTTATTACAACTTGATTGCTTCATGATCAAATCCCAACAGTGTGTTGTTTTTCTCCCTGTACATGGGATTGTTGCTTTCAGTTGAAGCCTGTATGCAGGGAAATTGGCCCTGCAACATTATTCTTGATGGCAAAGTTTATAAGAGGGTTATGGATTCATAGAGTTGTACAGCATGGAAATAGACCCTTCGGTCCAACTTGTCCATGCCAGCCAGACATCTCTCTCTGACCTCATCCCATTTGCCCACATTTGGCCCATTTCCTTCTGAACCCTTCCTATTCATACACTCATCATGATGCCTTTTAAACGTTGCCTCTGCCATTTCCTCTGGCAGCTCGTTCTATACATGCACAGTGCTCTCCAAGAAAAATTAGCCCTCGAGTCCTTTATAAATCTTTCCCTCTCATCTTAAACATATGCCCTGTAGTTTTGGACACCCCACTCTAGGGAAAAGACCTTGGCTATTCACCCTATCCATGACCCTCATGATTTTATAAACCCCTGTAAGGTCACATATCAACCTTCAATGCTCCAGGGAAAAAAGCCCCAGCCTATTCAGTCTCTGCCTACAACTCAAACTCTCCAATCCTAGCAACATCCTTACAAATCTTTTCTGCACCCTCTCAAGTTTAACAAAAACTTTCCTGTAGAAAGGTGACCAGAATTGCATGCAATATTCTAAAAGTGGCCTCACCAATGTCCTGCAACATAACATCCCAACTCCTGTGCTCAGTATTCTGACCAATGAAGGCAAGTATGCTTTCTTCATTACTTTGTCTACCTGTGACTCCACTTTCAAGGAACTATGTATCTGTACCCCTTGGTTTCTTTCTTCAGCAGCACTCTCCAGGACCCTACCATTAAGTGTATAAGCCCTGCCCTTGCTTGTTTTACCAAAATGCAACACCTCACATTTATCTAAATTAAACTCCATCTACCACTCATCAATCTATTGGCCTATTAAAATAATAGTAGCAAGTTGCTTCTTGTCCTTACAGCTACAGTGTGCTGATGGAGGAGGACATTGAATTCAATGATAAGCAAGTTATTCAAGTGGATTTTTTTTGTCAAGGTGTCAAAATATATTTTATGTTGTTACCACTGCATCCATCAGCAAGTACTGAGCATGCAATCAAACTACCAACTTGAAACTTGTGAAACAGATATAAATTACTTATCACAGGACATTACCTTTATTTGGTGTGAATACATCTGTGTCATTGGTGAGCCCAAAGGCATTAATTTGGCATAAAAAATACCGAAGTCCTTAGAAAATATATTGTGGTATATCTCACGGTCAGTATATCAGTACACCTTTAAGAAGCAAGCTTATGACATAATCATGCATCATAACATGTGAGTTGAGGGTATAAAAACTTCATTCTCTATCATAGCTTAAATTATTTGAAGCGTTGGACTTTATTTTAAGGAAGTTACAGTCTAACAGCTTAATGTGAGTCTAGATGCTTCCATGCCTGCAAATGTAATGTTTGTACTTGAAATAAATGCACAGAGGCTGGTATCCCATCACCAAGTCACCCTTTATTTACTTGTGCACAGTACCACTAGCTGTGGCTCAGCAAGCTCAAAGTCAGTTGCCTGAACCTGAGGAGATTCTAAATCTCCTGGTTATGTTGTCTTTTTTTTGTTCAGTCACCTGAACTGAGAAGATTCTGATCTCTTGGGTGTGTTTTTTTTGCTTATTCTAAAGCTCCTGGTTATATTGCTCAGTCAAGGCTTTCCTAGTTGGCCCAGGTTAACAACCCCAATCAACAAACTCAGTGTCAATGGGGTCCACCTGGTTCCAATCACTACATCCCTCCTGCCGCAAGTCTGGGGATGTTGGACTGGTCCTTGCCTTGTAGCTTTTCCCACGGCATTTTTGCCCCAAGCCCGGCTCCTCTGATTTGGACACTAACATGGGCGTTGTGTACCGGACTGTGACCTGCATCCTGTGTCCGAAGCATCTTGGGAGTTTCCTCCCATTCTTCCGGCAGTAACAGTATCGAGGCTGTGTCCATGTCGGACTCTGAGGTTAGCTACACACTGGGGGAGGTGAGAACCTATGGTTTCTGAAAGGCATTTTGGCTGTTCTGAGGGGCCAGGTATGTTTTACACTAGCCCCTTTTGTGAGGTAACAGCTTTCAGCTGATCCACACGTTTGTTCAGGACTGCATCACCCACCTGAACTTTGTCAATGACGGGGCCTGACCCCATGTCAACCTCGCTTTGTACTCACTTCCGTGCACCCAGCACCAAACTTCATTCCCCGAATTAAACTGTCTCTCTCGCTTAGAGGAGGCATATGGTCGACATTGGTGTTCCTGCTGCTGTTTCACCCTCGCCCCCTCAGGTCTGGCAATATCAGGGTTAACAAGGTACAGAGTCTTGTCTCCATCAGCAGCTCTGCTGGAGCTATCCCTGTTGCTGCATGAGGGGTGGTCTCATTATCCAACAGGAACAGAACAAGCAGCATCAGAGGAGCAGGAAAGCTGATGTTTCGGGACTAGACCCTTCTTCATCCAGCTCTACACCTTGTTATCTCAGATTTTTTAGCATCTGCAGTTTCTACTTTCTCAGGAACCAGAACAGTTTGGTATCAATTGATGCTGCAGGCTGCTCCCTTAAGCCTGCCTTCAATGTTTGGACCACTCTTTCTGCTATTGGATGATGGATGGTATGGATCTGTCCTTGTATACTGAATGCCATTTGACTTTAGGAAATATTCAAATTCCCTGCTGGTAAGTGATGTCCCATTGTCCGTGACCTACACTTCTGGGAGTCCGTGTCTTGAGAAAGATGCCTGCAGCTTCTCAATCCAAACGTTATGCACATCTAATCACTTTGAATGGGTGGCCATAATGACCAGGAACATTGAGCCTACATAAGGACCAGCGTAGTCGACATGCAACCAAGTCCAGGGTTTACCAGGCTATTCCCACAAATGTGGGGCATTGCTGCTGGCAATTTTTGTCCTTGTTGGCACTCTGAGCACTGCCTCACCAATGTGACTATATCAGCATCCAGCCCTGGCCACTAGACATAGCTTCCTGTCAGCATCTTCATTTTGGAAACTCCTGGATGACCCTGGTGGAGTTTGGCTGGTATCTGGTGGTGACCTTTACTCGGGACAATGACTCTTGCTCCCCACAGTAATATGCCATCCCCCATGGTGATCTAGTCTCGCCAGGCCCAGAAAGGTTTCAATCTGGTTGTGATGGCCTTTCTGTTTCCCCCATTACCACCAGCTACTTTAGTTTCACCTGGACCGGATCTTTTTGTGTCCACAATCGGATATTGTCAGCGGTGATTGGAAGGATGTCCAAGAAGCTAAAAACCAAAACAGATTATTCCGGGGGAGGCAGTACCTGTGGAGTAGCTGCCAGTGGGAGGCGGATCAAAGCATCCACATTAGCCACTTGGCTTCCTGGATGGTGTTCTAACTTGTACACGCTGAGAAAAAGGGCCCAACGCTAAATTCAAACGGAAGCTGTCTTCCTTCAGTAGCCCGAGCAGGGATTTGTGATCTGTTACTGTAACAAATTCCAATCTGTAAAAGTACTGGCGGAACTTCCACATACCGAAATGACCGCTAAACCCTCTTTCTCTATCGGGGCATATTTGCGTTCGGCATCAGCCAAAGCTTGGGAAGCATGCTATCAGGCATTCCTTTCCATTGGGCCACCGGTGAGCTAATATTACCCTGATACCATGCGGGGAGGCATCGCATGTCAACACCACATCTCGCTTCGGATCATTGTGGGCCAACACCTCAGATGATAATAGCTGCTTTTTCACTTCTCTAAAGATTATTTCTTAGCTACTTGACCATTTGCAAGGCTGACCCTTTTTCAATTGCATGTGTAAAGGTGCCAAGGTGGAGGCCAAGTTATATAAGAATTTTCCGAAATAATTCACTAACCCAAGGAAAACCCCGAGCTCAGGTACAGATATTGGAGGCGGGGCTCCTTTGATCATTCTCACTTTTTCTTCCAACACATGTAACCTGGTTTTGTCGACTTTGTAACCCAAGTAAGTCACTTGGGATGCCTGAAACACATATTTTCCCATCTAAGGCCTGCCTGGGAGAAATGTTTAAGCACTATGTCCGAGTTCTCCAAATGCTCTTTATTGGTCCTCCCTGTTATTAGTATATCATCCAGATAAATGGCAACCTTGGGTAGACCTTGTAAAATATTCTCCATGGTCTGCTGGAAAAGGGCACAGGCTGATGATACCCCAAATGACAGTCTTATATATTGATATCAGTATTATATATGAGTATTAACTGTTACGTATTTCTGGGACTCCACATGCAGTCACAGTTGCAGGCAGGTGTGGCTGACAACCAACTTCACAAATGATAGCCTCCCGCCAACTTTATGTACAAGTCCTCTATGCAAGGGATCGAGTGTTTATCGAGCTGTGAGAAACAGTTTACCTTTTGCTTAAAATCCCCACAAAGATGAACTGAGCCATCAGGCTTCACAATCGGTACGACTGGCGCTGCCCATTCCACAAACTGCACTGGTTTGATGATTCCTTCGCTCTCCACCTTCCTGATTTCCGTCTCTAATTTTGTCCGCAAGGTAAATGGCACCGGGTGGGCCCTGCAAAATCTCGGAATTGCTTCCTTGTCAACATGTAAAGTGGCTTTTGCCTCTTTGACAGTCACAAGCCTTTCATGAAATACTCCTGGCTATTTCACTAGGACTTCACTGAGACAGCCATTTACTAATCAAAAAATGGTGAACCAATCAAGGTGAATATTTCTCAACCAATTCTTCCCCAGTAGGCTTGGGCCCGGCCTTTTACTACCACCAGTGATAACTGTAAGAATTGTTTCTCATAGGAGACTGCAACCGAAGTCATACACTTAATCTGCAGCGGTTCACCAGTGTATCCTCTCAATCTGTTTGAGGTCTTGTGCAAACTTAAGGATTGGAGTCCCGAGTGAATCTTGTTAAAGACAGGTTCTACACCCAACTACAAATACAGATGTGCCAGTATTGACCTCCATAGGAACTGGGTGACCATTTAACCAAACACTAATTTTAATTGGTTTCGATTTGGGTGTCACTAAGCAATTTAAATTTTCCAACACTCATGTAGGGAGACTTTCCAAGGTTTGCACTCTTGTGGGTACCGGCCTACAAGTTATCTTACTCAAGTCAGGCCTTGTAGAACTCCTTTGCTGTCTCAAGTCTGCCTACTGGCAGCAACTCTAATGGCTTACTGGCCCAAATCCTGAAGAACATTTTGGCTGAGGCTTGTTGTGGGATTCTGCTGTGGGCTGTCCTAGGGTCCCTCTGCTCAGGATATGCCCTCTGTGAGGCTCTGTGATTACCCACACTCAGGTGGTGTTCTCCAACTCAGTCGAAGAATTGAGGGAGCCCACTTCCATTGGGATGCCCTGTAGTTCCCATGCTCCACTTGCTACATTTTCTAATGACAAGGCCAGCTACAAGTGCCTGTTTGAAGTCCAGTTGGGCCCAAATACCAAACGGTCTCTCAGGATCTCCTGTTCAAGGGGAGGCAATGGCCTAGTGGTATTATCACTGGACTATTAATCCAGAGACCCAGATAATGTTCTGGGAACCTGAGTTCAAATCCTGCCATGGCAGATGGTGGAATTTGAATTCAATAAAATATCAGGAATTAAGAATCTAATGATGACCATGAATCCATTGTCAATTGTTGGAAAAACCCATCTGGTTCACTAATTTCCTTTTGGGAGGGAAATTTTCATCCTTACCTGGTCTGGCCTACAATTTGACTCCAGACCCACAACAATGTGGTTGACTTTGAACTGCTCTCTGGGCAATTAGAGATGGGCAATAAATGCTGCCTAGCCAGTGATGCCCTCATCCCATTCATGAATAAAAAAAAAATTCAGTTAGACCAAAATCATATGCCTCTGCCAGTCATCTCAACTTCGTAAAAAATCTCAATACGGAATGCCCCGGTTCTCTAACAGCCAAATAAAACCGATAGTGTCTCAAAATGAAAGGAGGTTTGGGGCCATAATATTCCTGAATTAAATCCATCATCTCTTGGAAGGTTTCAGTGTCTAATGCTTCTGGGAAATGTAAGTCCCTTATAACCAACAATGCTGCAGGTCCGCAAGCAGGCATCATTGCTTTTCATCTGCCCCAATGTTAGCTGCCCACAAAAAAATTACATTCTTTCCACATACTGGGCTCAGTCTTCGACAGAAGGATCAAATGAATCAAGCTTCCCAAATAAAGGCATGATGCCAGAAATGCCAACAGCAAGATGACTTTGCAAACTAATGTTCTTCAGGCACATTCTGCTTTCTCCCATCGTCACTGAAATAACTGCACAGAGGCCAGTATCCAGTCATCACGTCATTCTTTATTTAGTTGTGCACAGTACACTGGCTATAGCTAACCAACGTTATATTGGTCAGCCAGGGCTTTCCTGATTGGCCCAGGTTAATAACCTCAATCGACAACTTTGTTCTGGTTCTAATCGCAACAGTAATTAACAGCTGTAATAATGTAATAAATGCCTGTTTGATTAATCAAAACCACTGTACCCACATCCAGTTTCTTTTAATACAGGAGATAACATAAACATAGTTGCATCAGGTAAAACATAGTTCTGGAGGTAAACTCACAGCACCATATAAAGTTTCCATCCCAGAATCAATGTAATTTAGCATTTTTCATCCCTTTTTTCCTTTACCTTTTAAGTTCATTTATGGGTGAAATGATCCTCTATTAATACATCAAGTGAATCAAGAATACTCATGTTGCCAGTTTAATTTTAGCATCATACCAAACTTGGTCCTGACTTTCATGACACATGTGTACTTCTTAGCAGGGTAGTGAGCAAGAACAGGAAACCTAGCTGACACACTCTCTCTTACCATAAATGTTGAAAATAACTGTTCAACATAGCAGCAGTGTTTTTAAATAATTTTGCTTCTCTCTCAAAACTTCTTGGAAATTCAATGTACTCGTTAAAGTGTTCTTTCAACAGGAAATATATTTTGTCACATGTTTATGTGAAGGACAATAAGTACAAAATATGCATTGAATTCACTGTAAATCCAACGTTGGGGGCAGAAGCAAACAGTAAATATTGGAGTATAATTAGAATACTAGTTAAGACAATGCACCACCTTCTGGAACTATTGTGTATTCTTCGAAATGAAGTAGAATGAATGCTTAATGGGAACTTCTGTGCTGTAATAATTTTTAATGAATGGAAGGAAGCTTTTATAATAATTGAATGATGCATTGGTAAAATAAATAGATTATTAATGACTTGGTTTGACCATTAATCGATTGTATCTCACAAGTTATGACAAAATTTTGTCAGCGATGTTAAAACTTATTGCATTATTGCTTCTCTGTTGACTTTGAAGCATCTGACTGATAATACAGAACAAGCAACTTGACAGAATATGTTGATGAGTAGGTCAGATTGGATAAGACAAATTTGCTATGTGTGAGTGTTTGTTAGTGTCAGTTGGACAACATGATTGAATTCTATTTAATGCAGGGGGGAGGATTTTCATATTATTGTAACCCTGTCTAATGCCTAGAAATGTTGCAATAACAGGAGAAAATTGTGTGGAATTGAAATGACTTACTGTTCATTCTGATTTGATTTCACAACCTTATCTAACTAGCTCCCAGTGGATACAGGTAAGGAGCTCGATAGTGAATGCATAACAGTGGCAAGTAGCAACATTACCACTCTCAATGTTGTTTACAAATCAGTTTACATTGTTACTTCTAGTTCAATATTCTGATCACTAACCATAAGCACTACAATTTGGAAATTTGGAAAGATCTTCAGCTGCTCACAAATAAGATCTTAAAATGCTTCAGAGATTTTGTTTCACATGCAAAGTATAACCTCAACAATCTTAAAATTCTTGTAGATGCTGGAAATCATTCTGATCGAATAAAGGTCTTCTGCCAAATTACTTTTTTTTTCTTGGAGGTCTTTTTGACAAGAGCTTGAGGATTATAAGAGTAACTGCTTGAGAAGAAGCAGAGTGGCAGCTGCAGGGATAACAAACAGAGAAAAACACATTGGCAATTGGTTTAGGAATAGACGACAAAGCCCCTCAAATCAGCTCCATCATTAAATAGGATCACTGCAGATTGTCAGCTTCAACTTTAATTTCTTCTCTCAATTCCCTGAGAGAAGCAAAATATCTCTGTCTCATGGTTAAATATTCTTGAGGAAAGAGCATCCATGATCCTCTGTGATAAAGAACACTGAAGATTCACAACTCCTTAAATGAAGAAAGCTCTCCTGATCTCAGGCCCGAATGACCAATCATTTATCCTGAAATTGTATGCCATGTTCTGGATTCACAAAACACAGAAAGCAATCTTTCTGAGTCTACCCTTTCAAAACCCTTAAAAATCCTGTGTATGTCAATAACATGATTTTTTAATGTTGTATAATGCATTCTTTTGTTATTAGCATAGAATTGTGTCAGGTCTTCAAAGAAAACAAACAACTTACAAAGCTCAAGCTGTTGTTATTAAAATTATATTAACATCAGCACTTCATGTTTGTAATAAGCAATAATTGACATCCTCTTTGGCAAAGCACTTCTTTAGTTCCTCAAGAACAACTGGAAACAACAGGATTGGGTTCTGGAGTTAACAAAGACCACAGGTTTCTCCAAGACTAAAATATAATTAACTGCACCCCTATCATCCTTTCTATAACCCCAATACCTACATAAATCACAAATAATCAAATCTATAAATGTGCAAATTGTAATTGATCATCACCAGCAAAGAGATTTTTCCCTGAATCCTGCTGACTCTAGTTTTGCTAAGCCGCCTTGATATCATATGGTAGCCTTGATATAAAGGGCAGTCACTCTCACCTCACCACTTCAGCACAGTTCTAGTGTGCACATATGACCAAAGGTTATAATGAGATCAAGAGCTGAGTGGCCCTGATAGAACACGCAGTGAGCGTCAGTGAGCAAGTTATTGTTAAGCAAATATTGCTTAATGGCTTGATGACACTTTCCATAAATTTCCTGATGATTCGGAGTAAACTGGTGGGTAAGTGGCTAGAGGAGGGGTGGGGCTGGGGAAGGTAGGTGGGATAGTGATAGGTAAGTGCAGGTAGGGAGGGGTGGGGATTTGTCAGTGAGGTGGGAGGGGCGGGTAGTTGGGAGTGAAGATGGACAGATTGTGTCAGGTCAAGGAGGCGGGGATGAGATGGAGGATTAGTCATGGGATCAGGCCAGGGGTGGGGAAATTCTGAAACTGGTAAAATCCATGTTTGATTCATTGGGCTGTAGGCTTCCAAGGCAGGTGGTATCATTGGGACCCTGGAGGAGACCCAGGATGGACATGTCACCCAGGGAGTGGGAGAGGGAGTTAAAATGGTTTGCAATCAGAAGGTGTTGTTGTTTGTCATGAACAGAGCGCAGTTTTCTACTAAACGGCCTCCGAACCTCCACTTGGTCTCACCGATGCAGAGGAGGCCACATCGGGAGCAGCAGATGCAGTAGACCATGTTGATGGATGTGCAGGTAAACCCCTGTCTAATGTGAAAGGTTTGTTTTGTGCTTTGACTGGAGGTGAGGGGGGAGGCGCAGGGGCAGTTGTAGCACTTGCAGCGGTTGCAGGGAAAGGTGCCGGGGTGGTGGGGCTAGTGGGGAGTGTGGAGCAGATGAGGGAGTCGTGGGGAGAGCAGTCCCTATGAAAGGCAGATAGGGGTGGGGAGGGAAATAACTCTTTTGTAGTGGGGTCAGATTGTAGGTGGCGGAAGTGACGGAGAACGATACGCTGGATGTGGAGGTTTGGTGGGGTGGTATGTGAGGACTAGGGGGATTCTGTCTTTATTTTTTGTTGGGGGGAGGGGATGTGAGGGCAGAGGTGCAGGAAACGCAAGAGATGTGGTTGAGGGCATTTTCGACCACTGGAGGGGGGACATTGCGGTCCTTGAAATAAGAGGACATCTGGAATGTTCAGGAGTGGAATGCCCCATCTTGGGAGCAGACATGGCGGAGGCAGAGGAAATGGGAATAATGAATTGCATTCTTGCAGGAAGGTGGGTGAGAGGAGGTGTAGCCTAGGTAGCTGTTCTTTAGAACTTAACCAGCTCTGTCAGTAGTGGTGCTGCCTAATCACTCTTTGTGCTGAACTATAAAGTCTCTAACCAGAGTATATTTTGCACCCTTGCCACCCTCAGTGATTCCTCCAAATGGAGGTATATGATTCATTGGCTTTGAAGGGGGAACGAGATGATAAGTATCAGTATGTTTCCTTGACTGTGTCTGATCTGAAGCCATAAGACTTCATGGCGTCCAGGGTCAGTGTTGAGAACTCTCAGGACAACTTTTGAATACAGAATTGGCTATCCAATAGAAGACAGAGGGTGGTAGTAGAAGGAAAGTATTCAGCCTGGTGATCAGTGACCAGTGGTGTTCCGCAGGGATCTGTTCTGGGACCTCTGCTCTTTGTGATCTTTATAAATGACTTGGATGAGGAATTGGAAGGGTGGGTTAGTAAGTTTGCCGATGACATGAAGGTTGGTGGAGTTGAGGACAGCGTGGAGGGCTGTTGTAAGTCGCAATGGGACATTGACAAGATGCAGAGCTGGGCAAAGAAATGGCAGATAGAATTCAACCCAGTAAAATGTGAAGTGATTCATTTTGGAATGTCGAATTTGAATGCAAAATACAGGGTTAATGGCAGGATTCTTGGTACTGTGGAGAAACAGAGGGATCTTGGGGTCCATATCCATAGACCTCTCAAAGTTGCTACTCAAGTTAATAGGATTGTTAAAGCATATGGTGTGTTGGTTTTCATTGTCAGGGAGATTGAGTTTAAGAGCCACGAGGTTATGCTGCAGCTCTATAAAACCCTGGTTAGACCACACTTGGAATATTATGTTCAGTTCTGGTCACCTCATTTTGGAAAGATGTGGAAGCTTAAGACAGGGTGCAGAGGAGATTTACCAGGATGCTGCCTGGACTGAAGGGCAGGTCTTATGAGGAAAGGTTGAGGGAGCTAGGGCTTTTCTCATTAGAGTGAAGAAGGAGGAGAAGTGACTTGATAGAGGTGTACAAGATGATGAGAGGCATAGATAGAGTGGATAGCTGGAGACTTTTTGCCAGGGTAGAAATGACTATTATGAGGGGACATAATTTTAAGGTGATTGGAGGAAGGTGTAGGGGAGATGTCAGAGGTAGTTTCGTTACACAGAGAGTGGTGGGTGCATGGAATGCACTGCCAGCGGTGGTAGGGGAGTCAGATACATTAGGGACATTTAAACGACTCTTGGATTGGAACATGGATGATAGTAAAATGAAGGCTATGCAGGTTAGTTTGATCTTAGAGTAGGATAATAGGTCGGCACTACATTGTGGGCCGAAGGACCTGTACTGTGCTCTGCTGTTCTATGTTCTAACTCATTGACAGTGTATACCATAGTGTCACCACTTCTCCTGGTTCTGTCCTGGTAGTTGGTTAGGACATACACAGCGATGGAGATGTTGTCGTTTGTGACATTGTCCAACTTACTGTTGTATTTTATTAACAGTTTCCCTGAAGTTGGCAGTAGTTAGAAAGCTGTTCTAACACAGTCGAAAGCTCATGGCTGTTTTTATCTAAGTGTTTTGGGCTGGGTGTTGTGGTTGGAAGCAGTCTAGTTGACCTGAGTTTCTTTGTCTGGACATGCATTGATAGCTAATATTTGAAAGTTCAAACACATTGTCGTTGTAAGACTGTGCTCCATGTTTTATTCCCTGAGTTTGCTTACCCAGGTTATTCAGTGGTGCTGAGCACCCTACTCATCTATGAGAGAGCAGACAGGAGATCGTGGAACTGTTTAAACACTTTGTCCATTGGAATCTCAGCTTATCCAAGTTAGAGAAATAATTGAACTCAAATCAACACGGCCACTGCATTATGATCCCAGCGGGATAATATTAGTGGTGCCACAAACTGTTATAAAGAATCCAGTGTAGCAAGCATGACAGTAATCATGCATTCAATATTTAACTGCAGATGTGGATGCCGTGCACAAGACCCCAATAATATAAGGCAAGTGGCACATGCAGACATGGCAGCAGGAGGTCTAGCTGGACTTGAGGAACCAAGTTCTGGGATTTTGACACAGTTACAGTGAAGGAATGGCAAATTCCAAGTCAGGGTGATATGAGGTTTTGAGGGGTACTTCCTGCTGTTTGTCTTCCCATACAAATGTTCCATTCATCCTTCTGGGCGGATATAGTGTGGAGCTGGAGGTGACTCTGAATCCAGCTTCTGCAGTTCTTGCTATCTCACCCTTCTGGATGGTAATTTTCAAGGATTGTGAAGATGCATCAAAAGATTCTCTGTGAGTTGCAGCACTGCATCTTCTAGATGTCACAGTGCATAAGTAGAGGAGGCAATGAATGCTTAAGATGGTGGATTTGTGTTGTGATTTGCTTATTCCCTAAGGGGTGTATCTCAAACTACTTTCAATCATCTCCACTTCAGTAATATACAACATGTTACCTCTTGACTTGTGAGGCAAAACCTCATATCATCCTGACTTGGAATTTGCCATTCCTTCACTGTGACAAAATCCCAGAACTTGGTTCCTCAAGTCCAGCTAGACGACATGGACTGGAGTTGCTCAAGAGATGCCTTATTACTACATTCTCAAAGGCTATTAAGACAATAAATATTGCCCTTTGCAACACCCTGCAAAAGATTTAAAATTATCATCTTGCCTCATATCTTCTTTATGTGGCTTGATGCCACATTATAACACTCTTATAAAGCCACCTAGAGAGGTTAATTGTATTTCAAATGCTATATCAACACACGTTACTACTGTTGCTGTTAACAGCAGCAAACAACTTTTGCATCAGCCTGTATTACGTTACACTGCAATTTATTTTCACCATATCTTGTCTTTGTGCAGTACAATTGAGGATTGACCCACAGTGCTCCACACTCTTGGTATAACAGAAGAAAACAGTATATAAGGATGGGGTTTAGAAAGTTATCATAATGTACCCATGTGTATGGGCAGTTTCAATCATAACGCACACTTGTAAACTGATTAATTAATAGGTTATAATAGCACAATATTCAAAAAGGAATTGAGAACATGGTTTTGCGAGCATAAGTTGATTTTATTTTACAAATTCTGCTCTCAAAAATAAATTGACGAAAGTGAACAGTGCCTTGAATGATGAAATTCATCTATTGTCACAGCACTACTGTTGGATGTGTAGAAGGAAAAGGTAACTACCCCTCCAATACAGGACAAATCCAGTTCCTGAACTCATTTGTGTCCTTTTCTATAAGAACTTCCAACAGGAGCTAATGTATTATTGAAGATATGTACTCAGGGTGGATATAAAGGCTAATTTGTTTATTGGGATTTGAATAGATTTTACACATATTTTAATTAAAGTTTGATTTCAGAGATAGTTTTTTATTATTTATTATCATTATTTACTGGCACGTAATATTTTATCACATGAGCAATGGACCCAGAATGAAATTCCACGTGAAATGTTATTGGGACGATACAGTATATCAATGGACAATGCAAAAACAAGAAAGAAACTTTGACTGTTTGGACACTTTCTGGTGTAACAGGTTTTTTTGTAAGAAAAAATGAGGTCAACAGTTTAATGCAGGTTGTGAAACATCATCTAATTACAGAAAGTTGAATGATTTTGGGAAAGAAAGCCAGGCAAAGCTTTGAGAGATAAGAGATATAGGTTATTGTCCCTGATTGTTGAAGAAAAACTGGATCCAGAAGACATTTTGTAGCCTTGTGTTGATGACTGCCTCATAACCCCTTGTTGCAAAAAAGATGAAATGAGCATAGAGAAGCCAGTAAGGTACTTTTTGTAAGAAACCAACTCAGTCTTATACAATAAAGATTGTTCATATTGCTGGAAAAAATAATACCATCACTGATGTACTATTAAGAATGTAAAGATGTTGAAATCTTTTTGGAGAATAAGAAATTGGATGAAATTTGTTTCATGAGAATGAATGAATCTACGTCAAAAAGTTGTGTTTTATATTGTATATGTTTTCATCGTCTGTGACATCATGAAACACATTTGGAAATAACAGTTCATTTTCCAAGGGTGAAAGCATGTTGCAAGTATATGCTTTAAGAACTATGTGAAAACTGGAAAAATGATAAACTTGGACAATTTCTGAATTAAACAGGCTTTTTAAATAAGAAACAAGGTCAAACCAGTGCCCCGCAAGGCTGTTACTCGGCCCTGAACTATGCTCTTAATACACTCATGATTGTGTGGCCAAATTCTGCCCCAACTCCATTTACAAGTTTGCTGATGACACCACCGTCATAGGATGGATCTCAAACAATAATGAGACTGAGTACAGGAAAGAGATTGCGTGCTTAGCAGCGTGGTGTACAGACAACAATCTCTCCATCAACAAAACAAAGGTGCTGGCCATTGACTTCAGGAAGCGGAGTGGCGGGCACACACCTGTCTGCATCAATGGTGCTGAGGTGGAGATGGTCGAAGTGTCAAGTTCCTGGGAGCAATGATCACCAACAATCAGACCTGGCCCACCCACGTCGATGCAATAGTCAAGGAAGCACAGCGATGTCTCTACTTCCTCAGAAGGCTAAGCAAATTCAGGATGTCCACAAGGACTCTTACCAATTTTTTATAAATGCACCATAGAAAGCATTTTATCTGGATGCATCACAGCATGGCTTGGCAACTGCTTTTGCCAAGACAGCAAAAAACTACAGAGAGTTGTGAACACAGTGTAGTCCATCTCACAAACCATTCTTCCATCCATTGTATTCATCTGTACTACCTGCTGCCTCGGGAGAACAACCAACATTATCAAAGACCCTCCCACCTGGTTATACTCTCTTCCACCCTCTTCCATTTGGCAGAAGATATAAAAGTTTGTATGCACGTATGAATAGAATCAAAGATAGCTTCTTTCCTACTGTTAATAGATTTCTAAATGGACCTCTCAAATTTCAAATTTAATGTTGATCTTGCTCTCTGTGCACCTTCTTGCAGTCATAACATTGTATTCCTTGTTCTGTTCTATTACTGTAAGCATTTTGTATGGTACAATCTGCCTGTACTGCATGCAAAACAAAACTCTTCACTGTATCTCGGTAAATGTGACAATAATAAATCAAATCAAATCAAATAAATCAATTGTTTAATGTGGCCTGTGACCCACTGCAAATTACAGAATGGCACTGATTCATATAGAAAAAAACTTTTAGGCTAAACTTTTAGGGAGATAAGAGATTGAGATATGATTTTTATTTTAAATTCTTTTGAGTGCATTAAATAGCCTGATTAAAAGTCTTTTTGATTCCAGTTAGCAGTATTAAACAGAAATAATTGGCCATTTTGTTGATTTGAATCAAAACATTGATCTTAATAAGGTGACTTGTGGAATAGTGTCAGAGATAGTAGGAACTGCAGATGCTGGAGAATCCGAGACAACAAGGTGCAGAGCTGGATGAACACAGCAGGCCAAGCAGCATCATAGGAGCAGAGAGGCTGACGTTTCGGGCCTAGACCCTTCATCAGAAATGGGGGAGGGGAAGGGGGAATGGAGAGAGGGGGAGGCAGATAGAAGATGGATAGAGGAGAAGATAGGTGGAGAGGAAACAGACAGGTCAAAGAGGCAGGGATGGAGCCAGTAAAGGTGAGTGTAGGTGGGGAGTTAGGGAGGGGATAGGTCAGTCCAGGGAGGACGGACAGGTCAAGGGGGCGGGATGAGGTTAGTCGGTAGGAGATGGGGATGTGGCTTGAGGTGGGAGGAGAGGATAGGTGGGAGGAAGAACAGGTT
>NC_063338.1:72860200-72981453 GCF_021869965.1 Rhincodon typus
GGAAGAACAGGTTAGGGAGGCGGGGATGAGCTGGGCTGGTTTTGGGATGTGGTAGGAAGAGGGGAGATTTTGAAGCTTGTGAAATCCACATCGATACCATTGGGCTGCAGGGTTCCCAAGCGGAATATGAGTTGCTGTTCCTGCAACCTTCGGGTGGCATCGTTGTGGCACTGCATGAGGCCCAGGATGGACATGTCGTCTGAGGAATGGGAGGGGGAGTTGAAATGGTTCGCGACTGGGAGGTGCAGTTGTTTATTGCGAACTGAGCGTAGGTGTTTTGATTACCAATGTTTTCCTCCTGTCACTGTTCTAATAATGTTATGTATGGATCAATGAAGCAAAAGTGAAGTTTAACAAAAGCAGGGGAGGAAATATCTGTCAGAATTTTCGAGAATACTAACAAATTTTCCAAAGGATATTTGATGCAGCCCATATAGTGAAGCCAGATGACTTGTAAAATTCACAGATCATGCTAACTGATAATTGTTGTCGTAGAAAGTTTAAAAAGTTCCCATCGGCATAAAAGGCTCCGTTTCAAGTTTTAAGTTTTATCTTTAATAAAAGATTCCATGGCTCTGTTCGAAGAACACCTGAAAAGATTTCCTTGGTGTCTGGACCAATATTTATCTCTTAACTAACATTAGTAAAATAAAACTGACTTGTCATTTATCTTGCTGATGTTTGAGACCTTTCTACGTGGAAGTAGTTTGCCACTAATCCACAAGTGTCATTTAAGGTAATCTGCTCTTCCCTTTGAATAATAATTGCACCTAATTTTCTCAAGTCGTTTTCATAATACAATCGTCTGTTAGTAATTCTGCAAGAAAATTATGAACTCTCAATTTTCCTCTTTGTACCACACAAAAAGATGCAAATCATTTTTATGTAAATAGTCCTATGAAGGACAGTTATACTTTTCATCCATTATTGTCACAATATGGAAGGCATATAAATAGTTACTGGCAGCTAGTGCTGCATTGTCCTTTAAAGAAGAGATTCACTACTCTCACCTTTCTGCCTAAGCTTCTCGCATACTGATACGGAAGTCTGATGATAATACTATCCATTTAAATGTTCTGCACCAGCTCGGTATTCAGGACTATTCATTTACTAAAGCCGCATGGATTTTTCTTGTCTCTCCCTTGTTTTCAGAACTGTATTTTTATTAAATGCATATGGATTTTTCAGTCTTGGTCTTATATTCAGACAGTTCTTTACTAAATCCATATGGAATCTTTTCTGTCTCAGTTGTGTATTCATAAATACTAATTTGATTTGTCGATTTTTTTTTCTTTCTCTCCAACTCATTTTGTCTGTATTCAGTTCACATTTCCTATTCCATCAGTCTCTCTCTCAGCCTCTACTGCACCTTTTGCCAATTGGTCACATTCTTCATGGTTGCCATCGTCCTGTTCCTCCACACTTCAAGGCCAACTGATTACAAAGTCTACACCCAATTGATTTTCCTGACATTGATTGACATGGAAACATCCCTTGAATTTCTAACACATCCATCTTCAGGAAGAAAGACTTCAAGATAGCTTTTTTAAATTTTGCTAAGGTTCCACACATCCTGCATATGATTAGACTAAAAGGGAAACAGTAGCAGATGTTTAAGGGGATATTTCAGAATGCTCAGAATAAACAAATTCTTACTGTAAATAAACATTCTAAAAGGAAGCCTCACTATCTGGTAACTGAAAAATTGAGGAAAACTTCAAATATACGCAAAAGCCAAAGAACGGCGCAAAGATGAGTTGCAGATTGAATGCTTGATCAGAATATAAATAATGGCAGACAATGATGAAAAGTTTAATCAGAGAGAAGAAATTAGATTATGAGTGGAACATAGCTAGTAATGTAAAAAAAAGGTAACTAGGGCTTTTGCAGGTATTTAAGAAGGAAAAGCCTAAGCAAAGTGAAAGTTGATCCTTTAAAGAATGAGAATGGGAGTTAATAGTTGATACTAAGGTAATGCCAAATGAAATGAACACATATTTTACTTCTGTCTTCATTTCAGAAAATTAAAAAAAAACATTCCAGTTATAGTGTCTATGCCCTTTGGTGTTACAGTTTTGCACAAGGGCAAAACAAAAACTTTCCATACCTACTCTTTCAAGCCCTCAAAGAATCTTGAATGTTTCAATATTGTCACCTCTCATTTTTCAAAATTCCAATAATTACAGATCCAACCTTACCCAACCTGTCCTCATAAGACAGTCCTCCCATACCTCGTGAACCTTCTCTGGACTGCCTTCAATGCCAGTATATCTTTTTTTTTGATAAGTCGGCCATAATTGTTCCCATTATTCCAGCTACGGTCTGATTAGTGTCTTGTATAGATTTAGCAGGGCTTCCTTATTTTCACAGGATTACACAATCACAAATGTGTTACAGTGCAGCAGGTGGCCATTTAGCCCATTGTGCCTCTGCCTGCTCATTAAATGATCACCATTACCGCTGAATGCAAATTTCCTGGTTTTCCCCATTGCCTTGCATGTTATTTTTATCCAAATAATCATCTCGTGCCATCTTGAATGCCTCAATTAAACCTGTCTCAAGCAGACTCTCAGACAGTGTACTCCATACCTTAACTACTCGTTGTGTAAAAGCATTTTTCCTCATTTCAACCTTGCTACTTTTATAGATCACTTTACATCTATGATCTCTGGTTCTTACTTTGTTTTCCCTTTTTATAAAATTTCCTTTGAAATAAAAGCCAACATTCTATTGTCTTGCATACTACCTTCTGAACTTGTAAGCTAGATTTTTGTGGTTTATGCATGAATATACCCGAATTCTCCAGTATTCCAGAAAGCTGTAGCTTTCTGCAGACTTTGCGATAATCTATGAACCATTTTCTTAATTGTATGCCATTTTTCCTTAACTGTCTTTGCTAAACTTCTTTGCAAGCCCACTTCAGTCACCTCTGCCCTCTTTCTTTATAATGCCCTTATTTAAGCTTAGGCCATTTGTTTCTGTCCTTTCGCTCAAGCTGAATGCAGAAATCTACCATGTTATAGAACATAGAACAAAGAACAGTACAGCGCAGTACAGGCCCTTCGGACCACGATATTGTGCCAACCTGATTGTCACTGATTCCTAGGGTATCTTTTACTGTGACTTCATTTATTAAAGCAGGTTCATTACATAATACTAGAATGAAAATAGACTGACCCCTGGTTGGATCTACAACATATTGTTCTAGGAATCTGTCCCAAATACATTCTACGAATGTTTCCTCGTGTCTACTTCTGCCAATCTGACTATCCCAATCTAGATGAAGATTAAAGTAATTCATGATAGATGTGCTGCCTATTTATATGCCCAAATCATCCCCTGATTTATTCTCTGTCCCATCATACAGCTTTGGTTACCAGGCCCATTGACTACTCCAACCAGTGTCTTCTTCCCTTAATATTTCTCACCTCTACCCATATGGATTTTATGTCTTCCAATCTAGATCATTTCTTCCTTTTCTACAAACATTGTACTAACAATGTAATCTCACCATCCTTTCCTTCCTGTCTGTCTTTTTGAAAACTACATACCCCTGAATAATTAGTTCCCGGCTTTGATATACTTGTCATGATGACTCCATGATGGCCAAAACATCGGACAATTTAACCTGTGCTTAATCCATTCATACATTTATTTAGTTCTGTATGCTATTTACATTCAAGTAGACAACCATTAATTTTGCTCTTTCACCATTTTTTCCAATTGTGACTCGGTTTACTGCTGTTCCTTTATGTTTGTATACTCTGTCCCTCCTGTCTCACTCTGGGTATTGTTATCCAAATAGCTGCTCTGTCATGCTACAATATCGTCTTGCTTTGTGAGCTTACATTTCCACTCTCCAAAACCCTCCTCCCTCTAAATGAGTTTTAACCTATGTCTAAAGCACCAGTTAATTGCTTGTCTCAATTAAGTGAATTCAAGTGAAACCTACCCCATGGCTAGGCCCGAAACGTCAGCCTTCCTGCTCCTCTGATGCTGCTTGGCCTGCTGTGTTCATCCAGCTCTACGCCTTGTTATCTCCATGACTACAGCTCCCTGCTACCTACATAGTAGCTGAATTCACAGACAAAACCATAATAGGTGGGAATTTTGTGAGGAAGACATAACAAAATTGTAGTTGACATGGTTGGCAAAAATCTGTCAGATCAGCAAATTGTGGGAAAAGTGAAGTTGTTCACTTTGGCAGGACGAATGAAAAAGCAGATAATGTCTTCAAAAGAGAACAACTTCAGAATTCTGAAGTACAGAGGAATTTGTATGTTCTGTTGCATGAATCATTAAAAAGGTAGAATGCAGCTACAGAAAATAATCGAGAAAGCTAATGGGATGCTATCATTAATCGCAAGAAGAATTGAATGTGAAAGTAAGGATGCTATCCTTAAGTTGTATAGGACTTTGATGAAACCACATCTCAGATTCTATGTGCAGTTTTGTTTTCTTACTTAAGGAAAGATGAAATGCATTGGAAATTGTTCAGAGGTGGTTTAAGAGACTGACATTTGGAATTAGTGACATTTCTTAAGAGGATAGGTTAGACAGGCTAGGCTTGTTTTTATTGAAATTTAGAAGTGTGAGGGTTAATTTCATTGTAGTATGTAAGATGTTGAAAGGTCTTGACAAGAAATTGTGAAAAGTTTTCTAGTCAATTCAGGACTAACGTACACAGTTTAAAAAGTAGGTGTTATCCTTTCAGGATAGAAATGAATTTTTTTTTCTTCTCAGAGAGTTGTGCAACTTTGGATCTCTCTGTCTCAGAAGGGAGTGGAGGTGGGTCATTAATTATTTTTAGGGGAGAAATGGATAGATTCTTGTTCGGTGGGGAATCGTGGGTTTTTGAGGGTAAAAGGGCATGTGAAATTTGAAACAAACAGATCATCATGATCTCATCGAAAGGCAGAGCGTTCTTGAGGGGCTGAAGAGTCTACTTCTGATCCTATTTTGCATAATGGAATGCAAAAATTTCCCATTCTGTTTATTTGTTTGTGGGCTGTAGGCATCATTGACAAGGCTAGCATTTATTACCAACCCATAATTGCCCTTGAGAAGATGGTTGTAAAGTGTCTTCTTGAACTTGAGGTGTCCAGTCCATTTGGTTTATGGACAGATATGATATTATATGTTATATGTGTAACTCCCTAATGGATTTGTGGTTTTAACTACAGCAAATGGACAGCAGTGGTTGAAAAAGGCAGTTTATCACCATCTTTGCAATGGCAACTGGGGATGAGCAATAAATTCTTGCCAGAAAATGACACCTACATCCCATGAATTTAAAAAAATGGAATATATTACACGATATTATTGAGGTAGTTGTATCTTGACCACACAATAGCGAGGGAGTGATGGTATATTTCTAGGTCAGGATGGTGCATGGCTTGGAAAGAGAATTTCCATTGAGCTGTTTGATCAACATCTTGATAATAGAAGTTAAGGTTTATAAGGTGTTGTGGAAGCCACTTTAGTGAGCTGCACTCTTCTTGTAGATGGTATATACTGCTGCCACTGTTCATAAATGGAGGAGCTAGTGAATATAAAATGTGATAGATTTGGTGCCAGTCAAGTGGGCTGCTTTGTTCTGGATGGAGCACGTTACTATCATAATTCTGAAATGTGCCTTGCAGATAGCAGACAGCTTTGATTGATTTGATTTATTTATTGTCATGTGTTTTATGTTTCAAAACATTGTGATATGTCGCCACTCTCAGCTTTTGGTGAGTTGAAAGCAGAATTATTTACCGTACAATTACAACCTTAACTAATAAAGTCTAACAGTTGAAAATTTTAAGCAGAAGCAAAGATCAAATGGCACACTATAGATCTGGCCTGTTGATAACTGGAAATCCACAGACATGGGAAGTTCCATAACTGCTGAAGCAAAATACAGTGGATTGAATTAAAATAAATTCAGTAACAGCTCCAAAACATCTATCAAAGAAAAAAACTGCTTGCTTTCACTTTAAACATTCTGCAGTCATTTTTTTTTCCCATCTAAGATGACAGTTTTGTGGGTTGAGATGAAAGTTAAACCAACTACAGCCAAAGAGTTGGAGCTAGTAAGTGCTGCAGATGCTGAAAGCTAGAGTCAATAAGTGTGGAGCTGGAAAAGCACAGCAAGTCAGACTGAGCAGCAGGAAAGTCAACATTTCGGTCCAAAACCCTGATGATACTGAGGAGGGAGGAGGTGAACGGGCAGGTGTTACACCTTCGCTGGTTGCAAGGAAACATGCCGTGGGATTTTGGGGGTTTGTTGGGAGTGAAGGAAGAGTGGACTAGGGTGCTCCAGAGATTGATCGGACCAGCTTGAGGATCCTTCCAAAATAGTGCTGGGGAATCCTTGGTTGAAGAAGAAGGTGAACATTTTGGAGGCTCCCTTGTCAAAGTTGGTTTCATCTGAGCATATACAATGGAGGTGGAGGAACTTCAGTTCTGCCCTTTAATAAGGAATTCTAGGATACGACTGACACGTTTATCAAATGCCATTAAAATAAATTATTCCTTGGGGCATACTGTTTCTGTGTACCAGGTTGACATGTGTTCATTAATTTTTGAGATATATTGTTGTTAAAATGACTAACAGCGCGAAAATATTATCTCCACCCACCTTCAGTGGTGGAGATAATTAGGAATAATCGCTGACCTTGCCAGCCATGCTGACATCCCACTTAAAAAAAAAACAAATCAATACAATATTTCTGTGAGTAGACATTTTTCAGCAGTGTTTTGTTACAGTTCAGTCATTGCAACAGATGAATGGAAGGATACTTGTATCAAAATATATCCTTGATTTTGACTTTGTTTGGTTAGGGTATATTTATCGAGCTTTTTTAGTTTCCATTTGGGAGGAAGGAATGGGACAGCAGGGTGTGTGAGATAAGCTGAAGCTTTCCTTGTAAGACCTGGAGGAAAGTAACATTTGCCTGTTAGAGCTTCTCTGCCTTCCAAATATTCCCATGGCATGAAAATGATTTCTTCCAAGGTCAGGTATGTGGGCAAAATGGCAATCAGGCTGCACCTCCATATTGCACCTGACATGTTAATATCAAGGAGGACTCTACTGGTTTGGATGGCTGTCTTTAACACCTGAAGATCAGGTTTAAATTTGGCTAAGTGAATTCCTAGCATCTTTTAACCAAGTGAGTAACTCAGGGAATTTTAACTTCCTCCCTGCCAGGCATGTAGTGCAAAAATCTCTGCATTTATTTTGAATTCCTGGCAAAAGACAACCATTGCACTATTACTGAATGTAGGTCAATAATTGAACAGCTGGGACTTAGTGAATAGTGCAATTAATTCCTTACTTAATTAGTTTTGTTTGCATATTTTCTGCCCTAGGCTGAGGGCATAGATGTAAGGATTCAAAAGTCCAGATTAAAATTAAATTAACTAAAGCCAATGAAAGGAAAATTAATTAAACCAATTTAAGGTGTGAAATTCTGTTGGGGACAAATCAGCAAACTGAAATGCATATTTCACATTTCCCGTGCCCAGAGGTAACCTTTTGGGAATTCCTAAGATTAGTCTACACCTAGCACGACTTGTATCATACAGTTGGAGTGCCACAGATGTGAAGGGCTGTAGTTAGGAGCCGGAAGCATTGGGAGACCTTGTACATTGGAGAACAAATGTGCTAAGAATAACTTATAACATTGAACCTGAAATTTCTGTTGCCCACAACAGTTCAAATATGTTGTTTATGGTACTCATTCAAGAATCGTCCAATTCCAAGAGGAGAGATAGAATAGAAATCCTGTTACTGAAAATGCCCTGCCTTTTATGCTGAGGGGTGCTGATGGCAAAGATGGTTTACCATTTTTTGGAAAGGGACATCCTTCTTAGCAAACTGTCATGGTGAAAGAGGCAGTCATGAGGATAAATATGATTTCTTATATAACGTTATTCTTTTACATCAGGAAATAATTCAATGATTTTGAGAAGTTTGCTCAAGAATTGCTAAAGAATTCTTGTAATCACTTAACACACTGCCTACAAAATAAAAAGACTCTACCATCAACCAGGTACAAATTCGCATGGGAATTTCAAATCAAACGTGATACATCTTTCATCTTTCCTGTAAATTTAGAATCAGACTGCACAGAAGGATGTCATTTGGCTCTGTGTAGTGGTCTTAGTTCTTTGAAAGCGATATCCAATTTGTTCAAATTCCCATGTCCCAGTCTATCCCCAGAACCCTTAAAATTCATCCTTCTCAAATAAATATCCAATTCCCTTTCAAAGTTACTGCTGGGATTGCTTCCACTACACTTAAAATGAATTCATTCTGGCTCCTAGCAACTCACCGCATAAGAATATTGTGTGTCTATAGCTTTGATTTTGTTGTCAATTATCTTAAAAATGCATTCTCCTGAGTCTGGATTTAGTTTTCTCTTCTTCATTACTCAAAAATTCTCCTAATTTTGAACACTTGATTGAATCTCCAGTTAGCATCTTTGCTCCAATGCGAACAATCTCACCTTCACTAAGAGGGTTAACAGTATCTTGAAGGGATCTATGATCCCTGTTGTAGAATAATATTGAACATATAAGTGATTAATCTAGTTTGAAGCTGCAGATTTATTCTTCCATCTTTCTCTCCATTCAACGAAATCATTCTTTGCTAGTAAATTCTACTAATCTGCAGTTTCTATGTCAGCGCTAAATTGTACCAGTGACTACTCAAATGTTTGGTAAACCAACGATTTGCAATTGGACTTTTAGCTTTGCCAATGACCCACAAGGATTCAAGGTGTCTATCAAAGATAATTGTGTGATGTGAATTGTTATTTTTGAAATGTCTTAGTTATGTATTTCAGAATCATTTACACCATAACCTTGTCTCAGTTTGGTACAAGAAATATTACAAAACAATCACATTTTTTCACTATAATATCTTCCCATGTAGTAAACTATTTCTATAGTTCTCAATGCCAGAATACATTTTTTTTTCCCTCCTGTATTTATACATCTACTTAGGACTTAGCAGCTGAAGTAAGCTATTCACTTTTTTGTGTATTTTGCTGTTTTTGAAATGGGCAAGAGTTGGATTAGTTGTGTTTCTTCTAAAACTGCCTTTCAACATATGCTTTTTGAATCATTTTCTTCAAGAGGGAACTTATTCATTAAGTTCACCACTGCCCATTTCCCAAGCTTTTGATCTTTGTGCTCAGTAATCTTTGATCACAATTTTTCATTGCTTTGTCACCACTGACTTTTTTTTGTTTAAATAAACAAAATGTTGTCTCAAAGAGTCCTCCCATTAAGAAAAAATCCCCAATGTAGAAACCAAGTCATATATTCTTCCGTCTTTTATCTATTCGTTCTTATTTCTTTAAAAGTATAATGAGCTTATTCTTTTGTCAGATTTAGCAATCTTGCCTTTCATTTTCTTTCTTTCAGTGCGCTTTCTTGTTGCCTCAATAATTAATTTTACAAGTTCTTACTGAATTTGTATTCTTGACTTGTGCCCATTGTAGTAAATTAACTGTATTTAAACATATAAAAGAAATAAAGAAGAAATACAATTAGTTGTACAAACAATACCAAATATGGTATGAGAGATTCTGGCTTTATGGGGCATTTTATACAAACAACATTGAAATAGCTCTCTTTCATAGATGATTGCATGTGTGTGCAGGTTAGACATATGTTCTGAGGAAGGGTCAAAGGACCAGAAACGTTAACTCTGATTTTTTTCTTCACGGATGCTACCAGACCTGTTGAACTTTTCCAGCAACTTCTGTTTTTTTTGTTCCTGATTTAGAGCATTCGCAGTTCTTTCGGTTTTTATTCAAAACTGATTTGTTGTGCTAATACGATGGAAGTAATCTTGACAATACATTATGTCACCTGAAATGCCCACCTTAATTATATACTTTACGCCGAAGTTAGGAGCAGGAGAAGGCCATTCCACCCTTCGAGCCTGCTCCACCACTCATTTTGCTCATGGCTGATCCTCGGCCTCAATACCCTAATCCTACTCTCCCCCAAATTCCTTGGTCTTTTTAGCCGCAAGAATTGTATCAACATCCTTATTGAAAACACGTAATGTTTTAGCCCAAATCTCTTTCTCAGGAAGTGAATTCCACAGGCTCACTATTCTCTGGGTAAAGAAAGTTTTCCTCATCTTAATCCTAAAAGTATTACACCTTATCCTTAAACTATGACCCCAGGTTCTGGATTCCCCGACCACAGGGAACATTCTTCTTGCATCTAACCTGTCTAGTCCTGTTAGAATTTTGTAGGTTTTTATGTGATTCCCGTCCTCATTCATCTAAACTCCAGTGAATACAGTCCTAACTGACTCAATCTCTCTTCATACGTCAGTCCTGCCATCCCAGGAATCAATCTGGTAAATGTTTGCTGCACCCACTCAATGGCAAGCATATCCTTTTTCTCATATAGAGACCAAAACTGTACACAATATTCCAGGCATGGCCTCACCAATGCCTCATAATTGCAGTAAGACATCTTTGTTCCTGAATTCCTCTTGCTAAGAAGGCCAACATCCAATTTGCCTTGTTTATTGTTTACTGCACCTGCACATATAGTTTCAGTGACTGGTACACAACATCACCCAGGTCTTGTTGAATTTTCTTCTATCTCAATTTACAGCTATTTATGTAATAATCTGCTTTCCTATTTTTGCTACCGAAGTGGATGACCTCACATTTATCCATATTATATTGCATCTGTCACACATTTGCCCACTTACTCAGCTTCTTTGCATCACTGAAACATCTTTGCATCCTCCTCAAAGCTCACCCTTCCTCCCAGCTTTGTACCACCTGCAGACTATGAAATATTACCTTTAGCTCCCTCGCCTAAATCATTAGCTTATATTGTGAATAACTGGAGGTCTGACTACCAATCCTCATTAAACCCTACTATTCACTGCCAGCCATTCAGAAAAATACTAATTTATTCCTACTTTTTGTTTCCAATCCACTAACCAATTTTCTATCTATTTCAATTCACTACCCCTAACCCCATGCAATTTAATCTTACTCATTAATCTCTTGTGTGGAACTTTGTTGAGAACTACCCGCAAGTTCAAATAAACTACATTCACTGGTTCCCACTGATAACTCTTTTCGACAAGAATGCTTACGTAACTATTTTTAACACATAAACTGTTCACAGTTTTCAAAGCAGTGACAACAACATCTGACCTAGCTTTGTGTCATCTGCAAACATGAATATTTTGCATCTATTTGCCTCATCTAATCGTAAATGCATATTGTGCATAGCTGAGGTCCAACCACTGATCCCTGTGGATGCCCCACTTGTGACTGGCTGCCACTCAGAAAATGATCCATTTATTCCTATACTTTGTTTCCTGTCTGCCAGCAATTCTCTAACCACGTCAGTACACTATCTCCACTCCCTTGTGCTTTATCTTTACATGCTAATCCCTTATGTGGGACTTTGTTGAAAGCTTTCTGAAAGTTGAAATAAACCACATCCACTGGCTTCTTCTGATCCTCAAAGAATTCAAGTAGATTTGTCAAGTAGGATATCTGTTCTGTAAATCCATGTTGACTGTATTTGATTCAACCACTAACATTTATCTAATGTATGTGGAATAATGCAGGTTCTACTGATGAATTAGTGTGCTAACCTCATGTGATACGAACATATTGATATCCTTGCTAGGAACCTAGGCTATACATAGTTATTCATCCTGTGTCACATTACAAGAAGAATACATCTAACATCTGTTGGAAGAGTAAAATAAATTCAGCTGGGATTCCCTATTGGCTTCCTGTGATCTCTCCTGGGAACTTCATGCTTGTGGATATCACATGAAACAGGATCATGTTGACAGTGGTACAACTGAGTCCAAAACTACTTTCCCTACAAGAGACAAAATGTTGGTTAATGATTAAAAACTAAAACTGCTTTTGTTACAGGAGACATGTGATTTTTTAATAACACAGGAGTGTCTTGGAAGCAAAATTGTTGAGAATTTCTGTGAATTTCAGTAAATGATCTTTTAATTATAAATGGTATTCCCTAGTGCTTGTAAACATAGTAAGCAAGATCCAATGTGTGCTATGACTGACAGAAATACACTAAATAATCAAACGTACATGAAAGTGCATTCTTCTTCTTCCTTTGTCTTATGAATACAACTTTCCCACTTTTTTTACATTTGACTCAGTAACAAATTCCAATGCAATTCCTTGTCAGTTCAATGTATGAATTACTTTTGTTGAATGTGAAACATCAGGTAGAGTTGTATTTGCTATTGCGAAGGTATGTTTTTATATATCTGATTGCACTAAAATGTCCCTGTGCCTTCAGAAGAACTATGGGAAACAGTTCTGAACTGTTGCATAAACTTTCCAGTTATTCATATAATGAGCCTACTGGCTTATACTTAATCAGCTTCTGCTGCTGTTTAATGCCAGCAAGCTTATGCAACGTCTGAAAAGGTCTGCACCTAAAATTGCCACAGCCTGGATGGAATGACAATTGTTTTCTTCTGACACCATAACAAGGCTTCAGGACTTCAGCTTCATGTTTGAAGGCAACTCCTCCTGCTATGGCTTTCCACAAACACCATGATTGTGCCCAGACATTTGAAGACATTTATTCTGCATTCTTTTCTTTTGCTATGGTAGATTTGGTACCAATGTCACAAGCTGAATGTTGATGTTGTTTAGGAATGCTGCAATTGTGTAAAGGAAGATATGCTTGAGTGTGGAACTGGAGAGAAATTGAAGCTCCTTCTAAATAGTGCTTGTTTTCCAATTTTAATCCCACTTCAATGACACTTTTCAATAATTATCCCAAACTGAGCACTGTTGCACACTTGATATTCTGCAAACCTGTGAAGTACAAAATGAAAGTCTAAAGTGTTTCATACCTTCCCCTGAGTTGTTCATTTTTCAAGACTCAGAAATAGCCAGTTTAGTCCTTTTAATCAACTCATCAAAAATCAGCCGACTTGCTCTCGTTGTACTCCCATTAGAATTGATACCTTCAGTTCTTAAAATCAAAGCTGTCCACAGTGTTTTAGGTAACACAGAGCAGAAAATTAACTAGCATATTTGCCTGTACAATAATTGGTGTTGGATCTCATAGTAATCAATTGTTTGTGAAAAGATGAGAAACATTCATTTTAACAATATTTGAGACCTGATAGGGCAAAGTATTGTTTCATTGTACAATTTCAACATGACTTTTGTGTATTTGTACTGAACTGAACTGACAATATTATAAATCATCATCCTGTCAGTTTTATTTATTGTCAACTCACAGTTTTCCTATGAGAGAAAGAAATAATTTGAATTCTAACAGCACTTTTTATGGCCTCAAGCCATTCCAAAATGCTTACCAGCCAATGAAGTACACAAACTCCCACAAAAAGCAATGTTTGATTATCAAATAATTTGAGTGATGTTGGTTAAGGGATAAACATTGGCCAGGGAGCCAATAAAACATTCATAGCTCCTCTTCAAAATAATACCATGAGATATTCCATCTCAAAGATGGTTCTGCTGGCAGTACAGTAATCCCTCAGTGCTGCCCAACAATGTTATTTGTGGGAGACTACTGAGTGAAAATTAATCACCACATTTCACCATGGCTGAAATGTTAGCATTGAGTTCCAGTGACATGGCACCATTACAAACTTATCTATATGTTACAAGTATTACTATTAGGTTTTGAACAGTAGGCGTTCATTTGCAAATGTGAATAAATTGCTATGATGTGTGATATTTGTTATAAGCATTTATTGTGTTGACACCTTTAATTTATAATACATGAATGTACTTATTTTCTTGTCTTATTAATCAAAGGCAAATGTTTGCTTGTCTAACTGCATTATTACATAGCACCATGTCAAATTCTTAATACATCATAAAGCATTTAGCAAACATGAATTATTTTTGAAATACATTTACAGCTATTATATAAGCAACCAAATTTAATTTCAAAAACATCACATTAAAAGCAGTTGTTTAACTTCTTGGCTTGATAAGAATAAGCATGTGTTTTAAATTCCTTGGGTCCAACGGTAATTGAACCACTGCTAAAATGCACTAAAATTCAAATTAAACTTTCAGTTGAGATTTTAAATTGATACATAGTCTGCACAATCAGTTGATTGTAAAAGATTCTATGGCATTATTCGAAAAAAAGGTGAAAACGTTTTCTGACCAATAATTGTGAAAATATCAGTATTTTGCCCTCAAGATCCAGGCTTTGAACCTTGTTTTGGAAAGCAAAATGAAGATATAGAGACAATTTGCACCACTTAGATGACTGGGCGAAAAGAAGATCCAGAGATATTCAGCATAACTTGAAAGAGCATAACTTGGAAGACCAGTGAACCCCAGATGAGCTATCCAGAGAATTGAAATACTGATGTAGCAATATTGGTGTGCATAAATAAATTTAAATTACTTGACAGCTAAGGCAATTGATGACTGACTGGTGAGTATTGGTGCTTAGGGACTGAGGGGAATAGAAATAGTATAATGAACATTAAAAGTATTGAGCAAGAATTATTATAATGAATAAAGCTATGCATTAATAAATAAAATAATGAAAGCATGGTACCAATCTTAAGAGTTCATGCCTTACGTGATGTTGGAACTGTAGGATGATTCCTGAATGACCATTTGTGCAAGAATTGTTATCAGTTGCAACAGCGTGAGCTGTGGATTCAGAAACTAAGCAGCAGTTGGCATCACTGTGGTGCTTCAGTTAGATTGAGATCTATGTGGCTATGCCAAAATCTAAGTATACACCATGAGACAGACACAGAAAGGAACAGGCAGTTGTGTCATATCTCACAGCTAGCAAGCAGTACATCTTTAAGAGCTCACACCATGGTGGCAGTTCATAATTAGCAGCAGGAGCAATTTACAAATTAATACCAGATTACAGTGGTGGATATTTGGAAGACACAACAGCCTAAACATCAATGCATTCAGACAATTAACAGCACTAGAGATCTGAAAATCGAAAACTCAGAGGGAAGAGCTATTTCCTTTCTGCTTAAAATCTGCCTCTTTTGAAAGAAAATTAAACAACCTGAATTCTTGTCTTTAAAAACAAATGCAGAGGCTCTTCACAGGGGAAGGTGTTGGTGTAGTGGTATAAGCATTAGACAAGTAATCCAGAGAATCAAGTAATGTTGCAAGGACTGAGATTTGAATCTTAACACGAGAGATTGTTTTTTTGAAAGAAACCTGAATTAAAAATGTAATGATTTCTATAAAATGATTGTGGTAAAAGCTCTGAAGAAAGATCCCAACCCAAAATGTCAACTTTCCTGCTCCTCTGATGTTGCCTGGCTTGCTGTGATCCTCCAGCTCCACACTGTGTTGTCTCTGCCTCCAGCATCTGCAGTCCTTGCTATCTTAGAACGAAAAACATCCTTGATTTCATCTTTAGCAATGTGCCTGCCTGTTGTGCACCCATTCGTGACAGTATCAGTAGGGGTAACCACCACACAGTCCATGTAGAGACAAATTCCCATCTTCACATTGAGGATATCTTCCATATGTGATATTATCACCATTCTAAATAAGATAGGTTTGAATAGACGCAGAAACTGAAGACGAGAGTGGGCCATTAGCAGCAAAAAATTGTACTCCAACATAATCTGCCATGCCATGGTTTGGCAAATCTGCCACTACTATTGCCATCAACCCTGGCACAATGACAGGAGCAACACCAGGCATCCTTGAAATGAGATGTCAGTGTGGCAGACATACAAAACAGCACTATTTGCATGCTAAACAGCAGAAGCAGCAAGTGATTGTCAAGACTAAGCTATTCAACAACCAATGGAGCAGATTTACAGTCTGCATCCCTACCACATTGTAGTGAATGATAATGGACAGTTAAACAATGACTGAAGGAGGAGGTTTCACAAATATACCCATGCACACTAATGAAAGTGTCCATGAAGTCAGTGCAAAAGATAAGGTCGAAGCATTCACAACAAACTTCAGTCAGCGATGCCTAGTGGATGATCCATCTCAGCCTCCTTCAGAGTTACCCAACATTGCTATTCTTCAGCCAAATGAATTAATTCTAAGTGATATCAACAAATGGCCGGAGGTGGTGAATACTGCAAAGGCTATGGACCCCAACAACATACCGGCAATAGTGCTGAAGACACCTGGATCAGAACTTCCAATGCCCCAAACAAACTGTTTCAGTACAGCCATAACAATTACATCTCACTGACAATGTGAACAACTGCCCCGATAAATCCAATACACAAGAAGGAGGATTGGTCAGGACATTGCCATGGACAATTCACCCATCAATGTTTATTGATAAGTAATGGTCAAACTTTATTTAAATTTTAAACCAGACAAGTATTAGTAGGTGCATTCACCATGGCCATGCCTCTACCAATCAGAAACCATCCTCCAACCAATCAGCACTCGCCTATATGTTGGTTTTCCCTTGAAAGTTATTCTTGCAAACTATCCTGATGAGTGTAAAATAATAATCTTCCCGAAAATGTGCTTTCTTTCTTAGCAATACTAAGTATTTGAGAAAAACCTCTTTCACTCAATATGTGGTCAAGGTCTGGAACTCAAAGCCAGAAAGATTAGGAGAGGCAGAAATGTTCAACTATTTAAAAGAGTGTCAGGATATTCACCTGAATTCCTATGACTTTCAGGGATACAGAGCAAGTGCTAGAAATTGGGAACAGTTTGGCAGGTAGGGCGAGATGAGATGGGTAGAATAGCCTCCGTGTGCTGTATTTTTTTCAATATTCTAAACACCTGAAGGAGAGGACTGTGCAGGCATATAGGGTGAGTTCATAGGACTGGCAGTATGTGAATTTCTCCTTATGAGGGCCAGCACAGACACAATGATTAGAATGACCACCATGTGTGCTGGTTAAGGACTGCCCACATCTAGAATTGAGTCAGTAATTTTTTTTTGAGTCTTTGTTGAGTCAAACTATTTGTTTTCAGGCAATCAACTGAGACCAGCAAAGACACTGCTTCAGTGCTTGTGCAGGAAATGCTTCTCTAGTCTGTAGCACTAATGTAACTAGAAAGATAACTTTACCTTTCTTGAGTTTTACTTAGTTTAATCATTTCCACTTGACAGTCCTATTGCTATGTAAACAGTGAAGAGGTCAGCACAATGAATTTCAAAGAATAAAATAACTGCTACAACTTCCAGCATATCTGGCATTAATGTGTAAATTCTTCTGCATCTTGTCACACATAAATTGTACACTGAGGGTATATGAGCCAGTCTGGTTGAAGGAGTTGATGGAGTGTTGAGTTGAAACCAGCAGATCCATAAGATTGGATGAATGTTTCTTTTGTCTCTCACTGCAATACAAAATGTGTTGAATGTGATGACGCGTCCATTACCTCTGAAGTGCACATCCTTACTCCATCTAGTCGATGTATAAATCTTACCTGCAGCTGCTTGGGATGAGCCCATTCCTTAAAAATTGAGTCCAATAGTTACTTTTGTAGTTAGAGATATGCAGACACATGACTCCCCCTCCCATTCCTCAGAAAAACCATTTCAACTCCCCCTCCCATTCCCCAGACGACATGTCCATCCTGGGCCTCCTGCAGTGCCACAACGATGCCACCTGAAGGTTGCAGGAACAGCAACTCATATTTCGCTTGGGAACCCTGCAGCCCAATGGTATCAATGTGGATTTCACAAGCTTCAAAATCTCCCCTCCCCCTACCGCATCCCAAAACCAGTCCAGCTCGTCCCTGCCTCCCTAACCTGTTCTTCCTCCCACCTATCCCCTCCTCCCACCTCAAGCTGCACCTCCATCTCCTACCGACCAACCTCATCCCGCCCCCTTGACCTGTCCGTCCTCCCTGGACTGACCTATCCCCTTCCTAACTCCCTACCTACACTCACCTTTACTGGCTCCATCCCCGCCTCTTCGACCTGTTTGTTTCCTCTCCACCTATCCTCTCCTCTATCCCTCTTCTATCCGCCTCCCACTCTCTCCCTATTTATTTCACAACCCCCTTCCCCTCCCCCTTTTCTGATGAAGGGTCTAGGCCCGAAACGTCAGCCTCTCTGCTCCTATGATGCTGCTCGGCCTGCTGTGTTCATCCAGCCCTGCACCTTGTTGTCTCGGATTCTCCAGCATCTGCAGTTCCTACTATCTCTGAAACATGACTGTGGCTGTTGTTCATCATCTATTTGCTGACAAGCCAATTTGACCAATTGCCTCTTTGATGATCAATTTCTTCCTTTAAACATATGGTCAGCAAGGTTGGTAAGTACGGCTTGTATATTTCATAAGGTGATATGGGATGATGTTTAAACTGACTATCTCCTTCAAAGATTCCACCTGAATTATTTAGCTTGTGTCACTGACATATCCATCCTGTATCACAGTTCCTCCTCCTCCTTTGTAATATCGCACATGAGGTACTCCCTATCGATAATGCCAGGTCTCCCTTGCTGTAAATAAGTCAGAATAGTGAGGAGTTTCATCTTCAGAAACTTTATATCTCTGAGAGCACTTGATGTGAGACAATTTCCTCTAAATTACATAGTGTACTTTATCAATGCAGCATTAAATGTGGACTTTTTGAGAGTGAAATCTTCTCAGCAATGACAAAACATAACTGTAGCAGAAGCTAGCTGTGTGCAACTGACATTCTGAATTGTTCAGAGAAAACAAAGCTGGATGTACAATTATAGAATGGTAAATGGGATTTAATATATTCAAAGTTAAGTGAAGAAAGAAAAACCTCTTAGGTTTTAGAGTATAAAATCAATGAATTGTCTTATATTCGATGTACTATTGAAAAGTAGCCACAGAAATAATTCAGGAACCATCATAATACATTGATGAACATGTTTACTTCATCATATGGTTACAGTAAGTGAGTTTATCTAAAATTGTGCATAAAACAAAAATGAAAAATACTCGACATATACGACTTTCAATAAAGTGCTCGTCCATTGAATATGAAAAGCAGTGTACTTGGAATCAAAGGAAATCAAAAGGTTCAATGATTCATAATTGGTCTTGGTGGTGTCTTCAAAAGCAATAACTACCTACATCTTTGTAGAGGAAAGCAGTTGTTTCTATTGAGATTTCTTAATAGAAAAACAGTAGTTGTTCAAAAATCTGACAAACTTTAGCATGCACATGTATTACACTAGGCTGAAATACAATATAAATAGCAGAACTGAGTCGAATCATTCTTAGGAGGATGGCTGAAATCTGTCATGTTGGACAAAACTGATAATTACCACCATGGCTATGTTTTACAGGGCACCCTGGTCCCAATTCCACCCACACTGCCTCCTGGCGAAAATGTCAGGGTGATGGAACCACCTATGCTCCTGACCGCTGACGTACAGCAATTTAAAGCGGGGAGCAGCCTTAATTTTTTTTAAAGTCATGCCTTCCACACTTATGTCATAACCATTTGGTGCCTCAGAGAGTTACCATCTCATCAGATTGGTCAGCAGCTCAATAGTCCCAGTAGTGCCAGCTACTATGCTGAGGAAAATAGATACGTCTGGTGTTGTGAGAATTTGGGTCTAGATGCCTAGGCAGGTTGATAGTTATGTGTGTGTCAAGTGACAGTATTCAAGAAAAAAAGGAAACTGGATGGAGGAGTGAATTACTGCAGTGGTGGGTGGTGTCTCCATTGGGCCCAGGATGTCTTTAATGGAGATCTTTCCCCTTGCCCAACAATGACATAAATAGTTAAATTGGTAGGGCTTCCTGATTGGCATGGTCCTCCTGCCCTGTTGCAGGTAAAATAACAGTATCAATTAGAGGAGGTCCATATGTGGCTACTAATTAGCCATGTAAGTGCCTTTAAAGACTCAAGTGTAAGAAGCATCCCAATGCCTTTCCACTCCTCTGGAGGTCAGGCCATTGGTGCAAAGGCAGATAGACAGCTGAAAGATCACACTCTCGACTTCGCATGACCTCACACCTTCAAACAAGTTGGTGAGACAAGATGAAGACCAGTGAATTGCTATGTCTCTGTCTCTGGCACCTTTGAAGAATTGAATTTTTTTTTTCACAAACATCAGGTACAAATTTGTTCAATGTGTATTTTAGATATTGAAAGCCTATTGTTTTCCTTACTAAAAAAAATGATTCTGAAGCAAAAACATGGTTCTAATATAACTCAGCTGGGTAAGTAAGACGCTTTCCCAATTATTGCAGACAAAAAATAATTAACACGTCCCAGCAACTAATTGATACTTTACATTCATATCTTAAACAAGTTTCTGGCTCCAAATACTCAACAGATTTTTGACATAGCTACATAGACTTGGAGTTTCTGATTAAAACATTTGCACACAAGATTATGGAATTTTAAGTTTTCTTGAATTTTTTTTATGTTGGTTTAAGAAACCTTGCAGAAGACAGAAGACTGCCCTGTCCACAACTTTGGTTGTACACTGAGCATGAATTGTTCACCACTGAAGTTACCATTTACTCACACCTTTTGAGGTAGCTATAAAATAATAAATTTTTTTTGGACAAAAGTGAACTGATAGAATCATTTCAAAATCTTAGAATCTACCTTTTTTTGCTTTCCAAAGAACCTGACAGTTGCATTGCAGGAAGGAAATTATTCTGTATTTTAAAGTAATTTTAAATATAATCACAGCAAAAAATGACTTTGAATGGCTTATCTTCCTGCTCTTGCTACATTCCTTGTATCTCCCAAGGACTGATCCTTCTCCCGCTCTTAGTTCTCACCTACACACTGAGTTTGCTTCTGCGTAAACACTAATGGCAATCAGTTTTATTTAACCACACTTGATTGTTGCATTAGCTAAATTATCAGATTTTATTTTCATCATGCACTAATGGTGGAGCAGAAATTTTCTGTATTAAATATCATTAAAATTGCAGCCTATTGATTTCCATCTTTATGCCCAAATTTGTTTCCCACCAACTCTATTTCTGTAACTCATAAGAACTCAACAGTCATTCACAGTCAAAGGATCAGTGAGTACATTTCAGGTTTAGCACAACATTAAATATGAAATTCAAAAAGAAAGAGGTCATGATAGGGAAATCAAGTTTACGGAATTGTGCAAATGTGCAAGCATATATCAAGTTTACTGGCGTTTTTTGAAGGAGTAACACGCAACATGGATAAATGGGATGGGGAATGGGTGTTCATTGACTTTGAGGTGGTCACCAGTTTGCAAATGTCCAACTTAAGAATGCATGTACTTATGAATGCGATCCCATAGAGGGGTAAATTAATATTAATTTTAAGTATCCAGTATGCACATGTTTCCTCATGCTTATGAACGGCTCTTTTATATTGTCCTGTATAGTATACTGACTTGTGTACAAATCGACTTGTGAAGGGACTCAACAATCAAAGCCATTTGCAACCTGTGGATTATCTGTACTATATTGGATTTCTAAAAGGCATTTGACAAAACGCTACCTCGATAGTTATTGTGCAAAGTAGAAGCATGTGGTGTAGGAGGTAATATACCATCATGGATAGATGCTTGCATGATTAGGAGTAAATATAATGTATGTATACATGGGTCTTTATCCGACTGTGATGATGGAGATCCGATAGGGGCCTTAGCTTTCTATTATTTATACCAATGATTTAAAGGAAGGACATGAAGACAAGGTAGAAAATTTTCTGATGACACACAAACAAGAAGGAAATTATGTCATCAAGGGGGCATAGGGTGGTTACTGGCTGTTGTGAGTAGGTTGAGTGACTGGACAAAATAAAACTGATCGGGAAAATGTGAAGTTTTTTTTCTTTGGAAGGAGGAATTATATCACAATTAAGAAGAGTGCACCAACAAACACACACACACACACACACACACACACACACACACACTCCCAGCACAAATTGTATAACATCTAAATGACACCATCAAAATACTCAATTTGCCTGACTGCCGAGTCAGGATAAAATCAATTCACACCAGATGTAATCATTAACAGAAAAGTGACTCTACTTATTGTCACACACTGAACATTTTAAAAAACAGCAGAGAGCAAAAAAAAAGTCCTTTCAAAAATCTGAATAAACACACAAACACCTCTATTTATGATTAAGACAGATAAAAGATAAATAGTTTAATACAGATAATGTGGATAGAAAGAAAATATAGACGAGGTAAATATAATTCTGAATATAAAAGTTTAGACGATAAGCTGGAAAGTTAAATTTGTGCAGTACTTCTAATTTTGGCCATGATAATACACTCCTGACTGTTGATTCTTTGATTCAATGATTGATCAGGTGGATTGACACCGCATCCACAAATATTCTTGCTCTCCACCACCATTGATCAGTGACAGTAGCGTATACTATCTACAAGATGCGGTGAAGAAGTTCATCAAAGACCCTGAAACAACCCCCCTTCAAACCCATGACCACTACCATCTGGAAGGACAAGGGCAGCAGGTATATCAGAAGCACACCATCTGCAATTTCCCCTCCAAGTCAATGATCATCTTGACATGGAAATATATCACTCTTAATGCAGTGTTGTTGGAACAAAACCTAGAATCCTCTCCTTAATAGCATTGTAGGTCCACCTACATCTTGATCTGTCTTCTTGAAATCCAGGGTCACTAGAATGAGAAATACATTGTCTTCCTTTGTGAAAACATGTTTAATCTGAATCCTTTAAATCCCCCCATTGATTGCATCTCATTGTTTTTACATTGATTAGCATTCAAGTAGCTGTTTCCAGTCCACTTCAGCTAAATCAATTCTTCACTTAACAGAATTGGACTTACCTAATTTATTATTGTATTTCCTACATTATGTTTCTCCCTATTTTCATAATTTACTTATTTTGGACATAATTAGGTTAAAGATGGAGAAGAAATTCTTCACTCAGTTAGAGGTGAATCTTTGGAATACTCTACCTGAGCAAGTATGTTCATTGCGTGTGTTCAAGACAGAAATCAAATGGTTTCTGGGGGAAAAAAAAATGACATTATAGAATATACAGATAATGTGGCAAAGTGGCATTAACCATCACCAAATTGAACAATGGGGCAGGTTGGATGGGTTAAATGGCTTAACTTTCTATTCCAATGATCCCTTCCTCCTAAATGGTATCCCACAGTCACTTGCCCAGCTTCATTCTCCAAAACTAAATTCAGAACCACTGCTTCTCTTTTTCGACTCACTATATACTGACCAAATACATTTCCCTGAATGCATTTGATGGATTCCGTTCCCTTCGTTCCTCCTGCTCTTAAACTATCTCAGATCATATTGGGGAGGTAATGTTGAGAAATTGACTGGCTGCACCCCATTGATGAACCATCACCCTCATCAGACTTTGGAACTGACTGGAAAATAGAATAAACTCTAGGGAGTCGAGTTTGACCTCACACGCCCAAGATGTTTGGAGATTAATTTTGCTGAGCAATGGTTTAAGAGGGCTGTGAAGGCACTTCAATCATCCAAAACTCAAGCTGTTATTGTAACTCATGCTTTTCAAGATCATTCCAATTGCATCTGCCATCTTTGTTTTAAGTCATCCTTTAGGAGGGTGAATGAGAAAATTGCTGAGGTCAGCAGGGCTCGGAAGCACTGTGCGGAGTAATGGCATGGTGGCAGGCAAGAAAGAACAAGATGGGAAAGAGAAGGTGGCGCTGAGGGCCAGTGCAGACTCCATGCCGAGAATGTACCGTGGTTGTGAAAGCACAAGTGAACTTACTCAGCTTGGCACTGCTCACTGCTCTCCCAATTATAGACCATTTTGCTTTTGCGCCAGTCTGGATTTGAGACAATTTGCAATTAGAGGAACAGCTCTTTAAACATTTTTTTTTACTTTCACTTATTTATATTGTACACCTTGGCTGCGTGGACTGGACAGAGTTACATGCTGGCCCGATTCAGGCATATGGGCATTATACTGGTCAACCTCGGTATAATCTCTCAGTTCTGATAGCATCCACTTTCACCTTCCTCAGGGCTAATTATAACATCATCAAGTCAAAAGAAATAGGAATAGGAGTAAGCTCTTCGAGCCTGCTCTGCCATTCAATAGTGATTCAAGACTGATCTCACACTCCTCACATCCACTTTGCTATCCTTTCTTCATAACTTTTAATTCCACTGCAGATCAAGAATTTATTTATCTCAGCCTTGAATATACACAAGGACTCTACCCTCACAGCTCTGCATTGCAAATTGTTCCAAAAACTCACAACCCTCTGATAGAAAAAATTCCTCCTCATTGTGGTCTTAAATTAGTGCCCTTAATTTTGAGACTGTGCCCTCTGGTCCTAGATTCTCCCATGAGAGGAAACATTTCTCAGCATTGATGCTTTTGAGCACCTTAAGAATCCTACACATTTTAATGAGATCACCTCTCATTCTTCTGAACTACAATGAGTAGAGTCCCAATCTGTTTAACTTCTGCTCATAAGGCAATCTGTCCACACTAGGAATCATTCCAGTGAATCTTCTCTGAACTGCCTTTCATCTATTTTTCATAACACAGAGGCCAAAACAGATCAAGTTGTTCCAAGCTCTAGAACAAAAGTGAAATACTGTGCACACTGGGAATTGAAATAAGACCAGAAAGTTCTGTAGAAACTCATCTGGTCTGGTACCATCTGTGGAAAGAGAAATAAAGTTACCATTTAAGTGCTGAATAGAAAGTGACTACAGAAAGTGGTGGGATGTAAGTAGAGCAGAAGGGAAGGCTAGAGGGTGGGCAGAATTAGAGAACACATGTGTCATGGAACAAAATACAAAGGAATTGGTAATAGTTTCAGAGTTCAGGACGTAGGTCCTCTGTAAGTGTTACTTATAGATGTTAAAGGTCAATTCTGTAGAAGGCAAAACCAAGAAAAAATAGAAAACTAAGAGTAGGGGTGGTAGTGGTGTTGGAGCCTGATGAAAGGTGGTGGAATACAAAATACAGGATACAGTTCATAGTCAGAAGTTCATAAAATCAATGTTGGGTCCATGAGATTGTGGAATCTCTAAACAGAACATGATGTGCTGTTCCTTCAGCTTGCTTTGCCTTCTCTGGAACACTGCAGCAAACCTAAGAGAGAAATGTGAAACATGAGATTATTAAAATGGCAGCTAACAAAAGTTCAGGGTCATGTTTGCAGACTGAGCAGAGTTTTATACTGTTACGTATCTAATGCATGGCAATATTGAACAAATTAGACCCAATTGTGAATCCTGGCTTGAAAGACCATAAGTCTTAAACTTACAATTTAGTTACCATAGCGATCAATGAGCAAACATATTCTCAAAGGGCTGCCACTGTACTTTTAACAAAAACTTCATCAAAGTTTACTGCACACACAAGAAAACAAAAGCACAAGCTTACTCTATACAAGAACTGTATGAAACAGTCTAACTTTACATATCAAAAGCAAAGGTTCAAACCGTTTGCCCTCAATAGCAATTTTGCAAATTCTCAAACTCCAATGAAAGGTTACTCTGTATCCAAATAAGTTCCTCCCTCAGTTGGAATGGCTGACTTGGTTTCTTTAAAGCAAATTTCTGCATTCATTTGATGCTATTTCTTTAGTCAATGTCTTTTGAGTTGTTCTGAACATAATTAACAAGTAGGATTCTAACTCCAGCAATAAATGGAAACTTGAGTTTTCAATAAAAATCTAATGTGTTGAGTAATACTCTTTGATTTCAGCCCATTGCTTGCCTTCCTAAATCCTATCGACAAGATACAAGTCAGGAATGTGATGGAATACCCTGCACTTGCCTGGATGATTGCAGATCCAACAAAACTCAAGAAAGTCAAGAAGATAAGAAAGCATTCTGGGTCATCCAAGATGGAGGACAGGAAAAAAAAATGTGGCTGTAAGAGCTGTTCCTTTTTTGAGACACTTTCAGTGCTGGAACTGACTTCCTCAAATTTTTGCAGCAATAATTACTGTTTGGTGAACTGTTGCATTGTTAAGGACCTTTGGAAAAAAAGAGATCAAAACAACAACACTTTAAAAAAAGGGGAAGAGATGTGAAGCAGAGACCACATGGGAAGTGAAAAAATGGCACAGTAAATTTGCACAGCTATCTGACCAGGTAGTGAAACTTCACAGCTGACTACCTCTGCTGTTTAATTTCAAGTATCTCTGGACATTGGAGTTGTTTTTTAGAAAAATAAACAAACAGTGAAATTCCCAACTGACCTTGGAGAAACCTGTGCAAGGGAGTTCACAGCAGGGCTACAGCTAGGTGGTGTTTTTTTCTTTAAAGTGTAAACTTGCTTTTTTTTGTAAATCTACAGTATTGAGTAAAGCGTATTTTTTCTTGATTATATATTTTATTGAGATTTGTCTCTTGATTAAACTTTAAAGATATAAAACATAAGTACTAAGCTAGCCTGGAGCAGTGTTTTTAGAGCATGATGACTGTGCTGTTTTCCGGGTTTGTAAATTGTTAAGGTGCAAAGATGGCCTTTAATAGAGTGATGTGCTCTTCCTGTTGGATGTGGAAGATTAGGGAGAGTTTCCATTTTACTGATGACTATGTCTGCCGGAAGCGTGTTTTATTGTGAATCCTATCTCATTGCATGGATTGGTTGGAGCAGCAGTTAGAGGCAATGAGGAATTTACAGGAGCTAGGGGGTGTGATAGATGGCAGCTGCAAGAAGGTAGAAAAACTGCAGATACAGTCAGGTAGATAGGTTACCTCCAGGAAAGGTAGGAGAGGTAAGCAGGTAGAGCAGTAGTCTCCTGTAGCTATCCCTATCTCAAGCAAATATACAGTTTTGGAAATTGTAGGGAGTGATGGACTCTCAGGGGAATATAACACTGACAGCCATGTTTCTGGTACCAAGACAGGCTCTAAGATAATGAGGGTTACATCAGGTTTCAAGTGATCGATTTTAATAGGAGACTCTCTAGTCAGAAGCACAGATAGACATTTCTGCAGCGGACAGCAAGACATCAGAATGGTGTGTCACCTCCCTGGTGCCAGGATTGAGGATATCTTGGAGAGGGTGCAGAGTATTCTCAAAGGGGAGAGAGACCAGCAGGAAGTCCTGCTGATTCTGAGGAAAGAATAAAGGAAATTAGGGAGGAATTTAAAACATAGGTCCCCAACGGTAGTAATATCTGGATTACTCCCAGTGCCGTGAGCTGGTGAGAGTAGGATTAGGAGGATAAAGCAAATGAATGCATGGCTGAGGAGCTGGTGCAGGGGAGGATTCACATTTTTGAATCATTGGAATCTCTTCTGGGGTAGACATGAACTGCATCAGAAGGAGGAATTGTATCTGAATTGAAAGGGGACTAATATACTGGCGGGTAGATTTGCTAGAGTTGCTTGGGAGGATTTAAATTAGTTAGCGAGAGGGTGGGACCCAGGGAGATTGTGAGAAAAGAGATCGGTTTGAGACTGTTGCAGTTGGGAAAAGGAGCAAGTCCAGAAGGCAGGAACAAAGCAGAGAACGAGGTAGGACTGATAAATTAAAAGGCATTTATTTCAATGCAAGAGGCCGAACAGGTAAGGCAGATGAACTCAGGGCATGGTTGGGAACATGGCACTGAGATATCATAGCAATTACAGACCCATGGCTCAGGAATGGCCAGGACAGGCAGCTTAATGTTCCAGGGTATAGATGCTATAGGAAGGATAGAAAGTGCGGGCAAGAGAGGAGAGGGAGTGACGTTTTTGATCAGGGATAACATTACAGCTGTCCTTAGGTAGGATATTCCTGGGAGTACATTCAGAGAAGTTATTTGGGTGAAACTGAGAAACAATGAAAGGATGGTCACCTCATTGGTATTGTGCTATAGAATCCACTCCGCCAATAGTCAGCAGAAAATTGAGAAGAAATGTTGCAAACATCTGTCGCTTATCTGTGAGAATAATAGAGTGGTTATAGTAGGGGATTTTAACTTTCCAAAAGTGGACTGGGATTGCCATATTATTAAGGGCTTGGATAGAGAGGAACTTGTTAAGTATGTACAAGAACATTTTTTTGATTCAGTATGTGGATGTACCTATCAGAGAAAGAGCAAAACTTAGCTTACTCTTGAGAAGTAAGGCAAGACAGGTGACTGAGGTGTCAGTGGGGGAGCACTTTGGGACCAGTGCTCATAATTCTATTGGTTTTAATATAGTGATGGAAAAGGATAGACTGGATTTAAAAGTGAAAGGTCTAAATTGGAGGAAGGCCAATTTTGGCAGTATTAGGCAAGAACTTTCAAAACCTGTTTGTGGGGAGATATTCGCAGGTAAAGGGATGGCTAGAAAATAGGAAGCCTTCAAAAATGAGATAATGAGAGCCCAGAGACAGTATGTTCCTGTTAGGGTGAAGGGCAAGGCTGGTATCTGTAGAGAATGCTGGATGACTAGAGAAATTGAGGTTCTGGTAAAAAAAAACAAGGAAGCATATATCAATTATAGACATCAGCGATTGATTGAATCCCTAGAACATATAAATGCAGTAGAAGTAAACTTAGGAGGGAAATCAGGAGGGTAAAAAGAGGACATGAGATAGCTTTGGAAAATAGGGTTAAGGACAATCCAAAGGGATTCTACACATACATTAAGGACAAAAGAGTAACTAGGGAGAGAATAGGGCCCCTTAAAAATCAGCAATGCCACCTATGTGTGGAAATGCAGGAGATGGGTAAGATAGTATACGAGTATGTTGCATCAGTGTTTACTGTGGAGAAAGATATGGAAGCTACAGAACTTGGGGAAATAAATAGCAACATTTTGAAAATGTCCATACTAAAGAGGAGAAAGTGCGGGAAAACTTAAAATGCACGAAGATGGATAAATCCCCGGGATCAGATCGGGTCTACTCTAGAACCCTGTAGGAAGCTACGGAAGAGATTCTTGGGCACCTTGCTGAGATATTTGTATCATTAATAGCCACAGGAGAGGTGCCGGAAGACTGGAGGATGGCTAACTTGGTGCCACTATTTAAGAAAGGTGGTAAGGAAAAAGCAGGGAACTATAGACCAGTTGGCCTGACATCAGTGGGCAAGTTGTTAGTGGGGATTCTGAGGGACAGAATTTACTTGGGTTTGGAAGGACAAGGACTGTTTATGAATAGTCAGCATGGCTTTGTGCATGGGAAATCATGTCTCACTAACTTGATTCAGGTTTTTGAAGTAACAAAGAGGATTCATGAAGGCAGAGCTGTGGATGTGACCTATGAGGATTTCAGTGAGGCATTCGACAAGGTTCTGCATGGTAGATTGATTAGCAGGGTAATATCACATGGAATACAGGGAGAACTAGCCACTCGGATACAGAACTGGCTCAAAGGTAGAAAACAGAGGGTGATGGTGGAGGGTTGCTTTTCAGACTAGAGGCCTATGACCAGCAGTATGCCACAAGGATCGGTGCCGGGTCCACTGCTTTTTGTCATTTATATAAATGATTTGGATGTCAACATAGGAGGAGTAAGTTTGCAGATGAATCCAACATTGAATGTACGGTGAACAGCAAATAGGGTTACCTCAGAGTACAACAGGATCTTGATCAAATGGGCCAATGGGCTGAGAATTAGCCAATGGAGTTTAATTTAGATAAATGTGAGGTGCTGCATTTTGGAAAGGCAAATCAGAGCAGGACTTATACACTTAATGGTCCAGTCCTGGGCAGTGTTGCTGAACTAACAGACCTTGGAGTGCAGACCTTGAAAGTGGAGTCATGAGTAGACAGGATAGTGAAGAATGTGTTTGGTATGCTTGCCTTTACTGCTCGGTGCATTGAGTAGAGGAGTTGGGAGGTCATGTTGCGGCTGTACAGGACATTGGTTAGGCCACATTGGAATACTGCATACAATGCTGGTCTCCCTGCTATAGGAAGGATATTGTGATACTTGAGAGGGTTCAGAAAAGATTTACAAGAAGTTGCCTGGGTTGGAGGGTTTGAAATATAGGGAGAGGCTGAATGGGCTTGTGCTATTTTCCCTGGAACATCTGAGGCTGAGGGATGACCTTACAGAGGTTTATAAAATCAAGAAGGGCTTGGATATGGTGAATAACCAGGGTTTTTTCCCTGTGGCTGGGGAGAACTAAAGGCAGAAATTTAAGATAAGAGGGGAAAGATTTAAAAGGGACGGATGCGGCAACTTTTTCACATAGAGGGTGGTGCGTGTATGGAATGAGCTGCCAGAAGAAGTTGTGGAGGCTGGTACAATTACAACATTTAAAAGACTTTTGGGTGGGCACATGAATAAAAAGGTTTAGAGGGATATGGGCCAAATGCTGGCAAATGGAACTAGACTTATGTAGGATATCTGGTCTACATGGACGAGTTGGACCAAAAGGTCTGTTTCCATGTTCTACAGCTCTATGACTCAATGACCACCTAGAACAAAGTAACCATTTGATTGGTATGTCATTTAACACTTTCAAAATTCATTGTCTCCACCGTGAATTCACAGTGGCATCAGTACGTACCACACATAAGATGTATTGTCACATTGCATTAAAGTTGTTTAGAACACGCCTTTCAAATCCATAAGCCCTACAACCTAAAAGAACAAGGGAGCCAGTTATAAGAGAACACCATCGCCTGCAAGTTCCCCTCCTAGCCACACTATCCAGACTTGGAACTATATGCCCGTTCCATCACTGATCCAGGGTCAAAATTCTGCAATTCCCTCCATAATAACAATGTACACTATACCACATAGATGTCACCAGTTCAAGAAAGCATTTCACCACCACCTGAGATTATTATGGATGGGCAATGAATGCCAGCCCAGTAAGCAATGTCAAAACCTGTGAATAAATGGTTAAAAAGGCAATGAAGTTATGATATGGATAGCCGTGATCTAAACAAACGATGGAACAGATTAAAGGGGCTGAATAATCTGTTTCCAGTCATTTGTTCTCCATATACCTATTTGTAATATAGGACATAAAGATGCAACAGCACAAAATGCCTATCCTTTGTACCCTGTGGAAGTATTCAATCAATTTCCTCAGAACCACAATGAATTATTTGAATTTAAATTAATAATTTAAATGTGCTTTTCAAATAGGATGATAAGTGTAATTTAATTGTGGTCATAGCATCTATTATGTTAAATGCATTTGGCCGAGAAAAGGTAATACATGTACTTATCTAAATACATACACAATGGATGCACATGTGGCTTGATTGTAGGAAGCAGTGTGCAATAGTGGAATGATGCTTGTCGGACTGGAGGCTTGTGACTAGTGGTGTGCCTCAGGGGTCAGTCCTGGGCCCATTGCTGTTTGTGATCTATATCAATGATTTGGAGGAGAATGTACAAGGCATGATTAGTAAGTTTGCGGATGACACTAAAATAGATGGTATCATGGACAGTGAGGAAGATTATCAGAAATTGCAGCAGGATCTTGATCAGCTGGGAAAGTGGGCCGAGAAATGGCAAATGGAGTTTAATATAGATAAGTCTGAGATGTTGCATTTTGGAAAGTCAAAACAAGGTAGGAGTTTCATGGTGAGTGAAAGGGCCTTAAGGAATGTAATGGAACAGAGGGACCTTTGAGTTCAGGTGCATAGTTCTCTGAAAGTGGGGACACAGGTAGACAGGGCAGTGATGCAGGCCTTTGGCACATCAGTCAGGGCATTGAGTAAAGAAGTTGGGAAGTTATGTTGCAGTTGTACACAACGTTGGTGAGGCCGCACTTGGAGTATTGTGTTTAGTTTTGGTCACCTTGCTATAGGAATGTTGTTATTAACCTGGAAAGAGTGCAGAAGAAATTTACAAGGATGTTGTTAGGACTCAAGGAACTGAGTTATAGGGAGAGGTTGGGCAAGCTAGGACTTTTTTCTTTAGAGCGTTAGAGACTGAGGGGAATCTAATAGAAATGTATAAGATCGTGACAGGCATGGATAGGGTAAATGCACCCAGTCATTTTCCCATAGTTGGGGAATCAAGGACTAGAGGGCATCAGTTTAAGGTAAGATGGGAAAGAATACATGGGAACCTGAGGGGCAACTCTTTTACACAGAACGTGGTACGCATGTGGAATGAGCTGCCAGCAGAAGTGGTTGAAGCGGGCATATTAGCAACATTTAAAAGGCATTTGGATGAATGCATGGATAGTAAAGGTCTAGAAGGATATGGGCCAAGAGCAGGGAAATTAGATTGCGTAGATAGTCATTTTGGTTGGCATGGGCCAGTTTGGGCTGAAGGGCCTGTCTCCGTGCTGTAGGACTCCATGACTCTATTATTCTGTATAGGGCTTGAAGTGTTTACTTATCGTCTGAAAGGGTAATGGGGAGGACTTCCAGGAAGTAAAGATCCTCCACCCCAAATCAAAAAGAATAGAAATTTTTGGCATTAAATGCGAGATGTTTGTTCTCAGAGACAGGAATTTCAGAATTTCCATCTAAGAAGTGCGCCATTCCAATCAATGTTCTGAAATTTATTCCAATCAACAAAGGCTGTTTTTCAGCTGCAAGTTGTTTGAACAGTGGTCAGCAGAATGGTGATTTTGCTCCTGGTACCAGGTGATGATTGTGAAGTACAATCTGCATTTATGTATTTCAATTGCCCATTGAAAAAATGTATTTTTTTGTATATACTAAATATTTGTCCACCCTAGTCCAACACCAGCCCCTCCACATCCTGAGCAGTAAAGGAATAATCTGACACCATTTCAATAATATTCTGTACTCCTAACAGTGGGCTGGGATGCCCAGAGTGGGACAATCTCAGCAGCATGGCATGGGTTGGGAAGCCCAGAGTGGCAGAATGCTGTAGTAATGGAGAAGGAAAATTTGGACTCTCTTAAAGTTACCTTTTTAAAAAAATTATTCTAAGTTAATGTGAATAGCACCAATGTACAGCATCGCTACACAATTTTCACTGTATTTTATATTGAATACGCGTGACAATAAAGGATATTCTAATTTCAAACCACTTCAGGTTCCCTCATAACAGGAACCTTTTGATGTTGGAGACAGAGTTCCCATCCATGTTAAAGTTCCTTCTCTTTTTCTTACCCTTTCCTGAGTGTCACACATCAGTGACGAGATCATTATTTATTGGCCGCTTTGCTTCAGGAGGTAGGTAAGGGTTAACTGTGATGTGGGACTGGAGTTGTATATTGGCCAGACCAAGTAAGGATGGAAGTTTCCTTCCTCAAAAGCGAACAGATAGAATTTTACTGTAATATGAGAGCTCTTTATTGTTGCTAGTTTATATCCAGATTTGATATCGGGGTTCTTTACTCAGAGAGTGGTAGGGGTGTGAAATGCATTGCCGGAGAGGGTAGTGGAGTCGGCCTCATTAGGGGCATTTAAGCGGCTATTCGATAGGCATATGGATGATAGTATAAGGTAGCGGTGGAGGTTAGATAGACCTTAGGTTTCAGGTAAAAGTTCGGCACAACATCGTGGGCCGAAGGGCCTGTACTGTGCTGTACTGTTCCATGTTCTATGTTCTATGTTTTTGACTGAACATATTTCTTAAACTACTCCCCTTCAAAAATAGTGCTGGCATCATAGTAATTTTGTTTGGCTGACAATATAGAACCCCAGGCTACTGTTCTGTGGAATAGAATTAAATTCCACCATGGCAGATGGTGAAATTTGAATTCGATAAAATCTGGAGTAAACAGCTGGCTTAATAGCAACCGTGTAACCATTGTTGATTGTTGTGAGGACCCATTGAGTTGACTGTCTGGCTACCTGTCCTTTCAGGAAGAAAACCTGTCATTCTTCCTGGCCTGGTCTATATGAATCTATAGATCCACAGCAACATGGTTGACTCTAAACTGCCCTAAATTCAGAATGGTCATAATGCTTCCTAGCCTTTATCCCATGAACGAATAAGTCATGAGATGCAAACTTGCATTCTTTCAATTGTTAGTCCAGTAGCATTACTAATACTCTAGAGTAGCTCTTGTTAAGGCAAGCCCAATAGCGTCGAGTCAAAAAATAATTGCTGCCTACATCTTCTCCTGCCAGTTGCAAAACATATAGTGCTGCAGGCTTGGCTCTTGTTGCACTCTCTCAAGGATCTGTCACCCTCACTGATGTTCAGAATGGAAAATAGGTTAGTGAGCAGGACCTGGGATGACTCTTGCACTACCTGCCTGTTTCTCTTGGACTGCCTGATGGTCATGCATTCCTTATCTGCTTGCCTTCCCCTAAAATTGCATTGTGAATACCTTTATGAATGTGCTATTCGGGTAATACTCTGCCTCATGGATACACCTCGGTAACTCTAGCCACTGCCCGAGTTTTAAATCTCGGATATCAAAGTTGTGTTTCTGGTGACATTTGTTGTACATGAGTTCATCTACTTCACAACTATCTTCACAACTCCCGATATGCCACAGGATGGGCATTCCACTTGGCTGAGCTGCCCTGCCATATCTAAACACATACTTTAAGTTACTTTACTGTAAATTTTATTACATTAGCTTGTTAAAAAAGAACATAGAACATAAAACAGTACAGCACAGTACAGACCCTTTGGCCCACGATGTTGTGCCAACCTATTATCCTAATAAGATCAATCTACCCTGCATACCCTACATTTTACTATCCTCCATGTGCCTATCCAAAAGTCATGTGGTTGTACTTATATTTACCATTGGCTTTTAGTCAATGGTTAAAAAAAATCACTAGTCCTTTCTTTTGCGCCACAATCGTGTTGCATAGTCTATAACTCAATCTTACTCTGTATTAGTCTGTTTTGTGAAGGAGAGAAGGAGGATTTGAGAAGACAGGAGAGAGAGAGAAAGAGGGATATGTCAACAATCTTTTGCTGCATTCACTGTACTCTTTCACCTGTACCTACGGACTAAGGTGTACCTTTTGTGGCAGATCACCAGACAGTTTATATCACCACCTTCCCAGGGGAATGGATTATGAAAATATGTTCTTTCCTCTAAAAAATCTCTTTAGAGATGTCCTATTTTGCACTTTCTGTTTTTTTTTTGTTTCAGACCACCAACAGCCATGTTCTTTATTTGTAAAATTATGCAAATTAGGTTATTACAATGAAATCTATTTTTACAACTTTAGGCTGATTTTCCTTTGGTGCCTCTATCGCATGCCTGAATGAGGCATTATCCCTGAGGTGAGCTGCACATCTAAGGAGAGAAATATCTTTAATTTTTCATTTCAAAATTATTTGTGTGATCTTGATGCACTCCCAATGCATGCCCACCTATTGACAGGTATTAGAAGTGACAGGTGATGTAAAAACATGGATGGAAATCTGAACTGTTGAAGATCCCAAGGTAGAAGGTCCTAAGGCCTAAAAAAAACTCTCCTTGGGATAAGGGGGATTTCCAAGTTTCTTTGCTTCATGAATCTTTAAAATGACCTAAGTTTCTGCCTAGCGCTTCCCTCACATTTCCACTTGGGTGATGAATGATTGACAACACCTCATTAAGGCTGTTGTACAAAACTTCTGCCTATTTTTGGAACATTTTTGGAACAGATTGTTGACATGCTATTGGAAATTCGTGGTTGCCTATGTAATTGATATGATTCCATCATTAAACGAAGCAGAAAATCGCAACCACTGGAAATCTGAAATAAAACTAAAAATGGTTAGAAATGTTTAGCAAAACGTCCAGGAAAGTTAAGTGAAAATAGGAACCTGGATACTTTCCAGGAAATGCTGCAGAAAATTTATTAATCCTTTTGCGTCTAACATCCAAGTCGCCTTTGCTATATATTATCTTAACTTGGACATGTATTTGTGCAATGTATTTGTTGGCATGTATATAAGTGCAATCCAATTACACAGTCTCTGCAGCATTCAATGTTATAACCTGAGCTTTTTCAGCACAGTCTGGTTGAGTAATATCAGTATCCTGTCCATTGTTTAGAATTGTGGGGACATATTGCATATGATCCACCAGCTGCTGAGCCATATGATTTACAAACTGAGCCTTGCTGTGGTATTTGCCATTCACATTGCAGGTAACTCATGTATGGTGGGCAGAATGCCTTTTTGGTTTGTCAGTAACATCCTGTTAGTGCAAAATGCCACCGTAAAGTAACAGTGTGAAATGGCTAAGTTCATCAGTATCCCATATTGCTCAAATGCATTACCTTTCAAGATTAATTTGAGGTAGACTGGGCACTTTTCAAGTGTAAAAGAGGCAGACTTGGACCCATTTATAAGAATATATAATACAAAAAATGCAGAGGTGCTAGTGTTGGGCTGGGGTGAACAAAGTCAGAATTCACCTGCCGAAAGAGCAGCGCTCCAAAAGCTTGTGATTTCAAATAAGCCTTTTGGACTATAACCGATGTCATGTGAATTTTGACTTAATACACAATAAGCAATGATCTGATCATGATGGCTTTTATCCCCAAGAATAGCTTTGATGTATCCTGTTTCAGCATCAAGTCTGCAATGGTGAGCAAATAGTTTGGGCCTTAAATAATACCAATCAAATAGCATCTGGAGATGTAAGAATCCTAATATCTATATCTACCGGTGAAGTTAGGATTGTGGTACAGTCATAAATGTCCCATTGGCAGATTTCTCAACTGGTTCATCATGGAAAGAGAGCACATCAGTTTGCACCATTTCGAATGTGAGTTTAAGTATGGGATCGAACACATCAAAGTATGTTTCAAAATTCTTTCATGCAGTTACAGATAAAGTCAATGACAGTCTTGGAAAAAATAGCTTGAAGTTCAATATTGTTTATTTCTAGGAGCTGGTAGTTAGAAATGTGTGGTGGTTGGTACTCAAACTTTGCAAAGCCATAGGCTGTTTTAACGAGTTTGTTCAGCGCAGTTCTGACAAGATAGGGTATTTCATAGAGGTATGAAAATTAATGAAGTGCTTTGATTGACTAACTAAGCAGAAAGGTCAGTAATCAGAGAACACAACTTCAATATAATTGGCAAAAGGACCATAAGGAAGATGAAAAGAAATCATTTTAAGCATTGAGCTATATAGTCGGGAACACACTCCCTGGTTAATGGAAGCAGATTTGAATTGAATTAGGCTTATTGTCACATTTACTCACACGAGTACAGTAAAAAGTTTACAAGCGATCGCTTACGAAGCCACCTTAAGTACAAAGGTACCTAGGTACAGAGTCTTAGGTACAGAGAACAAAAATAAGGAAGACAAAGTTATAATTTAAATATTACAGTCCCTCTTACTAAAAGTGTAAAAACAAAGTAACACAGTCAACAATTCGACACCACAGTCTAGATGTGCCCGGCAATGGTGTTGGATGCACACTCCTCCACAAGGGCTTGACTTCCCCTGCTCCGGGCTTGACCTCACCACTGCTACCACCCCAGGCTGCCTGCTCTCACTGCCTTGCAGCCTGTTCCTGCAACCAGCACCACCACAGGAGGTCTGCTCTTCTCCAGCCACCGCCTCGGGCTGCCAGCTACAGTTCTTGCTGCCGTTGCCCTGGGCTGCCTGCTCTGATGCCCTGGGCTATCTACTCCCGCTCTCTCTGCTGGTCATTCCAGGCTGCCTACTCCCGCGCTGTCACTGGTTTTCTGCTCTGGTACTGCTCCGGCCCCACAGCTGCTTCCACGCTCCAGACCTCAAAGAAACATTCAATGCTGCCTCGTGGCCGACCATCAAAAACCCCAGCTGCTGCCATCACTACTACTGCCTCCATGACCAAGCACCCTCCAGAAAGAAAGTAGCAAAAATAAAAGCTAAAAAATTAATTAAAAAAAACATGAAGAAAGAAGAAAGAAACACGGCCAGAGTTGATGAGCTCTGGCTCAGGAGCCCACCTCCACCAGCATCTTGGATCTCAGTAGTGTTTGAAAACTGAGTTGAATATCTACTTGCAAAACAGTTGTATCTCTTTACAGTTGGAACAGGGAAATGAAGCAAATTGAAAAATTCCAACAAAGTTTCTGCACAAATCATGATGGGTAAAAGACCCCCTGTTGTGCTGTGTGATTCTTTTATTTTATAAATTTGGAGAATTTTTACCTTTTGTTCTGAATGCTGCCAGGAAGCAATTCATTAATCAATCCTTCTTCAGAACATGCTGTGTATTTCATCCATTCCAAACAACAACCCTGATAATGCACAATAATTACATTTTGCTTTCATTTTACTTGATGCAGACAAAAAAAATTCAATCCACTTCATTCAATGAATATTGACTGTCTGAATATATAATTAGAAAGCAACAATATTGACAAAAGCAAGGATTTTGGAAAATTATGGTTTGCTTAAATTGAGACTAACTGCATAATTTGTTACATCATACAAAATTAAACCTCTATGTTTCAAGAATTTTTTTTATAGTCGATATAAAATCTTTCTTTTCTCAATTTTTTTCCATCCCAAAGGATGGTCACAGCTTAGAAATTCATGACTACTGAAGAAGCCATCAGCACAAGACAACATTGTTTTTGTGGCATCATGTGCTACTGAATTCTGGCATACGAAGTAGGGAGAAAAAAGTAGTCTAAAGAAACAGGGATGAAATATGTTAAATATCTCAGCAATAACCTACTCACTGTCAGTTGTATTCGGCTAGGCCACTTGACTCTTGGTCCTATCACAATTTACATTCCTCCATCATAAGGTTAGCAGTGGCAATGTTTGCTGATGATTGCATAATGTTCAGCACCATTTCTAGTTCCTCGGATACTGAAGCAGTCTGTGTTCATATTCAGCAAGATTTGGATAACATGCAGGTTTGGTTATATAATTAAGATTTATGCCACAGAAGTACCAAGCACTGACCATCTCCAAGAAGAAAAAATGATTCTGCTTAATATTCAATGGTATTATCATTGTTGAATTCCCCTGCTATCAACATCTTAGAGATTACCATTGACCAGAAACATTGAACTGGACCAGCCATTTAAATACTGCTGTGTTGTGGTATGGTGTAAATACTTTGGGTCTTGCATTCAGCCATTATACACTTTATTTTACAAGCATATGCTGGGAAATACTCGGCATACTTGAGCAAAGTCTCCCCAATACACATTCAGCATGTCAGTTTCACATTTCATTATATGGTTCTGTTTCGCATTACAACTCACATTCTATGATTGATTTAACACAAATTCACGTATCTTTAACCAATGAACAAAGTTGTCCAGACTCTACATCTCTCTTCTCTTTCATCTCTGCATTAGCCTTGTGAAGCAGTATTATCACTGTTGATCTAGCATTTTCCTTCTCCTTGTTGATCATCTTAAGGACTTGTGAGAGTCATTAAATGCTATAACTTACTCATTTAGAACACTTCAACACAGAACAGGCTACATATTACATCATATCTACAGAATTAACTATATTTCCCATTATGCTCAGAGAAATTGTTTGTAATTAAATTTCTTGAAGGCTTTGCTGTGCGTTTAAATATTGATCTCAGCCTGTTGCCCCGAATGGTTTTGTTTCAGTAGCTAAAAGATCAGGTTAGATACTAAGAACTCTGCAATGCCTCCTGTCACTTCCTGTCTCCCCGACGACTGTCCACCATGTATAAGGTACAAGCTAAGAGTGTGATGACACACTGTGCACATGTCTGGATGTGTGCATTTCCAATAACACTCAAAAACCTTGATGCCATTGAGCACAAAGCTAACCCACATTATTGTCACCCCATCCATTACGCTAAGCATTCACTTTTCCACCATCAATGCACTATCACAGCATTGTATGCCGTCTACAAAATGCACTGCAGTAACTCATCAATGTTCCTTCAACAGTACTCCAGTCCCATGGTTTGTACAATCTCGAAGGTCAAGATCACAAGGCACGCAGGAATATTACCACCTGCAAGTTCCCTCCAAACCACACACCATCCTGACATGGAACTACGTTACTCTTTCTTCACTGCCATGCCGTCAAAATTCTGGAACTTCCTCACAGCATTGTGGGTGTATCTAGCATTAACTGCAACAGTTAAAGAGACCACCACCTCCTCAAGGGAACTTAGAGATGGGCGATAATTGCTGACCTAACTAGTGAAACCCACATCCTCTGAATGAATAAAAATATGCATGTACAGCGAATATAAATTGAATAGAGAAAGAGTACATAGACTTTCTATTAGCATTATCTCTTCAGACTCCACGTTTCAAATGGATAAATGTGTCAAGAGAAGCCCGAGGAATTCAATCAACACTGAAACTCTAGATAGGAATTATTACTTTTTAAACAAGGAATGCTAAACACTGCCTTATAACATTCAGGCCACTCAGTTGCAGCCACAGCAGCAGTAGGAGTGGAGCAGAGTGAACCTGGGGATGAACGGAGGGAGAGGGAGAGGGAGAGGAGTAATCCTGAGGGTGAATGGAGGGAGAGGGAAGGAGTGAACCTGGGGATGAACGGAAGGAGAGGAGTGCACGTGGGGATGAATGGAGGGAGAGGGAGAGGAGTGAACCTGAGGGTGAAAGGGAGGGAGAGGGAGAAGGGGAGGAGTGGACCTGGAAGTGAACAGAGAGGGAGGAGTGAACATTAATATCGTTAATATAGTTTGAAAAGTTTCCATATAAATAATTATTGCATAGCAACAGAGCACACGAGCTTCCTTTTACTTTTAATAAGTACTTTTACTTTTAGCACTGTAATCCATTGCTAGTGTTTTCATACTCTACTTTTGCATCTCATCACATTTTTCATAACTCTTCATTATAATTTTATAGATCTCCTAATCTGCTGAATTTTTGGTTTCCTTACCAAAATGAGTGTCAATGTGAATTTCCACTCATTTTGCATTTAAAATATCACTAAACTCTTATTTTCATGCATAGCAATACTCCTGCCTGATTCAGGTGACCACCTCTATTTTATTATGAAAGCAGTTCTAGAAGAGGTTAGTTGCTCTATTTTGTTTGAGAGGCTGCTGGAGCTAAAGGTCTTTTTGCAATTGCTCTTTATTCAACATTTGATCAATAATGTATGCACTATCTTTAGCATGAGGTCCGGTAACTTCTCTTTTTAATGTCTCTCCAAATTCTAAAACTTCAGCTGCCTAACATAGGGCATAATTAAAGTAATGCTGTTGGGATGGAGTACTAAATTGTTGCAGATGTTTTTGAGAGTGCTATCCCATTCGTACCAAACGAAATAAGTTAATATCACCTAACAAAGTCTCATGGTTACATATTTCTGCCCTTGCTAATGCAGTTTTGCAGGCTTTTTTGATGCTACTGCAACCAAACACATGGATGAGTTGTTGTTACACAATCTCGGAGATTCCTGGATCAAATCTTGAGGGATTCTACCTTAAACTCTTTCTTATGGAGAAGTTGCTAACTATAATTACATCACTATTTTTAAATTTAAAATCCAATGTTGCACTACCCCTATTACCTTCATTCTTCTCTTAATCTATTTTTACACACAACCTGGTCACACTCTTAGTTATCATGGTGTGAGTGAATGAAAAGCTGTCAGAATTTTTAACAGAAATTTCAAGACAATCATTATCCTTTATCAAGCCTCTGGCCAAAATAGTTTATTCAAAAATCTAAACTTTGTGCTGCAACTCATATTGAAAATGTTTTCTTCATAACAATGAAACATTGTCCTTGAAGTGGAGGTGGAGGGAAAGCAAGACGAGGGGAAATGGATTTCATTTAAAAAGTAACAAAGCCTCCATTGTTTTTGGAACAAATGGAGCTAAAGATTTGATAAAGTTTTGATACTTAACACATGCATTCTATCTTCTGCACAACAGATGTTCTCAATGTTTAGTAAATTCTTCAATGTCAAAACCCAAAGGAAGCATCTGAGAAAACATAAGGTAGTTAATAGTTGCATTATTGCTTCAAATTACTTGCATTTACTATATCAACCTGTTTATAAAAGATGACATAGTAATTGCTGAAGATCACAGCATGTTTAAAGTTAGTGGTATCCAGTTCCAAGATGGGCAACAGGGAAAAGAAAATAGGAATGTGAGAATACCTTCCTTTAATTCAATACAATAATGCTAATTAAACTCAATCAGAGTATTAAGGTTCATGTAATTTACAGAATTAATTTTCAATTCCTGAACGAGTAAGGATGAAACATACACAACACATTAAATTTCGCCATTATTGTAAATCAAGTTCATTCAAGGTGCTATATTGTAATTGCACTCACAATAAAGCAAACCACACAAGTAATTTAACAGACAACAATGTCACATCTCCAAAATGGTGTAGGTAATCATTAAATGCTTTACAAAAGTTTAATATTACAGTGGGTAGTGTGTGTACAAGTAAAAACGCAAGCTCCTTTACTGCAGACCTTATGTGTTTTGTATGACACATTTCTGTCATTCATCTTGTATCAGTCAATCTAAATCTACAAGTGATTGCTATTCTATGTCTATAATCAGAGAAATTTTCATGTTCAGCTCCAAATGAGAGTGGCCACAATATCTATAATGTCACCACAGACAGGAAGTCATCTAATTGTATCACTACCTATTTAAAGATAGCAAACTATTGGGCATGTGTAGAAAATTTTACAACTATATTTTATCTGATCTCTTATGCATTTGTGCACTTTGATGATTTATTTTTTCTTCAGTTTAGAAACATATCTTTTACCATTAGTTAACTATTTGCAGAGGTGAGACTAAGAAGTGCTGAAGTATGATCACTGGACCCAAAATGTTGACTATTTGCTTTCTCTCCAAAGATCTGCTGACGTTCTCCAGCAATTTCTGTTTTAGTTTTGCAATCCAGAGCTATTCAAGTGGGGAGAAAGTGCAATGAAATCTAGGATTACTGGCATTATCATTTGTCCAAATCAAAGACCTGGCATCATCGATAGGAATGAGATTAATATGGCCAGGCTAACAAAATTCAAACAGACTGGCATATTTCATTCAAAAGAGAGAGGCACAAATCAAATTTTGTTCCATTATTGCCTAAAAAATTTAACTAGCCTCCATGTACATTCATGCTTTGAACTGTAACTTATCCATGGTACTTAACACATTAACTTTTCTTCAAGGTTGTGCTGAGATGTGACATTTATGGTAAACATGTGACATTTATCCAGAGCATATATTGGAAGCAAATAGGGAACATCAGAAATGTTTCAACCGAAAAGAAGGAGTATGACAGGACCATGTACTTTCAGCAAAATTATTCAGTCTGATCACAGAACACTCAGACAATAAGATTTAGTTAGATTCATAGAGTCACATAGCATGGAAACTGACATGTCAGCCCAATTAGTCCATGCTGACCCTAATCCCAAATTAAACTAGTCCCACCTGCTTGCACTTGGCCTATATGCCGCCAAACATTTATTATTCATATATTGATCTAAATGCCTTTTAAACATTGTAACTGTACCTGCATCCACCACTTCCTCTGGATGTTCATTCTACACGTGAACCACTCTCTGTGTAAAAATATTGCCCCTCATTACTTTTTAAAATTTTTGTTCTGCCTCCTTAAAACTATGTTCCCTAGTCTTGAAATCTCCCACCCTGCTATTCAACTTATCTAGACCCCTCATGATTTTTTAAGCCTCTATAAGATCACCCCGCAACCTTCTACCTTCCAGTGAAAAAAGTCCCAGCCTATCCAGCCTCTCCTTATAACTCAAAGCCTCCATTCCCCACAACATCCTGATAAATCTTTACTGAACCCTGCCCAGCTTAATAACATAATAATATACTTGCAGTTGTAAACATTGGAGGCAAGACCATAACAAGCTTACAGTAGGCTGATGACATATCACGTCTCACAGAATCAAGAAAAAACTCTCCAACATATTACATATCAAGTAAAATCTAGGAATTTAGAATATGGATTGAGAGTGTGAACACAAGAAATGTCAATTAGAATGAATACTTGACAAGAAACTAGAGTGACAATTGATGTGATGGTATGTCATTGGAATAAATAGAAGCGTTTGTCTATTTAGCACAATTGATAATAGAAGACGGTCAATGCAATGCAGAAGTTGAAGAAGGATAGAAGTAGTCAGAAGTTTTTTTTTGCAAAGGTGAAGTACATTTAACAAAAAGTAAGTTCAAGCTTGTAACAAGAAAAGAAACTCGCATAACGTCATATTCTATTGATGTTACTATATGTCTCAGAAACTTGGATGATATGCACGGATCAGTGGAAGAAAACAGAGGCCTTTGAAATGTGGATATTCAGAGGTACACTAAGCATTCCATATATCATTTAATGACACTATGCCTTTAAGAGATGTGTTTTGTCCTGTTTCTCTTGCAAAGGGTTGTTGTCACAGTGATGCTGAAACATCTCCTTCAGGCTGTTGGTAAACAGCTTTGAGTTCTCCACGGGTATTTTTTTCCAAAACAAAGAATCATGAGTGGGCTGGGTCAGGCCCATACACACACAGCTGACTTTAGTTTTGGTTTTATTTAGATGGTGACTTTTGCTGGCTGCAGGAGCTAAAAGCTTGAGGTTCTCTGCTGTGAGAGTAAAGTCTTAGACAAAGAGGCTTCCTCTTAAAAATCAAAAGGGGAAGATTGTTTCTTGCGGTGTTTCTTTTGACTGACTGGAAAGGCACAGTGCATGAGAATATTAATTGTTGCTGAATTGCCTTGGCCAAGGGTGTGTTTATGGGATACTGCTTATATCGGCAGAGTTGATGATTAGTGATTAAATAATGCATTATCTTGTTAAGTATTTCACTAAAGTTTTGCCAGTTCTTTTTGTGTTGTATTTTAACTGTGTTGTAAATATAAATTGTGTTTTGTTTAAGGCTGAATTATAGCTGTCACCATTGAATCATATGTGGAACATGGCATCATACAGTTGCCCTTTTTAAAAAAAAAACGGTAGGATCTGGACTATCTCCATTATATACTTTGAGGGTTTGGTCTGGTCCACAATGAGCATAAGACAAATGAAAAGGTATTTGAAATTGTATTAGCAAGGGAAATGTTAAAAGGTGACAAGCAGAAAAGAAAACGTCGGTATTTCTGGCATTTAATCAGAGTTCAAAAGCTACACTGAGGTCTTCTAGAAAGAAGAGCAGCAGAGAGGGGTCAGTCTTGGCATAGTTGGATGATAGATGACACAGAATGATTGTAAATGAGTTACAATGAATGAAAGAATGGAACAATACAGACAAGCATGGCATACTAAAGGCAGCAGATAGCTTGGTAGGAGTACCTGTCAGCAGAACAACAGCTCCTGGCAGCAGGTTTTACTTATGAGCAAGGTTTTTTCTCTTTAGTATGTTGTCTTCTGAAGTTGTCATCCTTTTTCCTCTTCCAAATCTCTCTACCAAGCTACCCTTTAAATATTTATTGCTGCACTCATGCTTTTCTTACTGAAGTTACTTCTTCCTCTTTTGAATCTCATCTCTTCTTTGGCTTGTGTACATCTTGATAATTATTTTCCATTTAAATTAATGTTCATGATGCATACATGATAGGTAATGGATTACCAATTTTATGATGACAAAGAATAGCTGCTAGGTTTTTCCAAATGTTTCCAAGGAATGGTCAAACACTATTAGTGACATATTTCTTTTGAAAATAGCCTACACAGACTTAATGGGCCTAATGGCCTCCTGTGCTGCAATCATACAATGATTCTATCTAAGACATGAAGCATGTGTGGCTACTTCTGGTTATCGAACGAACTGCATGCTCTGAAGTCCATAAACTTTGAATATCATTGACCAGAGATGTTTGTGAAGTCTCCAGCAGGCATGTTGACTCCATGTTTGCTTCAGTGTGCTTCTAAACAATGCACACAAGGACGTAACATCTATGATTTTTAACAAGTATTTTTGGAATGTAGGCACCTCTGGCAAGGTCAGTATTTTATGTCTATCTTTAAGTTTTTCTTGAATGCATTTAAGCGCCTTTTTCAGCCATTTCTAAGTGACCAAAGGAAGCAGGAGTGTTTTGGACTATTGAATAATATGCAGATGTTATGACATTCGCATTGTAATGGTCAATTGCATGATATTAAAGCTGGTCAGGATTTTAAATAGGTCAGATGGATTAATCTGTAATACAGGTATTTTTTGCAAAGCACTCGTACATGTAGCAATAAATAGTCTGGCTTATGAGTGGTTGGCTTGTTACTTGTACAGAGGACTATTTGCCTGTGAGGAATGAGGATAACCATTGATTAGGTGAGACCCTCAAGAAATTACCTCCCAGGTGACTTCTGTGTTTAATTCCCAGCAGATCAGAATCAGAATATATTAACAGTTTTTAAACTTGATTTTTAGATACAGTTTAAAGAGGTTAAGAGCTTGTTATTTTGCCAAGTGTACACATGTGTAGATTTGATTATTTGTTTTAAAAAATGTACATTTAATAGCCCTATCTCTTAACTGTATGACCATTACTGTTCCATTTGTGCTTTATACTGGACACTCATGGTCTCTAACATCATTCACCCTCTAATCTACCTCTGACCTTTCCTTCTGTTCAACTTTCGACTCTGTTCTACAGTATAAAACCCATGACTTTTCCACCTCTCTCTCTCTTCAGTTGCAAAGGAGAGTTGACTCAAAACAGTAACTCAGTTTCTTTTTTCACAGACACTGTAAGACCTGCTGAGTTTCTGCAGCACTTTATGTTTATTTATGCTGGAATCACTGATCGCCATCCGTTTAGTGAGAAATTAGTACACCAGCCAAGAATGTCATCCCTCTGCTTTTAACAGGTGGGACTACTTCCAAGAGATGCCACAACATTTTTGCAACTAATCAAATTCATTGATGTTTTTGCATTTGAAGTTGATATCAATTTGGAATAACAGTTGCAGGCTGTCATTTGATAAATCCAACATGTCTCACCAACTCTAAGACTTGAAAGAGGTCAAATTTACTTGTGCTTAACTGTAACAAGTACTTATTCTGAAAAAGAGTTACTAAACAAAAGAAGACTTTGAGCATAAATCTCACAGTAGTGGCTGAGAAGGCATTACAGTCTCAAGTGGCATCTTCTGCTGATGATTATCTTCTTCTGCTTTTCCTGTCCCTTCCTTTCTTTTAAATTTTCTCCCCCAAATCTCTCTCTTGGCTTGCTTGAATGAATGCAACTCCAACAACGCTCAGTAGCTTGATACATTCTAGGACAAAATTATCTGCATGATTGTCATCTCATTCCCATCTTAAACATCCTCTCCCTCTGCCATTGGTGCACCATGTTTGCAAAGGGTGCTCTGTTTTTGTGTCGTTTGATGCCTCACAGTAAGGTTAGGTTTTTTGCAGACTCTCCAAAAAGAAGACAATGTCAAGGGCTATAAAAGTAACACTAGTTATGATACATTAATACTAAATGCTGTGATACATGATCATCATGGATTTACCAGGCTCTGATTTATAATTATAGTTGGTAGTGACTAGTCTATCTTCTTCATGTGTTCCAGAGCATAGAGTTATAATGTTGTCTGGTCTAATGTTCTTCCAGGGTATTCTAACCCTGCCCACTCTATGGTATTTATCCACTTTACACAGCAGGTACCATCTAGAAAATGTACTACAGCAACTCACCAAGGCATTTCCAAATCCATGATCTCTGCCATCTGGCCACAAAAACAGCAGATATATGGGAATGCCTGCAAATCCAGCTTTAAGTTATATATCTCCACAATTTATATATTGCCATTTTTCATAATCTTTTAGTCAAAATCCCTATCGAGTGACACTGGAAAAGCACCTTCCAAATACAAAACTGTAATGGTTCAAGAATCTAACTCAGCATCACTTTTCAAGGGCAATTAAGGATGGGTAATAAATACTGGCTTTGTCAGCAAATGTTACTGTCCATGAAATAACTAAAATAATTCATTTATCATCCTTTGTACTTAGTGTGTTATTTTTCCCCCGGATTTTTCTTCTTGCCGTACTCCTTGAGTATGTTTCAATCATTTTAAGGGACCAAAATGTACTGCACTGCCTTGGTTGTGCAGAGCTTTCTGCAAATAATGTAGAGCTATTTCATGAATTAATTATTCTTCATTTCTGTTTGTCTGGTAGCTGCCAAATTGACACAGTATGTTCTTTGATTAGTTTTACTGTCAAGAGAGCAGACAAAGCAAAGAGTATGATGGGAGTGCTCTGAAGTAATCACAACAGCCCCGTTAAAGATTGCCTGAGAGCATATGGTTGGAATTTAACAGATTCGAACAGCAGTCATGAAAGTGTACCATAATTAAATAATGGAAATTGAGCACAACTTATAACATTAAAAATATTTTTTCCTGCAAAGAGGTGCAGGTTAAAAAGACAGAAGGAAAAGTACTGTGTTTGAGTAGAATAACAACAGCAACTAACCAGTTTAGAAGAAGGAGACTTAGTGGCAATGTCATTGGGCTTGTGTTCTAGTTGCCAAAACAGATACTCTGGCGTTGTGGGTTCACATCCAACTTTAACAGCTGGTAGAACATAAATGCTACAAAGAAAATATGGGATTTAAAGCTAGTCTCAGGAATGGTAACCATAAAGCTATCATTAATTTTCCTAAAACACATCTGATTAACGAATACCTGATCTGGCCTCTATGTAGCTGCAGATGCACAATGTAGTTAACTTTACACTGACCTGTGAAATGGCCCAACAAGCCATTCAATTCATAGGCAATTAGGGATAGGCAACAAATGGTGGCCATGAAAAGGATGCCAACATCCAATCACAGAATTTTAAAAAATATAATTCTTATACTTATTTAGCAATTTGATGTAATAAGAAGTTCTGAGACACTTCACAAGAGTATGATAAAGTGAAATTTGACAGCGAACTACTTTAAAGCATTTTTAAGATAATTGGCCAACCATTTTGTCAAGGATGCATGTCTTAAGTAGCATCCCCAAAGAGGAAGCCATGGTATTGAGATGAGAGGTTTAGGGAAGAATTTCAGAGTCTCGGGTCGAGACAAATGAAGGCACAGCAACCAAGCGTGGTCTAGTAAAAATCAGGGATGCTTAAGAGGATAGACTGTGATAATAATAGCTGATTTGGTCGTGATGGGGTGGAAAGTGATTATTGAGACAGGGAGTGTACAAGGTAATGGAGAAATTCATAAAAACCCTACAGAGTAGAAACAGGCCATTTGGCTCAACAAGTTCATGCCAACCCTCTGAAGCGCATCCAACCCAGACCCATCTCCTATAACCTTATATTTCCCAAAGCTAACACAGCTAACCAACACATCCCTGACCTACAGGCAATTTAGCATGGCTAATCCACCTAATCTACACATCTTTAGACTGTAGGAGGAAACCAGAGCACCCAACAGAAACCCACGCAGACACAAAGAGAACGTGCAAACTCCACACAGACAGTTGCCCGAGGGTGGAGTCAAACGCGAGTCCCTGGTGCGGTGAGACAGCAGTGCTAACCACTTGCCACCCTGAAATTTCAATGTGCAGATGGGATTTTCCAAATCAAATGATACTTTGCAGAATTAAATAGAGAACTGGATAACTATATGAAGGTAGGGTCGGCACAGTCACAGGGAAGGAAAACCAGACGACTGGAACTGTCCAATAGTTCTTTGCTATTGCAAACTTTCGAGTGAATTCTAGAGCAAACTCTTGAGGGGCAGGAATTGGCTCTGTAACTACTATGTTATCACTTCAAGTGACATGTTAATGGGCAAGTTAGCCAGATGTTGAACATATGGCTGGCAACATTTGGACAGTCTAGCTTGCAGAATGTAATGAGTGAGAAATATGGTTTCCCATAACAATATTTGCTAAAACTTTATAATCAGTCAATTTGCTGAGCAGTCCTGTGCTATATCTTCAAATGAATTAAATCAACATTTAGTCGATCAGTCCTGGTATGACATTAGTAAATTTGGGATCAACAGACATTGAATCACATATTTATTGCTCAGTGTATGCTCAAATAAAGCTCAATGATAGCATTTGAAATTAAAGCACCAACAGTCCAAGGGTAGCATGCTAGACCCAATCTTGGTGAAGGATTTCTTCCTTGTACCTAATGACAACTAGCAGCACACAGGACAGGTAGGTTGTTTTTTTTTAATTCATTCATAAGAGGTGGACCTTGCTAGGTGGACCAGCATTTATTGGCCATCTTGAGATGCCCTTGAGAATTATTGGTGAGCTGCATTCAACCACTGCAGTCAACTTGGTGCATTTCTGTTTGGAAGGGATTTCAGGATTTTAACTACTACACTCTACACTGCAGTGCACCTGCTAGAGGCCAGGGTACACACATCCATCTCACCCATCTGTGCATGATACATCTCAGGACTCTTAGCTCCCTTTCTTAGTGTATACATACTTTGTACTCACTTGAAAACACATAGCATCTTTGTCTGGCTCTACCTTTTACAGCAGGCAGAAAGCCAGGCAGATTGACATGTATGCCAGCAATGAACAATCATGAGGGTGGACATGTTACCAAATGGGACTATGCTATGTCAATGCCACACCTACAACATGCATCTGATGTGTGCATTGTTGACTGTACCAACAGTCCATCCCTAATTGCTGAATGAGAAGGTGGTTGTGAGCTGTCTTTTTGAACCACTGCAATCCTTTTGGTGTAGATTTGATCCACAAAACCATCAGGATTTTGACCTAAAGACATTGAAGGAACGGGCATATATGTCCACATCAGGATGGTGAGCAGCTTGGAGGGGAACTTATCAGTGCTGATCAGAGATTAGATTGTAAAGGAGTATTAGACACCACTCATCCTTAAGTGAGTGCTTGCTCCCCTGGAAGACAGACAGATAAAATTAAATTGCGCTCCCAGAGAAGTGTACAGTCATGAATGAGCACATACTCACACACAAACTGGCTATATGTATGGAACATGAGTGGAGGCGGGTTCTATCATAAGGCGTTCAATCACCAAAGTGTTAAATTTTAGCTGCCGTCATAAATGTAAGGGTTGAAGAATGTGTGAAATCTACAGTTGTCCAGGATCTTTTTCAGACAAAAATAATGTCTTACCACTGTAACTTCTAATCTTCTTGGGATACATGAGAGGATGCTTAACTCTGACATGGTTTATAATTAACTTGGTCCGACAACTAATCTGACAGTTGAAAAGACACATGAGGATTGAAATTGTGTCTATTTATACAGATGTGAAATCCTTTTTTCAAATGCAGTATCACGGGTGCCACATATGTGTTCTTTTCCTTGTCTATCCACCATATCTAGGTGTTGCTCTCAGGTCTGCAGTGAGGTAAATGGAGTCCAGTCTATCATGGAGGTTGGCCTTGAAGCCTTGGGCAGATCCCTTGGGGCATTTGTGGCTGGGGAGCAGACTGAGAGTGCCCTGACCAGATGCAGACGTACCTTCCTCAGCCTGCACTTCCACAGGATGGAGATTCCAGACTGGGGTGGGGGTGGAGGGCTGGATACCTCTCCACCTTGTGTCCTAAAAGAGAAAGGGAACCTGTAGTGAGGTCCAGGTCCCTTATCCTGTTGATGCTACCAACCTGGTCTTGCAGAGCACCAGAGGTAGAGATGTTGGAGATAACCGATAATGCTGGTGGAGTCCTTTCACACTTGATACATTTTAATTAATGTCTCTGATGAAAATTCCTGCTGCTTCTGTGTCTGTCTGCATTTGCAAAGATAATGAAAACTGACATCATGAGGTCTTCTTCTTCCTGGGTCTTTTAACAGGTGGCTAGTCTCCAGCTGTCCTCTGAGTGCCAGTGGCTAGGAACGTTACTTCCTTTACCTGCTTCAGAGACGTGTCAGTGATAATCTCACCAGAATGTGACCCCAAGTCGAGTCTGGATAAAGAACCAATCAAGATGAAAGTCTTTGAGTTATATGGAGGGTGCAAGAGAATGCCTTGCTCAGGTAACTTTAAAACAATCTGTAGCTTCTTGCTGGAAGGTGCAGGAGGAGCTGGTGTCTGGACAGGATGGTCTCTGAACATAGAACACAGAACAGCACAGCACAGTACAAGCCCTTCGGCCCATGATGTTGTGCCAACCTATTGTCCTACTAAGATCAAACTACCCTGCATACCTTACATTATACTATCATCCATGTGCCTATCCAAGAGTTGCTTGAAAGTCTCCAAAGTATTTGACTCTACAATCACTGCCGGCAGCGCATTCCACACACCCACCACTGTCTGTGTAAAGAACCTACCTCTGACATCTCGCCCATATCTTCCTCCAATCACCTTAAAATTATGCCCCCTTGTAATATTCATTTCCACCTTGGGAAAATGTCTCTGGCTATCCACTCTATCTATGCCTCTCATCATCTTGTACACAAGAAAGAGGAGTGGGGTGAAGGGTGGGGGCTGTGTGGAACATGTTGCTTTCTGCATTAGACAAGAAAATGAATGGGTTATGCAAGAAGCTTGAGCATGTTATAAATACATTCGCCATGGTGGCAACGAGAGACCAGCATAGCAGAGTGCAACAAAGCTAACTTGGTTTTCTGGGCAAAGAGTCTTCAGCATTCCCACTTGAGCAGTCTCCTGTTAAGTCATGAATTTTTTTTCATACAGGGTGAGGAGGTGAATGGTGGCATACTGCCACTCGTCCTTGGCTCTATCATGAGATTTTTTTTCTGCAAAGAGACAAGTGGCTGGCAAAGCTGCTGCTGGTCGTACAGGAGCAGGGCAGGTTTGAGGTGACCTGGGTGAATAAGTCGGAAACGCAGTGGGTAGGAAAGGTTAATAGTTTAGAAGGATAAGTTGGATGAGAACCATTGACCGAAGACGTTGCATTGCAATAGTGAGAGTGGTAGATCTTGAGCTTTGTTGAGAGATGTGTGCAATGGCCAATTTAGAGCAACTATGAGGCTCCAAAGAGAAGATGGTGACACTTACCTTTTCAGAGCTCTGAGAATCGTTGACCTTCTTATGGCATTGGTCATATTCCTCCAGACCGTGGACATTGGTCTGACCTGGTGCTGTAGGCCTGAAGGGAAGAGAATAACTTTCCACACCAACATGTGTGTCCACCAGAACCTCCAGGTCTCTGTCCATGAAACAGGGTGCAATTTCCATTTCTTGGCCACCTCTTTTCGAAATGCATTGTCACAACAAGGTTAGAATGGTCATACCCAGATTGCAGCACTTCAAGTGGTGTGCAGCTGTGGTTTGACTATGATGCCCATTGTGTCTATGCCAGTCACTCTTAAAAATGATTTGAGCTTTCACCTCTATGAGCACGCAATTCAGTGAGAAGAGATTGGTTGCATAATTTAGGAGCTGAGCAGTGGAAGATTATAAGAGAAAAGTCACTAGAGCTCACGAAGGCAAAACCTCCATGAAATACGCTGAGATTGACAGTTACCCAAAATATGACAAGATTCAGCCCAATACATCTCAATCACAAATATATTACAAAATTTCCTTTTATTTAACATGAAAATTGTTGACAAGAAGGAGTTCAAGAAACGTGCCTCTCTACAAGTTGGAGAAAGGACAAATAGGTTAACTGAAAACCAATTAGCTTATATTGTTTGAGAGCATGTATTGTGAGGTCTTATTCATGAACAGCTGATGAGAATGTGGTTCATGCTACCACGTGGAGCTGAATAGCACAAATAGATAGATTTGAGGGGGAGGCTAAATAAGGAGAGAAAAAGTAGAAAAATATATTAATAAAGTGACATGGTATAAGGTGGATAAGACTCATATGATCCTCAATATAGGCCTGCAGAACGAAATGATCAGTTACAACACTATTTAGTGGGCGATGTAGAAATTATTCATCAACTGTAGTATCCCACACAAAGTTTAGTTTTAGCTGGCCAAATGCCAGTAACATATGAAAGTAATCAGCATATTTAATAACTTTAAATAAAACTCCTAGCACCAATAGAAATTCCAGTTACCTGACGTGAAGAGTGCACTCAATCACTCCAGGGATGTATTACACTTACTGAATTTGGGATAATTTAGACAGATTTACAAGCGTTAAGGGACCTCAGTGAGTGTATCACTGCACTTGAGTTTTAATTGACAGAAATTGCATAAATTATAACCAAGTGTGTATTTTAAATCAGGAAATTTGCATGAAATGATGGGAGTTTTAGCCCCTCCAGCTCCAGTCGGCCAACTTGAAGTGGGAGAAGGTGCACGCAAAAAAAAATAGGTGGCTAAATTGCTGCCTACCCACCTATACCAAACACATTTCTATTATGTAATAGAGATAGTAAGAACTGCCGATGCTGGAGTCAAAGATAACACAGTGTGGACCTGGGTGAACACAGCAGGCCAGGCAGCATCAGAGGAGCAGGAAGGGTCCTGACCCGAAATGTCAGCTTTTCTGCTCCTCTGATGCTACCTGGCCTGCTGTGTTCATTCAGCTCCATAATGTGTTATCCCATTATGTAATAGGCAGGTAAGGCACCAGCCCACCTTCAGGCCTTAAGGCCTTAACTCCCCAATTAAGTTGCAATGAAAGGCTTCATTCTGCCTCCACCAATTTGATTTTGATTTGATTTATTATTGTCACGTGTACCGAGATGGTTGATTTCTACTCCTAATTCATATGTTTGTATTTTTATATAAGTTGTTTCCATACTAATTTGTAAAGGAGTTTTAGGAGAAATTGAGGATGGGCAGGGTAATGGAGAAAAATGTGTGGATGTGGGAAAAAAACACAACTGCTTTTCAAAACAAAAGGATTTGACAGCACAAATGTTCTCCTTCTGTCGTGAGATTCTGTGATTCCATGAACACGCACAGTGAAAGCAAGAAATATTCATTAGATGAAAAGATTAAATTGTGTTCAAATTTGTGCAATTCCTCCTGATATAAATTATTTCAAAAATTAAATTTGACGATCATTTGCTCAATAGTGTAGCCAATTTTTAAATCATATTCAAAAATGCTGTGGCTTTTGTCTCTTCATCTGTTCTGTAGTTTTAATAGTCTACTATTATTGCATTTATTTTGATTTTATATGTTTTAGCTGTTTTACCATTTCGTCTCTTTAATGTCTGCTTACATCTGCCCTTGGTTAAAGATTAAGAAATGTTCCATTCAACAGATTAAAAGCCATGCCAAATATTTCAATATTTTTTGGAAAGTCGAATTGTGTTTTTTTATTGAATCCATTCATCGCAGTGAGGCAAGTTGTGCAACATTTACAGCTTTCTTGTATCAAAAGAGGAAAAAACGTTCTTTCAAAATCGAAAACATTCCATTCCATTTTCCTTCCTGAAGAGAGAAGTGAATGGTAATGGGATGCCTATAAAATAGGTAAACACATTATTATGGCAAATCTGTTGATTAATTGGCATACTAAAAACACATCTGTCAATTACAAATAAGGACATTCAATCATTCATAACGTTCCCCCGACTATCTACAAATTCTATCACCTGCCAAGAAAATATTATGCGCTTGAATTAATGGTGTTTGCTGTGGAAGGTGTAATTTGATTGTATGTACAATCTACAGTGTTGGAACACCAGCAAATACAGTAATCTGATACAGCAATGTAAGTACAAAAGATCATGTCCTTTCTAATTAATAAATCAGAATATATAACTCTATTTTCCAAAAGCTAGCACATTAGATAAATCACTGGTTAGTCTTCTTAAAAACAATGAGGAATAAAAGTTTGCTTTATTAGCCTTGTATTAAATTGTAGATTAATGAGTTATGCAAATACTTTGAGGAAGGTAATCTCCTTTTCATGTTTTCTCCAAAATGATAAACTAACACCAATGAAATAATTGGAATTGTGAACCACTAGAATACATAATTCTTGAAACAACATCTGTCTCTTTGCATTTTTTAATGTTTCAAAATATTTAAGAAATAATTTATAATTTTTGGAATCATATCCTGTCTTCACAACTTCCTGAGTGCTTTAAAATCAATTAATTAATCTTTAGGAAACAGTCTTTGGCATCATGCAGACAAGTTGGTAGCCTTTTTGGTAGCCTTTCCGGTCCGGAAAGCAATGAATCATTGTAGAAGCAGGTAATCTATCTTTGATGGGAAGAGAAAAAAATCAACATGCCTCATGAATGTTCTTTTTCAACCATTGTATATTGAACTTGATCTAACATTTTATCCAACACTTACTGTTTCACAACCCCAGCAGTGTGTTATATTAATGTGTCAACTGAACTTGTGCTGATGTCTATATTGAGGATTAACTCTCACAACATTTTAATGCAAACTTGAGAATTTTATCAATTGAATCAATTTTCGACTTGAATTCCATCCAAGCAGGAACTACAAAAGCATTATTGTAATTGACAACCTGTGCACCAGAACATTCTTCACAGTCTTAAAAGGCTGAGGACAAAGGCTTCCTTGGGTTTCAAAAGAATATCATGCCTGCATACAGACCCTGTCCCTGACAGCTATCCAATCCTCAAATGCAGCTGAGATGTGGCATTCTCAGGCCCTTTAGGGTGGCATGGTGGCTCAATAGTTAGTACTGCTGTGTCACAGCACAAGGGATCCAAGTTCAATTTCACCCTCAAGCGACTGTCTGTATGAAGTTTGCATATTCTTCCTGTGTGTGCGTGGGTTTCCTCTGGGTACTCTGGTTTCCTCCCACTGTCCAAAGATGTGCAGGTTGGGTGGATTAGTTATGGGAAATGCAGGGTTATAGGGATAGGATAGGGGTTGGGGCTGGGTGGGATGCTCTTTGGAGGATTGATGTGGACTCAATGGGCTGAATGGCCTGTTTCCACACTGTAGGGATTCTATGCAATCAGTCAGAAGATGTGCAACACCTCACACTTTTATATCTGGAGGCAACTGCTCTAATTTATGATATCATCGGGGAGCCTTTTCTGTGCAGTAAACATCAGTGGAGTATGAACTACTATTCAACACTCAAATGTGGCTAAGATGTGGTATTCTCAGACTTTAGCCCAATTTCCTGCTATTCTCATCCACTGCTGCCAATAAAGCTGCATGGATTTTGACCATAGTTTATTTTGAAACAGAATCTCCTTCGGATATGTATCACTCATTATAAACACAATATTTATATTAGTATTCAGAAGGAATTGAAGAAACATAAATTTGTGCAATATTTAGTTTTTAATAATACTACAAGGTCCTAAATGTGGGATTTATATCTTGATTCTGAACAATAGTATTTGGTTGACAGATAGTTTCATTTCCCTCCCATGTTTTGAATATTTTGTGAACACTTTTGCCTGGAAATTCTATTCAGTCATTCTGTTTCTTTCTTGCCTAATTGGCAAAGAAGGAAAATCAAACAGCATTGTTATATTGCATTAATGAGAACCATTGCAAAAAGGTAAACAAAACTGCATTGTTGTACAGTAGATTTCAAATTCTTTCTGACAAAAAAGCAGCATTGCAACATGCAAAAGTGAAATTATTTTAATGTAAGAAGAATAAATAATTACATAGGAAGAAATTATGAGAGGCATGGATGGGGTAAATAGACAAGGAGTTTTCCATATGGCGGGGGAGTCCAAAACTGGAGGGCATAGGTTTAAGGTGAGAGGGAAAAGATATCAAAGGGACCTAACGGGCAACATTTTTCATGCAGAGTGATGCATGGATAGAATGAGCTGCCAGAGGAAGCGGTGGAACTGGTACAATTACAACATTTAAAAGGTATTAGGATGGGTATATGAATAGGAAGGGTTTAGAGGGAAATGGGCCAAATGTTAGCAAATGTGACTAGATTTATTGAGGATATCAGGCCAAGATGGTCTGTTTCCGTGCTGCACATCTCTCTGACTCTATGACTCTGAACGACAGAAGTAATATTGCAATGAAGTTTTTATTTCAGGGATGGACCAAATAGAGCAGTTTATTAAATACTTTGGAGAAAACAGTTCCTTGGAAAAAACAGAAACACTTTTAATATAGGCAATGAATTTGCAGCTGAACAATAGACACACTTTTATTCAATGGGAGTTATAGCTGGCCAAGGCATTAAACAATGTACAGATAATTTTCGTGAAGCTCTACAAGCTTTTGACAATTGTTTTAACTTTGGAACAACTTTTTTTTTTGAAAAAAGTAAGATATAATTGAGCAGTTCAGGATCCAGGAAGCGTTTACATAATTTGTTAATAATCTCCACAGATTAATGGAGAAATATGAATGTGGAGTTTTAAAGTCAGAATTTACAGATTTATTATGGTCCAAAGAAAATCTGATATTGAGATAGCCATTCAGATGGTATTGGGAAGCAGAAACAGGTACAAAAAGATCAAGAGAGAAATTCTAAGAAGAAAAGATCAATTCTATTACAAAAGATCAGCAAAATCCATTTAGTTCACAAGATTCAAAAAAAACAAAAGACACAAAAAAGACACCAGACAGAGAGTTAGTAAAAGAGTAAGTATAAAAAGTTGTTAAAAGAGTAGGTCTTAATGCTATAAAGCAAAAAAACCTCACAGGCACGAGTATTTCTCAGCTTCTAAAAACAAAGCTGTATCTGGAAACAAAATAGTCATTTCAGAAGATGTTTAGAATTCAATTGACATGCAAATGGTGTTACTGTCACTTAACCCAGCACCATGTGAGTTATCATTGACCAGAAGTCAGGGTCCTGGTGAGGCCACACCTGGAGTACTGTGTACAGTTTTGGTCTCCTTACTTGAGAAGAGATATACTAGCACCGGAGGGGGTGCAGAGGAGATTCATTCAGTTGATTCCAGAGTTGAGAGGGTTGAATTATGAGGAGAGACTGAGTAGACTGGGATTATACTCATTGGAATTCAGAAGAATGAGGGGAGATCTTATAGAACCATATAAGATTATGAAGGGAATAGATAAAGTGGAGGCAAGGAGGTTGTTTCCACTAGCAGGTGAAACTAGGACTAGAGGGCATCACCTCAAAATAAAGGGAAGCAGATGTAGGACTGAGGTCAGGAGGAACTTCTTCACCCAAAGGGTTGTGAATCCGTGGAATTCCCTGCCCAGCGAAGCGGTTGAAGCTACCTCACTGAATGTTTTTAAGGCAAGGCTAGATAAATTTTTGAACAGTAAAGGAATTAAGGGTTATGGTGAGTGGGTGGGTAAGTGGAGCTGAGTCTCAAAGATCAGCCATGATCTTATTAAATGGCGGGGCAGGCTCGAGGGGCCAGATGGCCTACTCCTGCTCCTAGTTCTTATGTTCTTATGTTCTTATGAAACTCAGCTGGACTTGCCATATAACTACAGTGGCTACAAAGGTAGGCTGTCAGTGAGTCGCATTCCCTTCCAAAGGGCATTGTGGGTCAATTTACAGCATTTAGACTGCAGTGGTTCAAGAAAACAGCTCACCACCACATTCTCAAGAGAAACCAAGAACGGTCAATAAATCCTGGCCAGTCAACAATATCCATGCCCCACTAGTGAATATAAATAAAAGAAGCAGAACAGAATTACAGAGCAGCAAAACTTTAAATAGTATTCACACAAAAATGTTAACGTGTAGAGAACTATTAACGGAAGATAAGCCAAATTATTCCAAGGGGAAATTGGTGCTTCAAGTTTATCGCTTTGTAAAAACAAGGCTTATGACAATGACCATCTCATTAATGTTAAGCTTGGATACAGAGGTGTGTGTCACTATATTAATGATCATATACCACGAGTGAAAAAAAAGCACACTTTACAGCCTACAACATACAATTACATAGTTCAGGAGATATATCACTTAAAATTGATGTTATGCTACAGACAACACTGCAACTCAAAGAGTATAAGTGAGTGGAAATTGTATATGCTACACAAACAAGAATTCTCACTCTTTAGCATCAATGCTTGTCTTGACAGCAACCTTATTGAAGGAGTTCAAAAGTTGCAGTTGACAGCAAATGGATCTAAAGACAGCCAGTTATGTCAATACTGTTCAAAGGGAAGTCAGTCAGGCAACAACTGATTAGGAAACATTCTATTTACCTTCCCTGTTATCTGTTAAACTTGGATTCTAGCTTTTTGTGATTCATGCTCCCAAATCACTCTGTGCTGCAGCTTTCTGCTGTTTTTCTCCATGTAAATAATATTCAGCTCTTCCATTTGTGCCAAATTGTATAACCTCATATTTTCTCAAATTATCTTCCTTCTGCCAATCTTTTGCAAGCTCACTTAATCTATCTACGTCGATTTGCGGACTTCTTGAGCCATCCTTGTCTTCCCACCTATTTTCAGCAATAACATACAAACATTCATCAACTAAACTATTATATATTGTCAATAATTGTCCCAAAATTGATATAAATGGTGCGAGCAGTGATCGCCTAAATATTTAATTTAGCTGCACCATTATAACATGTTTATGATCTCAAAATCAGATACGCAGCATCTTACAAGAACTTTGGCATTACTATATCTTTCCTGCCTCATGATGTTGCAGTCTATCTAAAGCACCATGTGTTTAATGTACCTAAAATAGCAAGAATTGCAGATGTTGAAGCCAGAGATAACAAAGTGTGGAGTTAGAGGAACACAGCAGGCCAGGACGCATCAGAGGAACAGGAAAGCTAACATTTTGGGTGGGGACTTTGGTAGTGAAGGGAGACAATTACATGATAGGCTTTGACCTCTGCTTTGAGAACAACTGAATACTCCTTCAAATCTGCAGGTAAACCTACAAAATGATGAACAGGCTTCTGCTAGGTGAAGTGCAGCATCCAATGTAAAGCGGATTTTCCCAAGAGAGCAAAACCTTTTTTCAAGGCATTGTTTAAATAGTCTGCCCAAAACAAAAGAGATCTCATGCCTTTTTGTTAAGTGTTGATTGAAATCTCGTAAGAGGTTGGTATTATACCCTGGGAATTGGGGTCATAACAGATTGGAAACTTTCATGAAAAGCCTTCAGTTTCTGTGTAGTGGGCAGCTTCCAGAAGCTCAGCAACTTTGTTCAAACACGATCTGCGCTTCTTCTCTCTAAGTTTGGCCTGAATTATGTGCATTTATTTTAGTTTTAGCTTGTGTGTTTCTTTAGTTAGATATATTGTATCTGTGTATTGTGTACAACTTTTTTGATCATATCTTGATCGTCTTGTCAAATTAATCATGTTACTTCCATTTGATGAATCTAAAGAACTCAGATGCGGTGCTGTTAGTGACATTCACTCTGATTAAAATGCAAATCTTGTGTGATACAACCCACTTTCAGCTGCAGTAAGGAAACTGCAGCATGTCACTCTTAAACATACCAAGAACTACTTTTTCATGCATTCTTTTCTAAATTTACATGTTACAATAATGTCTTGTTGCCATTTTAAGTGACATACACAGAAAATGCTGGATAAAAAAAACAGCATCAGATAGCAGGACAGATAAACAGTTAATGTTTCAATTCTGGTATGATTCTTTTTCAGAATTCAAAGCTGCCAGACCTGCAGAGTTTCTCCAACATTTTCTGTGTTTGTTTCAGGTTTTCAGTAGTTGTACTATTTTCTTTACATATGTTATTTTATGTCGACTGATACGCATATGAGTGTGAGATAAAATCCAAGGAAAAAAGTCATTGCTCAAAAACCAGAACAATTATTGCTGCGATTTATGTTTGGATCATCACTTGTACCCAAAGAAAATACACAATCCCACATTATGCATATGTATTAATTTGCATGGTTATATTATCAAGCCATGATACATTTAAATCCATAGTCGAACATATATTTTATGGAACAGATGTGTGAGTGATTTCACAGTGCCTATGAAGTATTTAAAGGATAATCTTTTCCAGGTTAAATTTATAAGACCCCTAAATTTATACCATTGACAGTCTGCAACAGATTACTCCAGCAATAAATATAACTAATAACTGCCCGGTGTCCAACAGACCTAAATAATACTTAGGTAGACAATTAAAATTAAATCAGGTGTTGTTAAAAAGGTAATGTTACTCTACTTTTAAAAAAAAGCTACTGTTTTTGCAGCAGTAGCTACAGCAGGATTCATCAAAGAGAATAAACTGACATCCTGAAGACAGAAACAAAAACAGAGATTGATGGAAAAGATCAACAGGTCTGGCAGCATCTGTGGAGACAAATCAGAGTTAATGTTTCAGGTCCAATGACACTTCTGGATTCTGTCATGTCATACATCCAGCCTCACTCAGGCAGCTAGTCTATAATACACCTACAATTGCTGTCACCAATCTTATAAAGTCCCAAAATAGTAATTAGATGTTATGTCATACCAAAGGGAAGTATTCTCAAGAATAAATGTGGTAAGAAACTCGGAATAAGTCAACAGACTGATAAATTGGTACATATATAAGAATCAGTCCATAAAGAAAAAAAATGCAATCTGATACAGAATTGCACAGCACAGAAAACACAAAATAAGACAGAAGAAAAAAAAATGCTATCCAGAGGAATAACACTACCTTTTTTCTCTCTTTGTGCTAGTGCCGCATCACTAATAACTTTGTCCTTTAAATTAGAGAAAGAAGATGAAAGGAAAACAATGAAACAAGATTGGAAGTAATTATACTTAGATCAGGAAATATCTCAATATAAGGAAAAAAACAAATACTTCATGTATTTTGTTTTGTGACACTGATGATTCCAAAATTTTGAAAACGACTGTACAATTTGAGTTTTTGATATTCCTTGCTCAAACACTCCATGTTAACTTTCAAATTCTATGCTGTAGGTCCTCTAATACTGAATATTTACTTGACAGTACATAACTAGAATATTACTGAAAAAGTTATCAAACTCATCAATTGGCCTATGCCACTTTTGGTCCTAACCATGCACAGTTTACCTCAGATTAATCTGGAAAGGTAAAACATCTCAAACAAAATTTGTGCATTGTCACTGTGCAGGAAGAGACCATTAGGCACATTGAATCTGCACTGGCTTACCAAATTCACACTATTCCCTTGTGTTAATCTCCATCCTTTCCCCCATATCTGTGTACATTGTTGTTACTTAAATAATCTTCCAATGCCCTCTTGAATGTCTTAGTTAAACCTGTCTCCACCACAAACCCTAAGTACTCGCTGTGTCAAAAATAAAGGTTTTCCTCACATCACTTTTGCTTCATTTGCAAATTATTTGCCCTCTTATTCATGATCGTTTTACAAGTAGGATGAGTTTCTCCCTATCTATTCTGCCCAGAAACCTCATGATTTTGAAAATTTCAATTAAATCACCTCTTAAACCTTCGCCTCTCCAAGGAATATAGTCCCAACTTCAAGTCATGGAGTCGTAGAGATGTACAGCACAGAAACAGACCATTCAGTCAACTCATTCAGCTAATCAGATATTCTAAATTAACCTGGTCGCATTTGCCAGCATTTGGCCCACATCCCTCTAAACCATTCCTATTCATACACCCATCCAGATGCCTTTTCATTGTTGTAATTGTACCAGCCTCCACCACCTCCTCTGGCAGCTATTTCCATACACACACCACCCTCTGCGTGAAAAAGTTGCCCCTCAGGTCCCTTTCAAATCTTTTCCCTCTCGTCTTAAACCTACGCTGTCTAGTTTCAGACACCCCTACACTGGGGACAAGACCTTGACTATTCACCCTATCCATGCTCTTCATGATTTTATAAATTTCTATATTGTCACTTCTCATTCTCTGACAGTCCAGCGAAAATAGCTCCAGGCTATTCATCCTCTCCCAATAGGTCATAACCTCAACCCTGGCAACATCTTTGTAGATCTTTTCTGAACAATTTCAAGTTTCACAACATCTTTTCTATAGCAGGGAAGACCAGAATTGCACGCAAAATTCCAAAAGCGGCTTAACAAAAGTCCTGTACAGCCACAACATGTCCTCCCAACTCCTATACTCAATGCACTGACCAAGAAAGGCAAAAGTAGCAAAAGCCTTCTTCACTACCCTGTCTACTTGCAACTCTGCTTTTGAGGAACTATGAACCTGCACCCCAACTTCTCTTTATTTGGCAACACTCCCAAGGACCTTACCATTAAACGTATAAGTCCTGCCCTGATTTGCCTTTCCAAAGAGCAGCACCTCACATTTATCTCAATGAAACTCCATCTGCCGCTCCTCAGCCCATTGGTCCATCTGATCAATTCCCGTTGTACTCTGAGGTAACCTTCGTTGTCCATTATGTCACTAGTTTTGGTGTTATCTGCAAACTTTACTAACCATACCTCCTTTATTCACATCCAAATCATTTGTATTATCCTTCAGACACACCTCTGGTCACAAGCCTCCAATCCAAAAAAAACCCTTCACCACCATCCTTTGTCTCCTAACTTCGAGCCAGTTTTGTATCCAAATGGCTAGCTCTTCGAGTATTCCACATGACCTAACGTTGCTAACAGTCTACCATGCAGAATCTTGTCGAACGCCTCACTGAAGTCTTCAAACTATCTTCATAGCTGACATTTCTCATTCTGGAAAGCCTCTTGTAAACTGTCTTCCAGCTCTTCTCAATGGGTTCACATCCTTCCTGGAGTGTGGCACCTAATGGTCTACATAACACACCAGCTGAGAACTAACAAATGTCTTATACAATTTCAGCACAAGGTCCTTTATCATTGTTCTCTATGCTCCTACTAATGTTTAGGACACTGCATGCTTTATTAATTATTCTCTGTACCTGTCCTGTCAATGTGTATGCACATATAGAAACATAAGACTGAGTCTTATGTTGTTTTCGTTCAGTATCATTTTAATTAAGCCTCATGGTGGGTTTCTTTGCATAGGCATAGTGAGCTGTCTTGTGCTATCATCCCAAACCTGCCTCATTAATTAACTACCATGTTAATTAATCACTCTCGCATGATGTGCAGTAGATTTTGCAACTCATCATAGAGGAGGAGCTCATCCTTGCTTGGATACCCCAGAATACATTGTCATCCCTAGCATCAGCTTCATCTTTAAAAGTGAAAACCAAAAGAACTGCGGATGCTGTAAATCAAGAACAAAAGGGTCTGAGGAAGGGTCACCGGGCCCGAAACATTAACTCTGTTTTCCCCTTCACAGATGCTGCCAGACCTGCTGAGCTTTTCCAGCAATTTTGTTTTTGTTTCATCTTTAAAAGACCTTTGCACACCTGGTCAAGAACTGCCAGTCTCGTACTCGCCTGTATCATTTGAGACATTTGACTCAGACTTTGCACAGAAGGGGAAATCAGAGCCCCACTTTGTGGGCAGGGACTTGGACGTCCTGGTGGATGGAGAGGGGGTGGGATGCCCATTTCGTCCTGGGCCAGCAAAGGAGGGTACGACACCAGGCTCTGCCTGCCTGATCCAAGGTTGCTAGTCAGGTTGGTGCAGTCTCAGCTGTCTGGATTATTGCCCAGCAGTGTAGGGAGAAGTTCAGTTACCTTCTCTGCTCTGCCAGGTAAGTGTCACCATCTTTTCTACAATCTCACACTTAGTCTACTTCTGCTAGTGCACCCAGCTATCAGCAAGGTTTAACCTCTACTAGTCTCACAATTGCATGCAATATTTTCCCTCACTCACTCTCAACCACCCAATTCCCCACACTACTAACCCAACCTGGCCTCTATAACTCCTACTCACTCATTTTGGCGACCTCACCAAACTTCCTAGATCTGCACCAGAACTAAAAGCTGTGCTAGACACTTATATCTCACTAAGTTTCCTCTGTTCCTCTTTGTTCAGGAGGAAATGGACCATAAAAGACTGGCGTGTCCAACAGTCACCTCCTTAGCCCCTATCAGCAGAGAACCATGACCCTGTCCAACCCAAGACTGATTGTGTACCCACACTGATATTGGAGGCTGCCCTGGACCTACCGTGCTGGAGGACCGTGCTGTTGAAAACAATGCCATGTGAATGAGGTAGCAATGTTGTTTAAGAGGTAGGCCTTGGCAGTCACAGTGCATGCCTGCGTAGCAACTTGAATTGGGGCCCTTCACTGACAGATGGCACAAGCAAAAAAAAAGAGGCACCAAGAAGTAGAGGAGTGAAGGTTGTTCCCCTTGATGTGACTAGGCACAATTCCCAACTGACTTTGAGACATGGCCGTTTGGTTGAAGCACCTGAACTATATGACGCATCATGACACATGATGCATGTGTAACCCTGACATCGCATGGTGATGTGCAGTGACTTGGCCAGTCCTCAGACTGATGACTGCTAATAACCATGACAAGCTGCTTGGCTTTGTGTCAGTTCTAAAAGACAAGGCATAGATGCTGTGACATTCCAAGTAGATGTGAGAGTCAACACTAGGAGAACAAGTGAGTAGCCGTAAAAAGACGCCTGGTCCAATCCATGGGCTGGGTCTCTGATACTGTTCATGACGTATCCTTGCAGCAGCTTTGTAGGAACCAGCACAAACTGAGCTCCAGAGATAGTAGGAACTGCAGATGCTGGAGAATCTGAGATAACAAGGTATGGAGCTGGATGAACACAGCAGGCCAAGCAGCATCAGAGGAGCAGGAAGGCTGATGTTTCGGGCCTAGACCCTTCTTCAGAAATGGGGGAAGGGAAGGGAGTTCGGAAATAAATAGGGAGAGAGGGGGAGGTGGATAGAGGAGAAGATAGGTGGAAGGAGACAGACTGATCAAAGAGGCGGGGATGGAACCAGTAAAGGTGAGTGTAGGTGGGGAGGTAGGGAGGAGATAGGTCAGTCCAGGGAGGACGGACAGGTCAAGGGGGCGGGATGAGGTTAATAGGTAGGAGATGGGGGTGGGACTTGAGGTGGGAGGAGGGGATAGGTGGGAGGAAGGACAGGTTAGAGAGGCGGGGACGAGCTGGGCTGGTTTTGGGATTTTGAAGATTGTGAAGTCCATATTGATACCATTGGGCTGCAGGGTTCCCAAGCGGAATATGAGTTGCTGTTCCTGCAACCTTCGGGTGGCATTGTTGTGGCACTGCAGGAGGCCTAGAATGGACATGTCGTCTGAGGAATGGGAGGGGGAGTTGAAATAGTTCGCAACTGGGAGGTGCAGTTGTTTATTGCGAACCGAGCGTAGGTGTTCTGCAAAGCGGTCCCCAAGCCTCCGCTTGGTTTCCCCGATGTAGAGGAGGCCACAACGGGAACAGTATACCACATTGGCAGATGTGCAGGTGAACATCTGCTTGATGTGGAAAGTCTTCTTGGGGCCTGGGGTGGGGGTGAGGGGGGAGGTGTAGGGGCAGGTGTAGCACTTCCTGCGGTTGCAGGGAAAAGTGCTGGGTGTGGTGGGGCTGGAGGGGAGTGTGGAGCGGACAAGGGAGTCACGGAGAGAGTGGTCCCTCCAGAAAGCAGATAAGCGTGGGGAGGGAAAAATGTCTTTGGTGGTGGGGTCGGATTGCAGATGGCGGAAGTGTCGGAGGATGATGCGTTGGATCCGGAGGTTGGTGGGGTGGTACGTGAGGACGAGGGCGACTCTGTTTTGGTTGTTATTGCGGGGAGGGGGTGTGAGGGAAAGTTGCTGGAAATGTGGGAGACACGGTCAAGGGCGTTCTCGACCACTGAGCGGGGGGGGAATTTGCGGTCCTTGAAAAACAAGGACATCTGAGATGTATGGGAGTGGAATGCCTCATCCTGGGAGCAGATGCAGCGGAGGCAAAGGAATTGGGAATAGGGGATGGCATTTTTGCAGGAAGGTGGGTGGGAGGAGGTGTATTCTAGGTAGCTGTGGGAGTCGGTGGTCTTGAAATGGATATCGGTTTCTAGGTGGTTGCCAGAGATGGAGACAGAGAGGTCCAGGAAGGAGAGAGAGGTATTAGAGATGGTCCAGGTGAACTGAAGGTTGGCGTGGAAGGTGTTGGTGAAGTGGATGAACTGTTCAAGCTCCTCGTGGGAGCACGAGGCAGTGCCAATACAGTCATCAATGTAACGGAGGAAGAGGTGGGGTTTAGGGCCAGTGTAGGTTCAGAAGAGGGATTGTTCTACGTAACCTACAAAGAGGCAGGCGTAGCTTGGGCCCATGCGGGTACCCATGGCCACCCCCTTGGTCTGTAGGAAGTGGGAGGAATTGAAAGAGAATTTCTTGAGGGTGAGGACGAGTTTGGCTAAGCGAATGAGGGTGTCAGTGGAGGGGGACTGGTTGGGCCTGCGGGACAGGAAGAAGCGGAGGGCCTTTAGGCCATCTGTATGGGGAATGCAGGTGTATAGGGATAGGACATCCATGGTAAAGATGAGGTGTTGGGGACCGGGGAATTGGAAGTTCTGGAGGAGGTGGAGGGCGTGGGTGGTGTCACGGACGTAGGTAGGGAGTTCCTGGACCAAGGGGGAGAAAATGGAGTCCAGATAGTTGGAGATAAGTTCGGTGGGGCAGGAGCAGGCAGAGGCAATGGATCGACCAGGGCAGTCGGGTTTGTGGATTTTGGGAAGGAGATAGAAGCGGGCGGTGTGGGGTTGGGGAACGATGAGGTTGGAGGCTGTGGATGGGAGGTCACCTGAAGTGATGAGGTTGTGGATGGTTTGGTGGTCGGGGGTGGGGTCATGATCAAGGGGACAGTAGGAGGAGGTGTCGGAGAGATGGCGTCTGGCCTAGGCGCAGAGATCAGAGCGGGATAATTCCAGGTAATTAAGAGATAAACAGATAAATAAAAATAGCGTGAGTGGAGTGTTGACAGGCTGAATAACAAGTCTTTTCAGCTGATCAAAAGTGTCCAATCATGTGAGTAAAGTGTCAACAGCTGAATAACAAGTGACTTCTAAGGAGGTCATTGTGGTTTTTCACCATGACATGTCAGAATTGTCAATCGATGAGTTGAGCGTCATATCCTGTTCTTATGAGGGCGACTTTCAGCATCTGTTTCAGTGACACTTGTTATTCAGCTGTTGACACTTTACCCACACCATTGGGAGGGCTGGGATGTAAAAAAATGGAGTAGAGAGTTCTTGAAAGTTGTGAAACTCAGTACTGCTCCAGTTCTTATACAGTTCCTACGGCTTGGTGTTGTAGCTTCTCTTTGTACTATATTGCCTGTCTTTGCGAATGGATGTTTACCTTTTGGTGTAGATGTGCGGTTGTTGTCTCTATGTGGAATTGATATCTTCAGTATCTGAGTCATCATCCTGTGTCATAGTTAGTTGATGACGTGCAATTCAGATATCTTGTCTATATCTTCACAGAAATTTACCAATATTGATTCGACATTGGGGGAGATGGTCGTGAAAGAGTATTGTCACCGGATTAATAATCCAGTACTCCAGTCTAATGTTTCGAAGACATAAATTTGAATCATACTTTGGCAACTGGTAACCATGTAACCACTGTCAATTGTTATAAAAACTCATTTGGTTTAGGGAAGAAAATCTGTCATCCTTACCTTGTCTGGCATGCATGTGAATGCAGACCCAGAGCAATGAGGTTAACTCTTAACTATAGGCAATAAATACTGACTTAGCCAGCGATAGACATGACCATAAATTCATAATTTAAAAAATGACCTGGACTGAACGCAACAGACACTGTATCTTTCCATGAACAATGATAAGTTTGGTTAACTGTGCACAGACTCATTATTATGCCATTGTACCATTTTCTCTGTTCTTTCAGCTTTTGGGATTTGGCGACTATCCGTAATAGGCTAGTGAGTGCAGAGCTCACCAATTGGGTGTCTGCCTCGAGGAAACCTGCTTCACTGAACTCGCCAATGTGGTTCTAATATGAGGGATCCAAAATACATTTTAAAAAAAGTATTCTTACTTTTCAGATCTGTGTTCTTATTACAGAAGATAACTTGAATCAATCTTTTTCTTTCATGCCGGCTGATCTATTCATCTGGTGCCTGCTGCTCCATTGTTCAAGCTAACCACCAACATTATTAACACATATCCTTAGCTGACGTGAATCTCAATGGGACATTTGACACACAGAAAATTCAAATAATTAGTGAATATAGGGATGGTGGAAGTCTATGTTTGGATATGGGCAGCAGATGATTAGATGAACAACGTTTATGGAGTGTGGCAATTGAGAGGCTGCCAAGAATGTGTTGGAATAACCAACTTTACAGAGAACAAAAGGATTTCAAAAACAGATGAGCTAAGACAGAGACAGAGTTGAGTAATGTTACAATAAGTCTTTTAGTTTGCAACCTGTAAATGTGACTCCTTGAAATACTTAGAGGAAGTTTCTAATCTGGCCTCAACATTGACATGGCATTGGATTAAAAAACAAGGTTGCATTTTGTAATCATTTTGTGAGCCTAAAGGTTTTGATTGCCTGAATCAATTCAAATATCAGAATTGTATTATTTTCAAACTGTCCATCAAAATGAAAACATTTAATTTTGTGATATTATGGCAGTATGTTCAGTAATAAAGCTCTAAACATTTTGACTGATGTTTTATCTTTCAATTGTTCAGAAATGTGGCTTTTCAAACCCAATTCCTACTCAGCTGCTTGAAATTGGCTTCCATCTCTATATCTTCACGCATTAACAAGTAATGGTTTTTAGCCAAAATAAATCAAATATAGAACTTTGGCTGTTGTGTATCCACTAAATGAAATGCTCTCTGATTCTTGGCTGGACATAAATTAACACATTATAGAGGCCTTTTTTTCTTCTAACTGGGCCTCTGATATTTATGAATGGATTTTTTCTGTTTATCATAATACTGTACTGTGCACCAAATGAATTAGATCACTAAGATATTAACCAAATAAAGACGAAAGCTTTAAAGAAATGTTGTCTTCATTAGAAAAAAGAGCTTCTGGCAAGCATTTTAGATTTGGAAAGGAAGAAGAGTCATTTTTTCCACTGTAAATTTGCAGTCTGAGAGAGCCATCACTTGGTAGTCTGCAAAAAGTGGATAGATTGGATGTTATAAAGAAAATGTCAACATGCTGTACCATTAGTTATAATCTAATGGAGTCAATTCAATGTGCATGCTATCAAGATTTGGGGAAGAAAAGAATACGATGGAAGTACATTTATTTTGTGATTCAATGAAGTATAAAGTCTCAGCAGCTAAATTTCAAACTGTTTTAGACATATTCTACTCCTCTTAATGATTCAGACCCGATCCAATCACAGCTAAGTGCGCCTCAATGTCAATTTGATCTCTGGAATGATATTCATCCAAGTTTATTAGTCCCTCATTTGTCGTAGACACTGCTGTGTTAAATCAATTAAACATAAATAAAATGAATTCAACAAGTGAATTACACATATTACTAATCCCCGGATGGCAAAGCTTCAATAAAGAGAAGACAATAAAGGCTTATAATCTAGGATAAACAAGGAAGAGAATCCTATTTAGATACTTGCTGAGAATAAATGGGGGAATGGGCAGCCTTTCAATTCTGATATCAGCGTGGACATAAGTAAAGATGAATCAAACTTCAAGCCAAATGGCAAATGAAATTTATTCAAGGTAGGCTGAAAAGCAACTTCAAACTCTCATACTGCCATATTGCTCTTAAAATGCAAGGCACTAATTTTTATGAGCAAATGCATCCAGGGCACCACATAATACCACTTAGTGCTGCAGTCATGTCCCTTGTAATTATGTATAATATTGGTTTATCAGGCTACCAGCTGCATGGAGGGCTGGAAGCAATACACTCTATGAATCTTCAGTGTTTGAGTTTAAAATGTGATCACTTGTAAGTTATGTAAACACCTAAAGACATAACAATAACCTGTCCTTGCAATTTGGATTAATAAGTTACATTGTCAGAATGGTCCCTGTTAGTCAGCTGTATGTCAGAAGCAATTGCTTACTCCTTCTTTAAGTTAATTGAATATCTATAATTAAAGGTCTGTCGCAGTATGGTATTCTTGTGTATGGGATATAAGTTATAAAACCATGATGGAATTTTCAGTCCTTGTACCCTGTAACAACAGGGAAGAACAGGAATTAAAATCCAAAGAATGAACATACTTGCCCTGACTCTTCTTCCTTGGGCGTTTGAGACTCCGGACTCTATCAGGTGAGATGATCATGAATACATGTAATCCACAGTCTAATGATGTTCTTATTACAGCAATGCAGTTTTAACCCGCTCCTGAGGGAAATAGCCATCATAGTGGAATGGTCCCTCTGAACGTTCTTTGTTGATTGCAGCCTGCTTATTTAAATGCATGGTACAGTTAAAGCATCTGCCTAAGCTGTGTACATGCTGTATTTTGCATTGAATGCCTTGTAGGCAGACAATAGTAATACAACGGGAACATTGCTTTGGGGACCCTGTCAAATAACAGTTGTAAATGCAAGGAAGGAGATGGTGGCCCGGTGGTATTGTCACTAGACTACTAATCAAGAGACCCAGGTAATGTTCTGAGGACCTGGGTTTGAATACTTCCATGGAATTTGAATTCAATAAAATCTGAAATTAAGAGTCTAATTTTTGTTTTGTTCATTGGATGAGGGCAATTGCCCATCCCTAATAGTCCAGAGTGCATTTAAGAGTGAACCACATTGCTGTGGGTCTGGAGTCACATGTAGTTTAGACCAAGTAAGGATGGCAGATTTCCTTCCCTAAAGGACATTAATGAACTAGATGGTTTTTCCAACAATTGACAATGATTCATGGTCATCATTAGACTCTTAATTCCAGGCTTTTTTTTTCAAATTCTACCACTTGCCTGGTGAGATTCATACCTGGGTTCATTGAACATTACCTGGGTCTTTGGATTAACAGTCCAATGATAATACCACTAGGCCATCGTCATCCCTATTAATGATAACCAAGAAACCATTATTGGTTGTCAGGAAAAGAACCATCTGGTTTATTAATGTCTGTTAAGGAAGGAAGCTGTTGTCTAGTCTGGTCAATGTATGACTCTTAACTGCCCTCAGGCAATTAGGGAAGGCGAATAAATGTTTCCATAGTCAGTGATGCCTAAATCTGTGAAGACAAAAACAAAAACTTGCCTTAGTGGATATGAGGATCAAGAATGCTTCTTCAATCCCCACAACAGTATCTATCTTCTTCCAACTAACTTGCAAAACATTCCCAAAGCCTGCTTATCACCACCAACTCCTTATTCAAACCCTCACTATCAGGCCATTTACTTGTTTGTTAGCTCTAACTGCCTGATCCACATAGATCCAAAGCAGGCAGGTTGCTCAAGGATGCATCTTACCTATGCACTTCAGAGAAAAATTTAAATCATTGATCCTAACAAACGAAAGGGTACTCACCAAGAATGTTTTCTCTTTGATTTGCTGCTTGTATTCTCAAGGCAGCAAAGAGCAATAGTGATTCTTTTTTTCTGGAAACCAAGAGGAAGTTGTTAACTTTGAGTATGACTTCTCTCAGTGAATTCCCTCCTTTCGGTTCTATGGCAGAAATTATTAATTCCTTCAATTAACCTTTAAGTCAGCTCTACAATTCCTTCCAGTCTCAACCTTGTCATTTGGTGGGTAGAAAAGTTATTACGCTTGTGAAGTAAGAAACTTAAAATTGCATTGCAACAGATGGCATAGGAGATTAAGGGTTTAAGCATCAACCTTCAGTCTGTATTTATGTCAAATACTTTAGTGTCACACATTCAGGTATGAAAAGTATCATGAGAGTTAAGAACATTCTGTTTCAAACTGTATTACTAGCTGGAGAAGATAAAGTAGACAACCAAAGACTAATGCAGCTCATGTCATCTATATCCTACGTTATCCTACAACCTTCATAAACTTTGACATGAAATCGTGTATGCATGGTACTCTCAATTTTATAATTAGAATGCTCAAATCTGCAAGAGTAGATTTTAAAGTAATTACAAAAACCTTGCTGCATGTACAATTTTTTAAAAAATCATTTCTCTTCCTTTTCTGATCATCAAAGTAGGAGGTTCTTGCTTAGCTACAGTCCCAAGTGTTTCAGAAAGAGCACAGTACTTAAGCAATCATTCGTCATGTTAAACCTAACCAGTCAGCATCAATGGGCTATTTGACTGCAGGGTAACCACTGTCAAGCTTTATCTTGTTCTCAATTAATAATGGTGTGAGCCTTGGTTCAGTGATAACCCTCTCATCTCTGATTCAGTAGGTTGTAGATTCAAACCATATTCTAGAGACAAGAGAATAAAATCAAAGCTGATACTTCAGTGCAGTATTGATGCTGCTGCACTGGTAACGGTGCTACATTTGGATGAAAAGTTCAGCCATGCCATATCTTCTTACTCAGGTGGACACAATCATCCCATTACAGTATACGAAAAAAGAGGCTGTGCATACTGTAATTCTTATCAACACTTCTTCATTCAGCATCATTAAAAGAAGCTAACGAGGTAAATTGTCTCACTGCTATTTACGGAAATTTTCTGTTTACAAAATTCCTGTTTGTATATAATTCTAGTCCAAAAATTAAAAGTGCGGCACATGCACACATTTCCTGGTGTGTTGGAAGAATTGTACAATCCCCATAGTGTTGAAGGAGGCCATTCAGCCTATCAAGTCTGCAACAATCCTCTGAAGAATATCTCACGCAGACTGAGACCCTGACCCATCCCTCTGTTTTATCCCTGTAACCATGAATGTCCCATGGCTAATCCACCTAGCCTGCAGATCCCTGGGCACTGTGGACAATTTAGCGTGGCCAACCCACCTAACCTGCAAATCTTTGGACTGTGGGAGGAAACCGGAGCACCTGGAGGAAACCCATGCAGACACAGGGAGAACATGTAAACTCCATACAGACAGTTGCTCAAGAGTGGACTCAAACCCAGGTCCATGGTTCTGTGAGGCAGCAATGCCCTGAGCCACTGGAAGCATGAAGATTAAGCAAACCACAATATTGGTAATGCTGGTTTGAAGCCAATTATACCATTTTTAATTTGAAGACTCCAGCTACTACCCTATATTCACCTGTAGAGATGAACATGCATTGAGCAGTAAAGTGACCTACAGTTAATTAATTGATTGAGTTTTATTGGCTGCTTTTGAGTTTGGTGGCGTGTAATGCAACTTAAAGTAGCTGAAATCAACATAATGGTACAGCACATGGTAAAGGTATTGGTTATGACTTCATAGTTCCTGCTCAAACCATTTGCTCCCAGACATACAGATTTATGCAATAATAGATTTATGGCCTACAACATGACAGGAGAAGAATAAGCTGAGGTAACACAGAGAAGATGCTGGAGAAGGCAGAGGAAGAGAAGAAGGGACCCCAACAAGTGATCCAATTTACTCAAGGTGTTCATGATGTGGAGGTGCCGGTGGACTGGGGTGGACTGATTTAGAAATCACAAGACACTAGGTTATAGTCCAACAGGTTTATTTGACAACACAAGTACTCAATACCATCGACTGCCAATTTCCAGGCACCATCCTACAACTCATCTGCTTCATCCTCAATCACAACATCTTCATCTTCGACAACAAGTTCATCATCCAGACACATGGCACAGCCAATGGCGACCAGATTTGCTCCCCAATACACCAACATTTTCATACACAGGCTCAAACAAGACTTCTTTGCTCCACAGAACCTCCGACCAATGCTCTACATCAGATACATCGGCAACATTTTCTTCCTTTGGACTCATGGCAAGGATTCACTGAAACAACTACATAGCAATATCAACAAGTGTCATCCCACCGTCGGACTTACCATGGACTACTCTTCACAATCAGTCTCATTCTTGAACACACTCATCTTCATCAGGGACAAACACCTCAGTACCTCACTCTACCACAAGCCTATGGATAACCTCACAATGAAGCACTTCTCTAGCTTCTACCCTAAACATATCAAAACAGCCATTCCCTACAGACAAGCCCTACAATTACATAGGATCTGTTCAGATGAGGAGGAACGCAATCAACACCTGAAAGTGCTGAAGGATGCCTTCAGGATACGATACTCAACTCATCGATCGCCAGTTCTGACTTGCCACAACGAAAAACCATAATGACCTCCTCAGAAGACAGACACAGGATATGGGTATGTTCGTCATCCAATACTTCTCAGGAGCAGAGAAGCTATGCCATATTATTCACAGCCTTCAACACATTACCGATGATGATGAGCACCTCGCCAAGATCTTCTCCACACTTCCACTTATCACCTTCAAACAACTGCCGTACTTAAACAGACGATTGTTCACAGCAAACTACCCAGCCTTCAGGACAACATTGACAACAACACGATACAACACTGTCATGGTAACCTCTGCAAGACATATCGTATCTTCGACATGAATACTACTATCACAGTTGGGAACACCATCCACCATGTGCACGGAAGATACTCATGTGACTTGGCCAACGTTGACTATCTCATATGCTGCAGGCAAGAATGCCCAGGGACATGGTATATTGGTGAAACCATGCAGAAGCTATGACAACTGATGAATGGACACCGTGCAACCATCGCCAGCCAGGGATGTTCCCTCCCAGTGGGGGAACACTTCAGCAATCAGGGACATTCAGCCTCAGATCTTCAGATAAACATCCTTCAAGGTGGACTTCGGGGTATACAACAACGCAGAGTTGCTGAGCAGAGGCTGATAGCCAATTTTGGTACCCATAAGGATGGCCTCATCCGAGATCTTGGGTACATGTTGCACTGCAGGTGACCCAACCACACTATAGACTCTCACACACACACAGACACGCACACACATGCACACACACACGCACACATGCTCACACACGCACACACACATGCACGCACATACATGCGCACACACACAGATCCTCTCGATACACGTGCTGTCTCTCAAGCACACGTGTGCGCGCGTGCGCACACACACACACACACACAGATCCTGTCTCATACACATACTGTCTCTCAAGCACATGTGCACACACACACATTCTGTCTTTCTCTCTCCCACACACACACAATCTCTCTCTCCCATGCACACACACACTCTCTGTCCCACACATGCACACATGTACACACGCGCACACACACGCACACACACACACACATACAGACAGGTGAACCTATGGGGTGAATTTGTCCCACAATTTATAGAATGTAAGTCAATGTGGCATTTTATAAATTCCTACTTTAGAAATAAAACCAGTCTGACTCCAAACCAAAACGCAAACAAATTTTAAACAAGAGAACATAGTGTGGAGCTGGAGGAATCCAGCAGACCAGGCAGCATCAGAGGAGCAGGAAAGCTGACATTTCTTCTGAGCAGCTCATACTATCTCTCAGATTTTAAACAAGGCCTCACACCTAACACGCATTGTCTGACCCAAAATGTCACCTCTTCCTTACAATGGTAAAACCTCTAGTTCTCTCAGGACAGTGACTTGAAAGGAATTCAAGGATTTACATATACATATTAATCAATTAAAACCTTATAACTGATTTAGGAATTAACAGCATTTTAGGTTTGTTTAATACATCTTCATTAGTGGTGTGACCCTTTGATCTTTTACTTATAAATTCTGTGTCTGATACTACCTCTCTCACCAACACCTGAAGAAGGAGTGAATCTCCAAAAGCTTGTGTTTTCAAATAAACCTGTTGGACAATAACCTGGTGTCGTGTGATTTCTAACTTATTCAAGGTGTTAATAACATAGTTTTCTTTTCTGACCTTCTGTGAGAAACAGTGGGCTGAATCTTAAATTAATTTGTCTCAGTCTGAGTTTCTTATGGGGTTTTCTCGCTCTCGCTTACCAAACTCACATAATTAATTATCCACCATATCTGAAATCTGATTTCTGCCAAATTTTGCCATGGGCTACACTTGGAACAATCCACCACTCAACACATATTCACTGAAACACCAGCATTCCTTGCACCTTTGCTATCTTTAGAATAGAATGGAGTAGAATTGTAATTTATTATCACATGTATGTTCACAACAAAAATACAGTGAAAAGTTTTACAAGTTGCCATATCATGGAGCCTCCATTAATGACATAAGTAATGAATAAAAAGAAAAAGAAATAAAAGTTCATTTCAGATCAACCTCAATTCAGGGAAAGCTGATTAAAATGACAAGATGCTGGAATAACTGGAAGCTGCCTCCAAAGAAGACCACCATGCCAGGCCAAGACTGCCACACTGGGCTGCTGGAATGCCCAGAAGCCGCAGCAGAGAAAGATCTCAATGCCGGTACGAGATCTCCATGGTTGGGACAAGACAGCCAAACCAGGAGACCATCACGCCAAGCTGAAACTGCCCCTCCAGAACGAAGACATCATATTGGGTCATTGCTGGGCCGAGACCACCACACTGGGCTAAAAGCCTCTTCTATGCTGGACCTTGGTTGGGAGAAGACGCCTTCTGCCAAAAAAGATCAGATGACAAATGAAAATATTTTTAAAAAGCAGAGAAAGAAAATTATGTAAAAGGCAAACAGGGTGGATGAGCTTCGGACTCCTGGGCGAAGGAGCCCGCATGCTGCACTGCTACTTCACTGGCATCTTGACACATATTAAAAGCCTGTTGTACGCCCAGACAAGTACTGTCAGTCTGGAGCTGTTCTGCACAGTTCCTGACATTTTCCCCAGGTTTAGCAGAGAAGGGACATCAATACACCATTTTGAAAGCAAGGTCCTGGAGGTCTCGTTGGTAGGGGGTGCTGCCAATGTGGCACTTCCTCTTCCCAGGCCCTTCAATGAAGACCATGAATATCAGATCCTGCCAGCGTGCTCTGCAGGTGCCACCTAGGTAAAGGGAGTTTCAGCCATCTGGAGGAATGCACATCGAAACAAAGAAAATTGGAACAGGAGTAGGCCATTCCGCCCTTCAAGCCTGCTCCAACATTCGATATGATTTTTCCTGGGGTACAGGAGTCCAAAACTCGAAGGCATTGGTTTAAGGCGAGAGGGGAAAGATATAAAAGGGACCTAAGGGGCAACCTTTTCATGCAGTGGATGGTGCATGTATGGAATGAGCTGCCAGAGGAAGTGGTGGAGGCTGGCACAATTACAACATTTAAAAGGCATCTGGATTGGGACATGAATAGGAGGGATATGGGCCAAATGCTAACAAATGAGACTGGATACATTAGGATATCTGGTCAGCATGGAAGAGTTTGGACCGAAGGGGCTGTTTCCATCCTCGTAGATCTCTGTGAATCCAGGACTCTACAGTTATCCTACTAGAACCCTGTTCCTACTTTGCCCCCCATAAACTTTGTTCCCTTCAGCCTTAAGAACTCGATTGAACTCCTTCTAGAAAACTGAATTGTAGGAAGTAGGTCAACGTCCTTGTGCATTCCTTTTGTTTAAGTATCACCATTTTTTCTCTGATACCTCATTATTTCATACTTTATTTCAGTCAAGAAAGCCTTCTAATTGGTCCTTTATTTTGATCTAATTAACTACATGTTTTGAATGTCATATGATATGGAATTGTGATGGAAAGAAGTAAAAATCTTGCGACAGCTGGTTGAGATAGTTTGAAAATAAGGCAAACTGCTAAAGTTTGTGCCTACGCACATGTGGCAAGCTGTAGACCAATTAGTTTGGAGAATTGAAAATTTATAAATATAAATATAAATACTAATATAAAAGGATGATTGGAAATTTGGACTACCTCAAACAATTGTCCTGGGTAACAGAATGTCAGCAGGAACAGACTGCCCTGAAATGCATCGGCTTACTATGGTCTACAGTTAACAAAAAACATCTTAATGCCCTTACCGATCTCCATCTCCAGCATTATCATATCCTGAATTTGACATTGGACTTTTGGAGAATGCATTTTATCTCTAAGTGGAAGGTTTGGGACAGATTTTGGAGCTGATTGTTACTCTGAGCTAGCACGCAGTGTTCAGTTGGGACACCTTTCAATGAATTTCTAGTGAAGAGCTCTGTCTGGAGGTAATTTTAGGAGCTTGCTCCCCATATTGTCACAGTTTGTTCACCCATTGTGTTGGATATAATCAAGTGGTAGTGACATGTGTTTACACATTCCAGACCAAAGTTATGCAGAATAGAATAATTGCAGAGTTTAAATTTTAACTTCTGTCTTGTTCAATTTCCATCTATAGTTTCAACTTAGGTTTTTAACCTCAATATAAATGAAAGGGCATATGGAAAACAGTTACAGGATTAAATAAGCAGGCTTTTGGGGTGGCACAGTGGCTCAGTGGCTCAGTGGTTAGCACTGCTGCCTCATAGTGCCAGTGACCAGGGTTCAATTCCAGCCTCGGCTGACTGCCTGTGTGAAGTTTGCACATTCTCCCTGTGTCTGTGTGGGTTTCCTCTGAGTGCTTCAGTTTCCTCCCAAAGTCCAAAGATGTGCAGGGTAGGTGGATTGGCCATGCTAAATTATCCATAGTGCTCAGGGATGTTTAGGTGTGGGGAAGTGCAGGGGTAGGGGAATGGGTCTGGGTGGGATGCTTTTCAGAGGGGCAGTGTGGTCTTGTTGGGCCACATGGCCTGTTTCCACACTGTAGGGGTTCTCTGTTCTAAAATTATTTTGACCATCTATAGTGCTGAATATTTTAATTAGATCTTGATGAAGGGGGGCAGCAAACAGAGTAACTTGATATAAAACACATGGAAATCTTCACACACAGTCAATTTATTTGCATAAATTATGTGTTTCTCTATATACTTGACATAAAAGTGTAATACATTCTCAGCATTATCACAATTGTAAAAATTTTAGTCTGTACAGCATAAATGCTAAAAATAACTGACACCCATTTATTCAAATATAATTGGTTTCATATTTCAGATGTATGATTCAAAATGAAGATTGAGGCAAAAGGTATTCCATCTTTCAAAATTAGATTGAATACGTAAACAAATGGGTAATGGTGAGTAAATGCGATTTGGTCAATTTACTTGCATGAAGCATAAAGCTGACATGCACTTGTTGGACTGAATAACATATTTCTCTGACAGTTTGTATTCCTACATCTAAAGCTGAAACCGCATGTTAAGTTAGATTAAAGCCTTAAAATGAGTTGTGTGATTTATTTTAAACAGCTATACACCTTCACTAAAATAAAGATCACATAAAATTCAGACAAACTCAGTAAGTACCCCTCAGTGTAACTGTAAGATCCAAATCAGTAACCAATGGTAATAAAAGGACCGGGGGGCATACTTCTTTCACAAATCATGTACAATTCGGTCTGTCATGGAGCAGTCTGAATTCCCCTTCTTGAAAATATTTATGGAAAATATCTACTACTGACAATGCTATGTTTGTTTATTCTACCCTATATTGAACACAGGGATTATAATTTCCAAGGAAACAATTGCTTTTAATCCTGATTAAAAGGAGACAGTAGCTATGTATGAAGCAATAATGTTAAGTCCAGAGTGTTTACTTTTAATCTATAACTGTAACTGTTGTTTCTGCTAATCATCTCAAATTGGGGGAGTATGTTAAATACCGAATTGACTGCATATTAGTCTTCATGTAATGGTTTCTACATCAGTTACTTCCTTTCCTCTAAGATAAACATTTTCCAATAGGCCACTATGTTCCATAAGCTGATATCAAATAATTAGTCAGCAGCATATCTATCCCATTATCAAAACAGTATTTAAGAAACTAAAAGATTTTTTTTCCGAAGAATAAGAAGACCCATTTTCAAATAAAGGCAGCCAATGAGATAACAGTTATTCTGATGTCATGAGAACTCAACCTGCAGTTGTTGGCTACAAGGATTCAGGTGAGTGATTGACATAGCCTAGATTACAAGCCCCAAAAATAAGGTATATCAGGAAGTCCTCAGAGTCAGAGCTGTCCTTGCAATGGAGCAGTCAGTTGCCTTCTTCATTTGAAAGATGGACCAGAAAGATTGAGGAAAGACCTAGGGAAGACTTCCTTAACAATTTGGTTAGAGAGTAAGATGATGAGATTGACACATTCTGTGCCAACTGCCTTTTCATTCCCTCTTATAAGTGAACTGGCCTCAGGAGGCAATGGCCTAGTGATATTATCACTGGACTGTTAATCCAGAAACCCAGCTAATGTTCTGGGACTCAGGTTTGGACCCTGCCACAGCAGATGGTGGAATTTGAATTCAATAAAATATCTGGAATTAAGAATCTAATAATGACCATGAACCCATTGTCGATTGTCAGGAAAAACCAATCTGGGTCCTTAATGTCCTTTAGGGAAGGAAACTGCCATCCTTACCTGGTCTGGCCTACATGTGACTCCAGAACCACAGCGATGTGGTTGATCCAGAACTGCCCTTTGGGCAATTAGGGATAGGCAATAAATGTTGCCTGGTCAGTGACGCCCTCATTCTGTGAAAGAACAAAAAAAATTGTCATGAATTATATCATTCCTTTGTCTAATCAACTAATGCATGATATCTAAACCATTGCTTATTATTTAACTTAATAAAATATCTGATAATTTCTTATGAAAAGTTAACTGCCTATATTAGGTTACTGTGATCACAAACCAGCAAATTGTAACAGCAGGAAAAACAGGAGAGAGGGGGTACACAAGGTGATGAGAATGGTTGGAACATTAAAAGCTGTGTGCTCACACCATTGTAAAGAAGATGAGATTGTGGGATGAAAGGGAAGTAGGAAATGAGAAGTAAATTTAGTATTGTGCACGTTATCTTCAATCGTTTAAGTCCTTCCATTCGTTGACTCCATTTACACTTCTCGCTGCCTTGGAAAAGCAGCCAACATCATCAAAGACTTCTTTCAACCCCTAGTTACAATCTCGTTCAAACTCTTCTGAGAGGTAGAAGACGCAAAAACTTAAACACATGTATCAACAGGTTCAAGAGCAGCTTCTTCTCTGTTGCAATTAGACTTCTGAATGAATTTTTCAAATTTCAGATTTAATGTTGATCTTGCTTTTGTGAATCTTATTCAATCACTCTATGATCTTTTCCTGTTACGATCTGCCAGTACTGCATGCAAAACAAAACTTTTCACTGTGAAAATAATAAAACAAATCAAATCAAATCAAGTTATGCTTGCCATAGTTTGATCACAGGTCTCTCCAATGATGGTTAACACAGACTCTACTTTGGAGATATGGACATACAGATATGTCTGTCTCATTCTAGTTACCTAACTGCTTCTGGTTGTGTGCTATCTTGTTCTACATTACAGAGGGAAGCATGAATATATATAACAATGTTATAATCTGTAAGTGCCTATCATTGCTGAAGGGCCAGTAGTGTGCATGAAATGTGAAACACAGGGTGAACCTTGCAACATTTCTAAATGTATTAAGGTGACATGAAACCATGAATGTTTGCTGAGAGTCTTGATGGCAATTGTCAGGTGAATGATAGAATAATAGAATCCCTACGTTTGGAAGCAGGCCATTCTGCTCATTGAGTCGACACTGACCCTCTGAACAGCACCCCGCCCTGACCCTATTCCTGTGTACCTGCACTTGCCATGGCTAATCCACATAACCTGCACATCTCTGGACACTATGGGCAATTTAGCAAGGCCAATCCACCTAAAATACACATCTTTGGACAGTGGGAGGAAACTGGAGCAGACAAAGGAAACTCACGCAGACAGTGGGATAATGTGCAAACTCCGCACAGATGGTCACTCGAGGCTGGAATCAAATCCAGGTCACTGGTGCTGTGAAGCAGCAGTGTGAACCACTGAGCCACAATGCTACAGAAGTGTTGTCAATTGAGTAGTGCTGAGGCTTGTGGTGCTGCTGTTAGGATGTGGTATTTAAAGATACATGCACTGACCTTGATCACTTGTATGTGGAATTCAAACTTGTCCATTATCCAGCTCCTTGATATTTGGCATTAACCACTACAAATTTTAGGGTCCATTGCCTCCTGAGAAGCTGTCTAGTTGGCTTCTTGAGCCATTAGGAAATAGTGCAGCTTTCTGCATCTACTATGTCAGGCCCTCAAGCACTTTGTTAGGAAATATTAAAGTCCACCCTGTCCTGTTTTGTGCCAGTGTTGTTTTTCCCAGGTCAAAATCATCAGCAGAATAAATTCTAGAATCTGCTCCAACCACAAACTAACATCGTTATAAAGAAATACAGCTGTCACAAAGCGATGCATACTAATGTAATTTAGTGCTAGCCTTTCAAATTATGGGACCCCTATTGAATCATGCAGAGATGTTTTTAATGAAGACTGCATGCTACAATTGTTTAAGTGATCAGCTGTCACAAAGTCAGCAAGGTGTCTGCATTTGGAGCAACGTGTGTACATGAGTCCCACATTGTGACCCCTGTGTTTATTTTCATGAGTTACCTAGCTTAGGCCAAATGTTTTTAAGCCTACAGGATCATTGTAATTTCTCTCAGGACATTGTGAGAATATTTTCCTTTGTAGAATCTGTTACCACAAGCTATTGGCATTCTTGTGCTCCACGTCCTTATCCATTTGTCAGCAGTATGAATTGAACTGGAGGAAGGATATTAACTGTATGTCAGGTTAATAGTTCGTCTTTTTCATCTATTTCTATTATATTTCAACTATTAGCACCATTTCATTTACAGTCCATATAAAATCTCTTGCATGTAAAGATATGATTACAAAAAAACATCAGGTGCAACTCAATCCTTATATGATGGGGGAACGAGACGTTTCTGGCAATTATAGCAAAATATAGATTATTTTTTAAACCATGGACAAATCTGTATTTATCATTTTTGAACTTCACTACTGATAATTTATCTGAAAACCATGCTGTGTTTTGTTTCTGAAACTAATGAAAAGTAGTTTGTGGTAAAGTTGTCTATTTACTTTTCCAAAACGGTCGTAGATCTTAAGGCACTTGTCTTTTGATTGGAAGTTTACATGGGTTCTCAAATACAATTTCATGCCAATCAACATCAACCAACTAAAGCTGGCAGAGCAAAGAGACACAGAATCAGGCAATGCAGAATGTCACCTATGACCCATGATCTTATCCCAGCTCATTGAAACAGCAATCCGTTTAGTTCCCTGCCACCAGCCTTGGCTCTTACGTGTCACTTTTCCCTTTTCAAATCCAATTCCCGTGTGTTTATTAACAGTTCTATCACAAGATTTCTTTGGACAATGACCTCTTGCTACCAACACAATACGCAAGAGCTAATTTTAGGTTATTGACTTTAAGGTGTCATCCTTAGCATGCCAAGATCAGAATACATCAGGCAAATTAGTTACATAAATGTCTAATAAAAGATTTAGAATTGATTTCACAAAGAGTTAAGTTAATTAAAGAAGAGTGCATGTCAATTAAGGTAAGAAAAAATATATAAATTCTGAATACTTAATTTTGGTTTATATGGGAAATAAAGAATTGTTGTGTTCATGTCAGTAATGAAATAGTAGCTCGCCATTGTTTTTAAAAGTTACATTAATACAAACACTACAGAATGAAATATTGGCAAAATTTCTGTCATACAGAATATGTATATTTTTCTTCCAAAATAGGCTTATGTGTAAAGCTCAAGGACAGCCCATTTTATTCTTAGAATAATTAATACCATGAGGGCTAATTTAATTCTGTTGTTCTAATGTAATGCAATGTCCCTCATTTATCAATGTATACTCTTATTTTTATGCTCAAAGGGAGATGCCACCAACAATGAGAAAACTAGGTCATACACAGTTGTGATAGCAACATCTAAAAAAGGTGATACAGTGTTCCAATCGTTGTCATTTTATGACTGTCATTTCAGAAATCTTTCCGCTCCTAAACAACTACAGAAACATTTTCATCATTATAATAAAGTTTCTTCATTTTCTTTGTTTCACTTGCTATTATTGTATCACTAGCATTTAATCATTTAAAATAGATGGCTTACTGTTGATTTTATAATAAGGCTGCTCAAAAAATTCAGACTTTGGTGTTATGTAGTCTTAAGATCTGCAATTCTATATAAAACATTGAAAAATTTATGTTATACTTCTAAAGCTAGTGGATAATAATTTAGTTCACACAAATCTTTCTCAAAATTGTCTTCTACAAGTTAAAATCTATTTCAATTGTATTTCATTGGGTTCTTAGTGATTCAGTCAAACCCACATATATGTGTAAAATGTTTAAAATCATGAATTAGAGTACTAATATAGTTTGGATATAAAATGAACCCTTCAAGATAAAAATAATAATTGCTTTGGCAGTAGATTGCCCATTTAAAATATCTACAGTTTAATTTATTTACTAGTGTTCAAAAAGAATCATTGATTTCTTTGGTTGACTTCATGAACTTTTTCAGGTCTCAACAGTATAACTTTGCAGATTTATTGCTTTTCATAGCTGAAGAATGACCAGGGATTTAGACACATAAAACATCCAATTGTCTGCTTTTTGAATTACGTTAAAAGAATAGAAAAATTCAACTTCAAGCGTATTGTAAAATAAACAGCAAAAAATGCAGTTTTTCTGCTCAAATATACTGCATATGATGCAATGATCTAATTAGTCTAAATATGTTTATTTTGTCTGAATGCATTTTAAATGGATTTAAAATTATTGCACACAAAATAATTTGTAATACAGGCCGATCGTGAAGAAACATAAACCACTTTTAAAGATCTATGGTGGTTCAATCCTCCGGAATTCCACATCTGGTGAATATAACCAGATATAACTCAATGACACAGCTTCTCATTATAGCCGTAGTATTGAAATGCGACATTTCACTGTTTATCTTAGTTTGACAGAACTCACGTCATTCAATTGAAATTGCATATTTTCTTTAATGATTAGAGAGATATTTTTATCTCCCAATATTTACTTCCCCAGACCATGTCTCACCTGAAATTATTTGACTCCTGAACCTCTGCAGCTTGTAAAACAAGTTTACTCCTAGGCCTCTGAACACATCACCTGAATTATAACAAAAACAACAAGACAACCTTGCCTTCATGTAATAGGGATTTCTCCTCTTGACTACTCCCACAGATGAGGCTGGGTCACAGTATTGTCACATGAGGACATTATGTCCCATGTTGTAGCTACTGGAGTTTGCATTTATTAAGAGCCTTTAATTTGGAAAGTGTTTTAAAGTACTACATCACATAGCACAAAAGTACTGTCCTGCACCAAAGGAGGCATCAATTTCACATGTAACTCATGAAAAAAATAGGAATAATGTCTTAAATGTCAGTCAAAGTATTGTATTTACTGGAGGCCCATAAAGAAATTAGACTAATTGGGCCATAATTGCCATTCATGTGCCCTGTTGGGAATGTGGATTTGTATGGGAACAGAATTAGAGACTTTCAAAGTTCTTAGACTGCACTGCAATAATTTACAGAGGCAGAGAGGCGGAAGTCTGTGGAGAGTTTGAACATGAGAGTGCGAATTTTAAATTTGAGACACTGGATGATTGTGCCTAATAGGGTCAGCAAGCACAGAGTTGATTGATGAGCAATAATATGTTGCAGGGATGCTCGTTTAAAAGAATCTAATCAGATAATTATGATTACATTTAGCAATTATTTTGTGAGTTTGAACCATTGGTTGAAGAGGGAAAGATCACAAGATGTGATACCAAATACTTTTTAAACATCTTCTAAAATTGTAACAGCAAGAAAGTATTCACACAAAAGGCAAGGCACACGGCATATCTTTCCACACTTGATATTTTGAAGTGGCAGCTTTCAATATGGAAAGATGATGGCTTGCACCACGTTGGGTAACTTTGCATTAAACAGCATCATAGTGCCTCAAGAGACCCTGTCTGGCATCACAGTGTCTGCTGCCTTAGCAGTAGGTAAAGACAGTGGGCTGAGGAGGTACAGAATTCATTGACTTCTGTTTCATCTGCAACCTTTCTAAGCAACTGAGCTTTTCCATTTCAGTTCAGCTCTGCCAAAGCCCTTCCAAATAGTCAGCCTTCAGTCAGCCTCCAGAGAGTCAGGACTGTGTCCCAGTTGTTAGTGTCAATGTTCATCATCTTTATATCTCAATTGTGGCAGCTCTTTTTGGGGATACTTTCCAATTATAAGAATAAATCTATACTCCTCTGCACAAATTCTGTCACACTGAAGGTCAATATTGCATTTGCCATCCTGATTGCTTCCTGTACCTGCACACTAACTTTAGTGACTTATTAAATGAGGACAATTCCACTTCCCAACCTCTCAATATTTAAATAAAAGTCTGCTTTTCTGTGTTTTTTTTCCCACCAAAGTGAATAAAATCACGCTTATTCACATTATATTCCATCTGCCATGATCTACCCCTTTTACTTTGCATGTGTAACTCTTCTTGAAGCTTCCTTGCATCTTTGTCACAATTTAGATTCCCATGCAGGTCAGGTAGTATCAGAGGAGCAGGAAAGTCAATGTTTCGGGTTTACACCCTTCAGCTATCTCTGAGTGGACTTCATACATCACTGGACCTGACCTCACATCGTCGATACCTCTTACCCTTGCAGGGATATTCCCGTGGTTCCCGCACCAAACTTCATCGCCTAAAGTATACCATCTCTCTCAATTAGCGGAGTATTGTGTCTAACATTGGTGTTCCTGATGCCTTTTCACATCAACCCTCACCCCCTCCCCCCAAGTCCGGGAAGATCAGATTGAACCAGTGCAGAGTCTTCTTCCCATGAGCTACTCTACCAGAGCTATCCCTGTAGTTACATAGGAGTGGGAGGGGACTATGAATTAATAGCAGACATTTGGAGGAACTCTGGAAGCTAGAGAAGGGGAGCAGCAGGAGAAGTGAATAATGAGTGAGAGGCAGGGTGTGAATAGGATGTGAGGAGCTAGATGGAGATGGAGAGCAGGCAGGCCAACGAGCAAGCGAGAGATGATCCCATTGGAAGGAAAAGAATAGGAGTGAGGCTGAGAGAGGGAAGGAGTAGGAGGGAGGTGAAGGGTGAGAAAAAGCGGACAGTGGCAGGACCCTGGAGAATAGGTGAGAGGTGTAGAATGGGTGGGGACTGGGAGTGGGAGAGAGGCATGGAGCCAGAGGGAGGTGGAGTGTGGGAAGCAGACAGAGAGTAGTAATGAGGCATGAAGCAGGAAGAGTTTGAGGTCGGAAAAGGAGGGGAGAGCAGGAAAAATGTGATGATTAAGAGCATTTCTGAAAGGAGAGCTGTAACTAGTGGCGTTCTTCAGGGATCAGTGTTGGGACCTTTGCTGTTTGTAATATATATAAATGATTTGGAGGAGAATGTAACTGGTCTGATTAGTAAGTTTGCCGATGACACAAAGGTTGGTGGAATTGTGGATAGTGATGAGGACCTCAAAAGATACAGCTGGATATAGATCGGTTGGTGACTTGGGCAAAGAGATGGCAGATGGAGTTTACTCCGGAAAAATATAAGGTAATGCATTTTGGAAGGTCTAATCCAGTATATACTGTATATCCAGTAAATATATAATAAATGGCAGAACACTTAAGAGTACTGATAGCAGAGGGATCTGTGTGTACAAGTACACAGGTCACTGAAAGTGACAATGCAGGTGGAAAAGGTAGTCAACGAGGCATATGGCATGTTTGCCTTCATCGGCTGGGGCATTGAGTTCAAAAATTGGCAGATAATGTTGCAGATTTATAGAATCTTAGTTAGGCTGCATTTGGAATATTGTGTTCAGTTCTGGTCGCCACACTACCAGAAGGATATGGTGGCTTTGGAGAGGGTACAGAAAAGATTTACCAGGACGTTGCCTGGTATGGAGGGCATTAGCTATGAGGAGAGGTTGGAGAAACTTGGGTTGTTCTCACTGGAACGACGGAAGTTGAGAGGGGACCTGATTGAGGTCTACAAGATTATGAAGGGTATGGACAGACTGGATAGTCAGAAGCCTTTTCCCAGGGTAGAAGAGTCAGTTACCAGGGGCCATAGGTTTAAGGTGCGAGGGGCAAGGTTTAAAGGTGATGTGTGAGGCAAGTTTTTTACACAGAGGGTGGTGGGTGCCTGGAACTCGCTGCTGGGGGAGACGGTGGAAGCAGATACTATAGTGACTTTGAAAGGCCGTCTTGACAAATATATGAATCGGATGGGAATAGAGGGATATGGTCCCTGGGAGGGTAGGGGATTTTAGTTGTGTCGGTGCAGGCTTGGAGGGCCGAAGGGCCTGTTCCTGTACTGTAATTTTCTTTGTTCTAGGTCTGTTCAAAGTATCAATTTTAAACGGAAAATGAGGGTGATGAACATCTGGAATTCGTTGCTCTGTTTTGCTTTTGAGGCAGGAACTCCCAATTAATTTAAAAGAAATCTAGGTCTATACCTGAAGGGCTGTAACCTGCAAGGCCAGGAATCAGGTACAGGACGGTGAGATTAAAATTAGTCTCTAGTTTTTTGAGCTGGTGCAGACATGATAAGCCCAGTGGCCTCGGTCTGTGCTGTAACCTTTCGATGTTGCAATGTTTCTGTAGTAGGTTATTAAACATTTTCGTAACAGTACACATGATGTATTGTATAGTTACTGATGTGTTTGCTTTTTGGGATTTTTTTTGTCTTTTCCACCATGATACCTTTTTGAAATGTAAATCACAATGAAATTATAAACATTTTACAAAGTACTAAGGTGGCTCGATTAAAATATCCCAACTTCCCAATTGGCCTTCACTTTTTTCTCGTGAATGTACTGCCTTAGAGGCAAGTTTTACCAGTGTGTTACTTAAAATAGGAATATTGTGGAACAACCAAAGAAACTGGGGATGTTCTACTTTGATCTGACAATGGGAGATTTAATAGAGGTTTTCCAAATTTTGAAGAGAAAAATTCCAGAGTAACTTTTCATTTGGCAGGAATACCAGGGACCAAAGACCACAGATTTGAAATGCGTTGAATGGCAAAATAATTAGGGGAATCAATGATAATTAATGAACTCCTTTTCCTTGCAGCGAATTGTTATGATCTGGAAAGTACTGCTTGAAAGGGTGGTGGAAGTAGATTCAGTGTCACCTTCTAAAGAAAATATATTATGCCTGAAAATGAGTAAAAGTGAAAGGCTATGGAGAAAGAATGGGACAGTGGAAATAATTATAGGGTTCTTTTAAGAATCCGACATTGACACAATGGCCACAATGAGCCACCTTTCATGTTATACAAATCCAAGGTTATTTTCTATGAGAAATTAACTGAAATCTAATGCCCATTTAATAAGGAACAGATTATAAGGCTATATGAGAATAGAAATATTGATGTTTCATTCTGTCGTGCCGTTAGTAAAGAGAATGGTGTACCAAATAACTTTCACAGTATGTGTAAAAATGTGCAACATTCCCCTGAAAAGCCCTGCAGCAATTTTTTTTGCCTGTTCCTCTGGGGTTGTGAAGTGCACCAGACAAGTTAATTGCTACCCCTTTTCGCTTCAGTGCCACTATGGAACAATATGCCTCCAAGCCATTTCCAGGCAATTTGTAAAAAAAGTCATCAATTGAGATTTATTGGGAAGAAATGGCCTTTGTTGAACCTGTATTTTCTTGTTTCAGAGAATTATGTTTTATATATGTATGATAACACACTAGTCATTCATTGAAATTATAGCTCATTTTAGATATTTTGAGGAAATATCAATTCAAGTGTCAAGTTTCTTCATCCAAATAAATAATAATTTACCACAAGTCACAGAAATGATTCAGATGACAAAGACACTTCAACCAAAATAAGACCATTCAGTGTCCTAACTTCATATCTAGCTTTTCTTCTGAGATAAGCCCAGTTTTTTGATCTCAACTATATTCATGGAACTCATTTTCCAACTCTTAAAAATGTGTCTAATCGTTCTCAGCAGTTTGAAAGGAACACAAACCTCTTCCATTTAAGACCTCTATGAATTTTCAAAATCCCCATATAACGCCACTTTCCTCATTATATATGCACAAAATAGCTGAGAAAATATGCTGTTGAAGCTGAATGAAAATGATGTCTTCAGTACAGGCTAGGTGCATTTCCATAAGTAGAAAACTAAATCCAGTCTGCCTGGGGTAATAAGGGAGCTAAATAATGCAATGGAACATAAGAGAAGATAGAATGCATGATAGATGAATCCTTCGAATGAGGAGTTAAGATAAATAAAATTGGTCAGATTTTCTCACCCCAACATAAGACTGAAATGTCTCAGGTAAGGCTTAGAGCATGGAAAAAAGAACACATTTTAAGTGAGGCACAGATATTTTTAATCAGCCTGCTCAGTTATGTTATTAAACTCCTCTGGAGCAGGGGGAGCCTGAGCCTCCTGCACCAAAGATAGGGAAGCTATCATCGCACCACAAGAGTCCTTCTAGGTAATGCATAGATACTTTCTAATCAGTCTGTTCAAAGGTGTTATGATACACCGCTGGAGAAGGTGGAGCTTGAAGCTGAGGGTCACAGTGCCATCATATTCTATGAATGTAATCGTTTTAACTAGTTTTCCTTTGGGATCACATTCGCACATGAGATTACCGAACAGCTATGTCCAAATATTAGAAAGTATAGAAAGTGTCTTATGCCACATGCTTGATACTGTTATCCATGGGTCTACTGAAGCCCATGAAGGAGAGTTTTGATAAACTTACAGGATGTTGGTTGATATTCAATGGCAAATGTGAATTCTAAAAAAACAATTATCAGTTCTTTGAGTCATGTTGTTCAGGCAACAGGGATTATAGACAAGCCACAGAATGAAGAAACTGATAGGACATTTCTACCACCCAAGGAATATTAGAGAATTCCAATGGTACATGGCAATGGTGAAGCAGATGGGAAAATTCCTGTCCTATGAGGCCCTCAGGCAATATGTCAAGCAAGATCAGATGTGGTATTGGGCTGAGCATCAACAGCACTCATTTGGCCTAATCAAAACTATGTTCATTTCAACCAAGGCCCTTGCATATGATGATCTGACCCTTCTTCTTGTAACAGCAACAGATGCTTAGCTCACTCAATTTGTCTTATTTCAGATCCAACACGATGGGATCAGATGACTAGTCTGCGAAAATGAATAAAATAGACCGTCATTGGGAAAGAAGCACCTGCAGCAATTTGGGCATGTAAAAAAATTCTCTTCCTCTGTCTTAGGCTGACCAGGGAAATTTGAAACTGACTGAAAACTGTTGATAATCTTTTTTAAGGACAACAAAGCCTGCAAAGATGCCGCCCAGAATCCGGAGATTTTCATTGTGGGTGATGCACCATGACATGGTCACAGAATATGTACAGGGCAAACATACTGCTGATCAAGTGTTTCAAGGCTCCCCGTCAACAGGTCAAGCAAGGAGTCAATAAGTTTGTTGACGAACGTAAGAACTTCCTGACCTTAGCCACTCACTACTTCCCAGTCACCAAGAAGAAATTGCAGGAATTTCATGAAGCTGAGCTACATAACGAAGAATGCGCATAACTCTCCGTGTTCTGCCTCGGAGACTAGCTGTAATATGTCCTCAGTATCCCTGTCTTACAAACAATTTGGTTTATCAGTATTATCGATGGGATTTTGATCTAAAATGATCAGGTGGCAGTCCCATGAGCTCTCCATTGAGATGTTCTCAAGAAGATCCACCAGTGTTATCCACGTATGTTCAAGTGTTGCATAAGCTGCTTGGTGGCTTGGCATCTCTCATTCCCCCAACTGCCCAGTCTCTAACTGCACCACTTTTGCTGCATGTAAGCAAGAGTAGAATTGGGAAGGAAACACCAAATAGGAGGTAAGCAGGAAAAGTTAATTAATTATTAAGAGTTAGTCAGTTATGAAATACCTTTAATAAATGTACACATGTTGTACTGTGCATAGTTACTAAAACAAAAACGGAAATACCGAGAGAAACTCAGCAGGTCTGGCACCAGCTGTGGAGAGAAAGCACAGCTAACATCTCAGGTCCAGTGTCCCCTCTTCAGAACTGATTGCAGCTGGGGAAAGTTGATATAAATGCTGAAGACAGACAGTGAGGGGTTGGTTGAGGGGGCGGGTGGAAGGGTCGAAGTAAACAATAGATGGAGATGTAACCCAGAGAGACAGACCAGCAGTTGAGTAGACCAAATAATGGATATTGAAAGACAGTTAGACAGACAAAAAGGAATGGATAATGGTGAGCTGAGGACAAAGAAAATCTACGAACATAGACTATTAGCAGTGAAGATGGATTGGCTGTGGCGAAAACAGTGCATATGATGACAAGGTCTGGGGTGTGGGGTGGGGGATGGAAAATGAAGAAAGTGTTCAGGCACTAAAATTATTGAACTCAATATTGAATCCTGAAATCTGTAAGGTGCCCCAGCAGAAAATAAGATGTTGTTCTTCTAGTTTGTACTGAACTTTGCTGGAGCACTACAGCAAGCCTGCGGCAGAGATGTTGGCCATGAGACATGGTGGTGTGTTGAAGTGCAGGCAACTCAAAGAATGTGGATATTCAGCAAAGTGGTCGCCCAGTTTGTGTTTTGTCTCCCCAGTGTAGAGGAGACCCAAACTATGAAAAGCGAATACAGTAGACTAGATTGAGTGAAGTGCAGGGAAATTGTTGCTTCACCTGAAAGGTGTGTTCAGGATCTTGGATGGTGAGGAGGGAGCAAGTAAACGGGCAATTGTTACACCTTCTCTGTTTGCAGGGGAAGGTGCTATGAGAGTGTGTACGTGTGGGGATAGGTGTTGGAGTGGAGGAGGAATGAACAAAGGTATGTCGGAAGGAATGGTCACTATCATACACTAACTGGTGAGGGGAGAGGGATAAGTGTTTATAGGATGTCCTCTAGCGTAGCATGGAACATCAAGTTCATCATTCTTCATCTATCAAGAAGGTTCAGGTACAGGAACAGGGATATCTTGCTGCAGTTTTACAGGGCCTTGGCGAGACCACATTTGGAGACTGTGTGCAGTTTTGATCTTCTTACCTGAGGAAGGAGGTTCTAGCTGTGGACAGAGAGCAGCAAGGGTTTACCAGACGAATGCCTGTGATGGCAGGACTGATGGATGAAGATAGACTGGCCAGTGAGGATTATATTACGAGAGTTTGGAAGAATGAGGGGTGATCTTATAAAAAGCTATAAACTCCTAACAAAACTAGAAAGGCAAAACACAATAAGGACACTTCAGATGACCAGTGAGTCCAGAACTAGGCGTCACAGTCTAAGAATATGGGGTAGACCATTTTGGCCTGAGATTTCAGCGAGAGAATGGTGAATCTGTGGGATTTTCTGGAGCAGTAAGTGGTTGACGTTAAACCTTGAATGTTTTCAAGAAGGAGTTAGATGTAATTCTTAGGACTAAAGCGATCAAAGAGTTTGGGAAGAAATTGGAAACAGGGTAGTGAATGGGATAATCAACTATGATCATACTGAATGGTAGAGCAGGCTATAAGAGTCAAATAGCCTATTCCTGTTCCTAGTTTCTATGTTTCTGTTTTTGAATAAGTGTAAACCTGCAGAAAAGGAAACATAGATTTGTGGTCAGAAATGACCAATATACTATCACAGAAGATAATAATGAAGATGGTAATAGCTCTTTAAACGCTCATAAAGTGATTTTGATGTGCTTGACATAAGTATCATTTCTGGAGCAATTTCCTGGCTAGCGTACATCCAGTAAGATTAAATGTTTGACATAAATAAACATTAATCCTAAAAGTTCTGGAATTTAGCAAGTGAATAGAAATCATGATAATCTGCTTATAGTTCATTTTATAGATCAAGGACAGTTAGCCAGGAGCTAAGAGAACTCTTTTATCACTTCACAAATTTGGTGCATATGTTATGCGAGATTCGCTGTGCTGTGTTTTTTATTTCCTCAAAACAAGCCACAAGGGGTTGTCAAACTTTCCAATTGACTGGAGAAATGTCTGGAATGAGGATATTTTTCTTCCATAAGACAACTCTCCATTACTGACAATTATAAGGTTCAGTTAAAGTAACAATAGCAGTCATCTGGCAACATACATCATATGTACCCGCCTAAAAGGAGGAGAAAAAAAAGGGGATAACAAGGTGTAGAGCTGGATGAACACAGCAGGCCAAGCAGCATTGTTCATCCAGCTCTACACCTTGTTATCGCAGATTCTCCAGTATCTGCAGTCCCTACTATCTCAGAAAAAAAAGGGGGATTTGTCACTGAAGTGAAGATTTGATATCAGTATGAAAGAATTGATTCTCCAAACTTGTTTTTGGCTGCCAGAGAAATAGTCAGGTGTATTAATATTAATATTAGTTAACATTAACATAACAAAAAGCAGTTTGCAAAATAAAACAAAGCATACTGCAGGAGACATGACATGCTTATTTAGGTCACATCACAACAGCAATTTGAATGTAGCGTATCGGCGAACATTTGGCCAAGCTAGCAGGGTTCACAAGCAAACCATAATTATACACTTAACCAAGTTCAAGTCAAAACCAGGATACCAATGCAATCATCTACAAATTGTAGATGGTCAGGGTCTTGTTTGCAATTACATTCTGCACAAAATACAGGCAGGGGTACAGTGACTGTAATGACATCAGCCAGGTGGACCTCATGGAATATGAGTTCCCTGATTGTGGCTGTTAATCTGTTCTAATCAGGGTGCCCTAGCTGACATAAAAAAGATTGAGTCAGGGATACTGACACTCTGGTACCTAACTCTGTATGAAGCAGGACTACAGTTAAGGTCTGTTCATATGTCAATAGAGGGTGACTTGGTGACAGGATATTGGCCTGTGTAGAATGATCTCAGTGGTGATGAGAGTACAGCACAATCCAGAAGAAACTGGCTCACAAATGTCATATTTGAGTTGGGTAAGCCTTTTCTTACACCATTCCTTTATTTGGGAAGCTTGACACATTCAAACCTGCCATCAAAGACTGGGCCCAGTTAATGGAAAGGATGCATTATCATTTTTCCCAGGCAAACAATAAGTAATTCTCCTTACAGCCCGTGGAGCTGCAGCTTTTTCTATTAATAGGAGCCTTACTTTTCCTGAGGCACTAGATGCTAAAATCTATCAAGAATTGACAGACAATGTTGAGGAATTTTACAATCCCAAGCCTCCTCTAAATCTGAGAAAATATCGCTTTTACTCATCAATTTGAGAAGCAGACCAAACTGTATCAGGGTTTCAGACGAAGTTAAGACAACTGGCAGAGCCTGCTAATTTGGCTTAATCCTTAATGAGATGCTTAGAGACCATCTAGTATGTGGAATTAATGACATAAAAATGCCTGCTAACTGAAGCTTAGCTGGTCTGCAAACAGGCGCTACAGCTGGCTTTATTATTGGGAAATGCAACTAGTGGATCATATGAGTTGCAAGGTTTTCTGATGGACGTGGACAACCTTGCCAGTCTGACTGAGCATGGGGAGCACCATTTGAGTGCAAGCAATGCATAGCCTCACTCAGCACACATCCTGATCTGGGTTTCTCCACAGCTAAACCCCAAATTAAAGCTAAGCCTCGATCAAATGGTTAAAATTTTCTTCAGGATCCTGGCCATCAAGCCATTGGAGTTGTTGCCAGTTTACTCAGTCAAGGCAGCAAAAGAGTCCTACGAGACATAAATTGAGTAAGATACCTCATAACGTGGGATCCAGGAAGGTATCCAGGAGATTACATAGCCTGGAAGTCCATCTCCATCTGATTTAGAACAGTTAAATTGCTCAGAAATATCCAAATCAGAAACAATCAAGATAAACTTCTTGCTAAATTGTAATCCAGTTCTAATGGAGGTCCATACAGGTGCAGCAATATTGGGGATCACAGAACCAGTTTTTAATCAACTTTGTTCTAGACTCCAGCCCTTGACTTTGTGAAAGACCTCGGCTAGGCTGAGAACCTATACCAGGAAACATTTTCGGATTAAGGGTACAACTTCGGTTCCGGTCTCTTATGAGAAGCAATTGGTTCAGTTACCGGTGATTGTAGTAAAAGATTCAGTCGCAAGCTTAATGGGTGAAATTGGTTGTGAGAGATTCACCTCGATCGGCTCAATATTTTTTAATTAGAAAATGGCTGTCTAAGGTAGTTCTAATTAAATAACCAGAGGTTTTCCAGGAAGGTCTGGGGACTACCAAAGGAACCAAGGCCATCTTGCATGATGATCAGGAAGCAATTGCACAATTCAGCCCGTCCAGTGCGATTTATCTTATGGGCAAGCAAAAATCAGAAGGCTGGAATTTGAAGGAACCAGCAAACTGATCGAATTCATGGAAAGGCAGCACTGGTTGTACCAATTTTGAAACCCAATTGGTCAGTTTGCCTTTGTGGAGCTTTTAAACAAATGGTAAACTATTTTTTGTATCATCCTCCGCCATTTCCGCCACCTGCAATCTGAACCCACCAGCAAACAGATATTTCCCTCCCCACCACTATCTGCCTTTCAGACAGACCAGTCTCTCCCTTGCTTGTCCTACATTCCTCACTAGCCCACCACCCCCAGCACCTTTCCCTGCAACCGCAGGAAGTGCTACACTTGCCTCTACACCTACCCTCTCCCCTCCATCCAAGGCCCAAGACAAACTTTACAAATCTGACAAGGGTTCACCTGTACATCCTCCAACCTAGTATACTGTATCCATTGCTCCCAATGTGGCTTCCTCTACATCAAGAGACCAAATGCAGACTCAGTGACTGATTTGTGGAGCATCTGTGCTCTGTATGCTATAACTAACAACACCTTCTACTTGTCAACCATTTTAAATCCCCCTCCCACTCCCTTGGTGACATGTCAATCCTGGGCCTCCTCCAGTGCCACAATGATGCCACATGCAAACTGGAGGGACAACATGTCATATTCCACCTCTGGAGCCTACAGCCCGATGGCCTGAACATAGTTTCAAAATCTCCCCATCCCCGGCTTCATCCCATTTCCAACTGTGCTTCTCGTCCCTGTCTCCTTGACCTGACACAACCTGTCCATTTCCTTTCCCACCTATCCGCCCTACCCTTCCCACTTACCAATCCCCACTATCCCCTACCGGCATCCACCTATCACCATCCCATCTACCTTTACCCAGCCCTGCCCATCCTCCCTATATTTATTTCCCAGCTCCCTTCTCCCTCCCCAGGCCCGATAAAGGGTCCAGAACCGAAACATTAACTTTCCTGCTCCTCTGATGCTACCTGACATGCTGTGTTCCTGCTGTGTTGACTCTGAGTCCAGCATCTGCAGTTCTTGCTACCTTCAAGCCATTTTTTCACAGCTGGATAAATACCCAGTCCCTTGGACAGAGGATTAATATGCAAAGCTGGCAGAGTGGCTGTCCTTCACAAATCAGGGCATGAGCCACGCTTAGACCAGGATTCCCAGAAGTATGCTGCCATTAGTACACATAAGGGCTTGTAGCAATATATGAGACAGCCACTGGGGGCATTGTCAGCCTGTTCAATTTTTCATTGGACGATGGAGAACACTTTGCAAAGGTTTATGTCAGGTTGTCATTTACCGAGATGACATGCTGATATGAGAAAAAACTAATAAGGACCACCTAGAGAACTTGGATATAGTCCTAAGTCATTTTTCCAAGACAGGTATATGCCTAAGAAGGGAAAAATGTGTGTTATAGGCCCCCCAAGTGACCGACTTTTGCTAGAGAGTCAAGTGAGATAGAGTGAGAATGATAAAATGTGCACTGGCTCCCACGTCTGGCCAGGAGTTTAGATCATTTTTTGGGCTGGTAAATTATTATGGAAAGTTCACACATAAGCTGGTCTCCTTCCCAGCACCTTTGTGTCAACTCCTAAAAAAAGGATCAGCCTTGAAAATATTTGCATAGACAATCCCCAGCTTTCAGGGAAATGAAGAAACAGCTGTTATTCTCTGAGGTGTTGGCACACTATGATCCCAAGAGAGACCTGGTATTAACATGTGATGCTTCCCTGTACAGCATTGTGGTAGTATTAGCTCACAAGTGGTCCAATAGAGAGGAACACCCAATAGCTTGTGCATCCAATACTTTGGCTAATGCAAAGCATAATGTGCTCATGCAGAAAAAGAAGGATTGCTTATCATATTTGGAATCAGGAAGTTCCACCAATACCTTCATGGGTGAAAATTTATGATAATCATGGACCAGAAACCCCTACTTGGTCTGCTTGAAGAGGACAAGTCAGTGCCACCATAGATACAGGCCACATTCAACAGAGGGCTCCAGTACAATGTGCTTATAATTATAAGACCACCATCCAGGAGGCCAACGAACAAATGTGGATGCATTGAGCCTCCTCCCATTAGCAAATGCACCATGTTGGTACCCTTAATGGAAGAGTCTGCAATGATATTAAATTTTCTGAACGCACTCCATGTTCACAGCTAACAATATTACACTTTGGACAAAGAAAGATCCAGACTTTTCAAAACTGAAAAAACCGGTGGTGATGGGGGAAACTAAACGGCCATCAGAACTAGAATTGAAACTATTTTGGATCCGAAGAGATCAGGTCACAATAGAGGTTGACATATTGTCGTGAGGAGTAAGAGTGATGTTCCTGAATAAGATGATATGGCTGGTGACCAGGCTTGGACACAGACATAGCTCCATTGCGGATGTAATACCTAGTATCAGCAAGGACAAAAATTACCATAACCCCCATTACCCCCTGCTCGTGAAAATGGCTGGGTAAACCTTGGATTCAGTTGCATGTCAACTATACAGGTACTTTCATGGGTTCAATGCTCTTACTCATTTTAGGCACCCATTCAAAGTGGTTGGACGTGCATAATGTCCATTTGTTAACCTTAGAGATAACAAGAGAAAAACTGCGTGCATCTTTTTCAATACACGGAAGTGTTGGTCACAGATAACCCCGAACATTGTTTACCAGCAGGGAATTTGGTTATTTCTTAAGTTGAATGGGATTCGACATATCAGGATATCTCTGTTCCACCCATCATCCAATGGCTTGACAGAAACAGCAGTCCAAACTTTAAATGCTGAATTGAGGAAACAGACCATCACACATGCAACAGCAGGGATAGCACTGGCACAGATGCTAATGTGTAGATGACGCCACACCAGGCTAAATCTGATCTTCCTGGGCCTGGCAGGGAGGTTGAAATGGCATCAAGAACTCCAATGCCAGACCCAAGACTCCACCAGGCGTGAGAGACAGTTTGTTACAGGGGACAAGATTTGGTGTAAGAACAATTGAAATGCCCCCACATGGGTCAGAGGCTTGGTTGACATGAGATCAGGACTAGTGGCGTACCAATTTTGGATCCTGAACAAGCATGTGGATCATATGAAAGCCACAACTTTGCAAACAATATGGTAGGAAAACGTGCCTTGCCCTGGAACCTTCAGAAATGTTGCCGGAAGCTGTGGACTTACCCTCTCCATCAAAGGTTGATGAGGCCTCTGAATCAGAAATGGGCATGATGGAAGTAGCTGCCTCGATGGCTTTGCCACTGGAAGAAGAGTGAATTTCTACCGAGGTGCTCCTGGCGCAAGATGCGAGTTCCCATGCATTACACATCACCTGTGTTGGACACTGAGTCGGAGGAATCGAACCCATTGCTAAAACACCAGAGCGCTCTCCCAGATAAAGGGTCAATGTATGACAGTGGATTCAGAGGGGGAGGCATGTAGTGGCTGAAACAAGGTCAGCCAGCAAGACTTCTTAGAATATAATTTCTCTGATTGAGGCTCTTAACCTAATCCAATCAAGGGGCCCTGGTTGACAAAAAGAGGTCAAGTGGCAATGTTACTTTGGTGCCTTGCACTGTGTGAGGCAGTACTATAGCAAGGACTGTTCATTTATAAATAAAAGGTGACTTGAAGATGGGATATGGGCGTCTGTGCTTGTTTCACATTTTCCCAAGCCTGCCTTCATAAGCACCTTTATCTTTACACTAAAAACAATGACCCAACATCCCTTTAATGTCCATCAATAGAATTAAAGAGCTACAAGTGCTCCTAGTTTTCTGAATGTCTTCCAGACATCCAAAATACAGACCTGACATTCCGCAAACAGTTTCTACATTCAGAGATCATGGGCGAGAAATTCCCTTGATTAACATTAATGCAAGTGCTGCTTTGGAAGGCCCGGTGCCGATTTAGTGGAGCACCTTGTGATACCTATATTTTCCTGTGTGGCCCACACAAGACTGTGAGGAAATAGCACATGCAAGACAATTTAATCAAAACCACTCTAACATTACAAAGTTTAATCTGCTAATGGATCCCTATTTTGGTCAACTCTAGTTCTGGCAAGAAATTTGCCAATTTTTGATAAGATTTGATTTGATCTATTTTTCTCACACTTACCTAGGTATGGTGAAAAGCTTTGCTTTGCGTGCAGTACAGGTAGATCGTACAATACGGCTGCAGAGAAGGTGCACAAAGAGTGAGATTAACATTAAATTTAAAATTTGAGAGGTCCTTTCAGAAATCTAATAACAGTCGGAAAGAAGTGATTCTAAAATGTGTTGTTACTTGTTATTCTGTAGACAGAAGTGATTTGTTTTTGCTCTGTGGCCCAGGCCTTGCTCTACCATTAATTAAAGGGCCACGTACCCAAGTTGCAGATCAGGTAGTTTTAAAGGACTTTTTTTCAATTGTGCATCTCTGACAGTACATTCGAGTGTTTTAGGGAGTGCCTGGATTTGCCAGAGAGTTCTGCTGTAACCTCTGTAGGTGGCAAGGTAGGAAGTAGATAACCTTTTGACACAAACGTTGCATCAGGACTGATTGTCTGTAGCTTTGTACAATAACAGAGATGAAGCAGAGCTATGAAGCGATCAAACTCTGCATCTTACTTTCTGCCAAGTTTGGGCTGGATCCGTTCATGATCAATGACAGTCACAGGAAGCTGTCTGGAAGGCCAAACAATGATCCCAGCATCCAGGTTTACGTTCTGTACAGCACTGTCCTGTATGCTGCCCTGTCAAAGTCATTATCACAGTAATCTATTCAATATTTGCAACATGTCCTATTATAAATTGACAAAAAAAGTCCTTTCCTCCTAGTCTGGCTGGTGCCCATTGTTGCCTGTTGAATCACCATTTGCATATTTCAACTTTAAATGACCCCTTGAATGTACATGCAGCACCAGTATCAGAGATATTGGCTGTGAGGGTCATGTCAAGTGATGGCTATTCTTTATCAATGAAGTTCTGTTCTAGGGCCTAGCGTGGCTGGGCAAGTGGCATTTCTTGGTGTCATCAAACAGCAACCCAGAAGAAGTCGGAGCAGGGGTAGACCAATCAATGCCTTGAGTCTGCTCCAGCGTTTATTGTGATCATGGCTGATCATTGAGCTCAATGTCCTAATCCCATCTTCTCCCCATATCTCTTGTTCCCTTTAAGCACAAGAGCTATATTTACTTCCTTCTTGAAAAAATATAATGTCTTGGCCTCATCCACTTTCTGTGGAAGTGAATTCCACAGGCTCACCAGTCCCTGTGTGAAGAAATTTCTCCTATCTCAGTCCTGAAAGATTTACCTTTTTATTCTTAAACTGTGACCCCTGATTCTGGAATCCCCCATCATCAAGAACATCCTTTCTGCATCTAACCTATCTAGTCCTGATCGAATTTTATGGATTTCTATAAAACTCCCCCCATCATTCTTCTACACGCTGGTGAACACAGTGCTAACCACCTCATTCACACATCATACATCAGTCCTCCCATCCCAGTAATCAATTTGGTAAGCCTTTGTTACACTCCCTGTGTAGCATGAACATCCTTCCTCAGATAAGGAGATCAAAGTTGCACACAATATTCCAGGTGTGGCCTCACTAGTGACCTGTGTATTTGCAATAAGACACCCTTGTTCCTGTATTCGAATCCTGTTGCTGTAAGACTAACACACAGTTTGCCTTCTTTATTGCCTGCTGCATCTGTGCATTTCCTTTCAGTGACGGGTGCCCGAGGACACTCAGGAATCGCTCAATAGTTTTGTCCTATTCCTTTTTTTTATTGTGTGCCACCTTATACTGCGAGAAAACTGTTGAAAATGGCAATGATGGTTGAGATTTGTTATCTGGATGATGTGGTATATCTAATATATTGCAAGACTGGTGACCTGGTGAGCAAGAAAATGTGAATCTGCCTTAATTAACCTGACCACTCGCCTGACATCATCAGACTTTGTAGCATTACTCCCAGACATTTGGGTTGCGACTCCAGGGGCAACCCTTGTCCGGTCACTTACTCACACTGTCTCTGAAGATGGTCGTGCATCTTCCTGGCTACCACCGAACGATGTCACTCCTCCCACCTAGCTCCACTCTTAGTCTCTCCTCTGCTTATGTTACTTTGCCAGTGTTTAAATTACAGCAATATTCTTCAATGTAGTTACACTTCCAGGGGCATTTCTAGAGAAGATTTGACCAGCTGAACCCTGAGGCAAGGTCCAAGGGCTCTTGTTCATGTTTGGTTGGAAGAACCCGGGCAGCCAGACACAACCTGCTTCAGGAATAGAGGCAGGTTAAGACTTTATCTGGGGCATTGGGTGTCAGACTACAACAAAGATACGTTAATGGGAGCTCAAGGAGGAGAGAAATCTCCTGTGGAGCAAAACAGCAAAAGCTCACTTGAACCACATGACTGGACTCCCCAGATGACGGTAAAGCCAACTGGCAGCATGGACTACACTAGGTCAGATGTTACAGCCAGTAAGATGAAATTCATCGTTGAGCTGAATCACTACAGTGTGGAAGCAGACCATTCAGCCCAACAAGTCCACACTGCCTCTCTGAAGAGCACCCCACCCAGACCCATTCCCGTACCCCTGCATTTTTCATGTCTAACCCACCTAATCTAGGCATCCTTGCACTATGGGCAATTTAGCATGGCCAATCCACCTAGCCTGCACATCTTTGGACTATGGGAGGAAACTGGAGCACCCGGAGGAAACCCACGCAGACACAGGGAGAATGTGCAAACTCTACACAGACAGTCACCCGAGGGTGGAATTGAACCCGGGCCCCTTGCGCTGTGAGGCAGCAGTGCTAACCACTGAGCCACAGTGTGCACTGAATTTGGATGTTTCCAGGTTGAATCTAAATGGGTGTGGACAAGTTCTGAATCATGACCCAAGAACTAGGACACCCTAATTTTAAACCCCCTATTGAAAATGATCCTGAATTTCCCCATAAAATTCATCTCACCCAACATTTCTTTCTGTCAAAAGAAATGTTAACTCCATTTCTGCCTCAACATGTTTCCAGCATTCGCTGGTGTTATTCTTTCCCGTGAGTATGGATTTGCCTCTACCGTGGAAGGCAGCGTCCTGATTCATTGTTCTTCCCAAAACAGAGTTAATGTAGGAAAAATATGCACAGAAATTTAAGAGATTTTGTAGGTCAATTGAGGTAAATGATCTTATCCCTGAAAATGTCAATAATCCTTATGGCATGGTTTACCAGAATGCCATTTTTACACACGGAACAGTGAGGCTGAAGTGGCTATTAGCACAGAGTTAATTTCTGGCCAATTATCTACTGTTCAAAAAGCAAAATTGAAATCATCTTTAGGAAAATTGCTGTCTGCAAACAAGTGGCAGCACATTAATCCACTTCAAAATGAATACAATCACCTAACAGGCAGCCTAGGAAGCAGTCATCTGTCTCAAGACCCTTGGGAAAGTATAACTGGGACAGAGACAGTGGATGGAGATAGGAGAAAGAAAAAAATTAATAAAGACAAATGTAAGGTAAGCATCAATGGTTTGCAAATCACACCAATTTCTGATTGTTGAACAGATCTACATTTTTTGAGAAATGTTAATGTCTTAATGTTATTATCCTGAGAATTCTGGTAAAGATTTCAATGACGTTGGAAATTAACAGCATTTTTTTTTGTTGGACTCATCAAACAGTTGTAATAATTTACCAGTGAGAGTAAATGTCGATGTTACAGAATGTTACACTGTCAAATAAGATCTCCCATGTAGCGATTTGAATGTTATCATCAAAAAAAATTATCTTGATTTCTACTGGCAAGACTTTGTTCACCACTGAATCTTTTTATCAACCTCCAATAGCAATGAAATCTAAAAACTATTTATTCAGAAAAACAAAATGTATCGATGTTTGTGTCAGAACAGGAGGTGATGGATGAAAATAATGTTTTCTCATTTCAAGTAATATTGGTGAAAACATTTTCATTTTATAATCAATAATTGCTTCATTAATTCAACGAGGATTTGAATTTTGAATGTACTTTATGGATTACATGCTGCTTGTAACACCTCTGTCTCAATGGTCAAAAGTGAACTTCGATTCAGAAACCTCATAGTACTTCATCCTTGTGCATATGCAAATGTAAAAGACAAGTTTCTAAGCCTAAACCTTTAGTTGATAAGAAAGGGGTTGACTCTAACACAAACCCCACTTTTGGACAGGTCAAAATCCATTCTCTCTCATTGCCTCCTATCACAGTTACAAAAACTAAACATATGAACGATGAGCAGAAGTATACCATTCCCCTTGAGGCTGCTCCGCCATTTAAGAAGATAATATCTGATCTAATTATAACTTCAAATCCACTTTCCCATCTACCACTGTAATCTCTCACCCCCTCACTTAACAGAAATCTATCCACCTCTGCCTAAAAAAGCACAGACTTTATTTCCATTTTCTTTTCAAAAAGAGAGTTCTGAAGACTGTGTAAGAAAAGTGAACGAGTATCCTTATTAAATGAACACCCCTTACTTTTATGCAGTTCACACCTGATGGGTCAAATAGCCCTTCAGTACTCTATGGTTCTATAATTCCATAACCCCCTCATTCTTGATTCTGCTGTAAGACGAAATGATCTCTCCAAATCTACCCTTTCAAAACCCCTCAGGGTCTTATAAGTTTTAGCCAAGTTGCCTATTACTCTTAAATTTAGCGGATGTGAGCCTGATCTGTCCAACCTTTCCACATATGACAATACACTCATTCCAGGTATTATTCTGGTAAAACTTCTCTAAACTGATTTCAACAAGTTTACAATCTCCCTTAAATAAGGTTTCCTTGACTGCATACAGTACAACAATGCCATATTTAAGCTCCGTACTTCTCTCTTCAAATCCCTTCACAATAAATCATCTTCTTCACAGGCAGTCTCTCAGAATGGAAGATGACAGTCTCCTACTCTGGTTTTGTGAGTCCTGAGGTGACTAAATAATCCACTACTGGATCCACTACTAATCTCCACTACTGGAGCTATAGGTTGGGCTGGTGGTGTGTGCTGAAGAAATGGGTGGGATTGTTAGGTTTTCACACATTCTTTCTGTTCTATGTGCTTGGCATCCACTGGGTCTCTTGGAGATACTTGAAACATTTAGCATTTTGCTTCTTCTCCAATTTGGCCAGACTTGGGCTAGAATTTCCCATGAGTCAGTGATGAAGTTGCATTTTTTCATGGGGTCCCTGAAATAGTTCCTTTTCCTTACTGATAACAAATTACTAATTGAAAGCTCAGAATAGGCAGCTTGTTTTGGAAGTGTTGTGTAAGGCATGGAGACCACGTGGCCCACCCAACATTGCTGCTTGACTGTAAACAGTGCATTAATACCGGAGATGTTGACCTGAGAAGACACTGCTATCAGCGTGCCTATCCAATTGGTGGATTTACAGGATTTTGCAGGGCATCACTTGTGATATTTTTGCAGGGATTTGAGGTGTTTGCTTTACATTGTTCATGTCTCTGAGGTATAATAACACTGTTGCCCTTTAGACAATGAGCTTGGTGTTGGGTTCAAGCTTCTTGTTGTCAAACAGTTGGTTGCTTGGATGTTCAAGGGTAGCGCTGGCACATTGGTTATAATATAAAATTTCACCAGCATTGTCTGCCCTCGCTGAGAGGAGACTCCAAAGTTAAGGGAATTGATCCATATTGCTTAACATGAATCTTGATAATATGGGGCAGTGGAAACAGGTTGATAGAGGACTCTTGTCTTCTGTGTATTTAGCCAATTCTCTTGATGCCTCTGGGAATGCTTTGACAATATTTTGGAGCTTAGCTTCTGAGTGTGTGCACATGCAAATGTTTTCTGCATATTGTGGCTGAACAAAAGAGTTTGAGGTGATGTTGTTTCTGGACTGAAGGTGACACAGGTTGAACGGTTATAAGCTTGTCCTGTAGTTAGCTGCAGATGAGTCGTAAACTTGACGGATATAAAGTGGCCTGTTGAGGCAATGAAAATAGAGAAAATTATTGTTGTAATGATGCAGCCTTCCTTGACCTCAGTTTGCACATACATTGGGTCAGTGGTGCATCTGTTGGTGAGGATCATGGCTTGCATGCTTTTGAAAATCAACAGGAAGATGGTGAGAGAGATGGTAGGAACTGCAGATGCTGGAGAATCTGAGATAACAAGGTGTCGAGCTGGACGAACACAGCAGGCCAAGCAGCATCAGAGGAGCTTGGGTCAAGATCCTTCTTCAGAAATATGTTTTTGTGGGGGACTAAGCTTGCCACATCAGACACTTCTCCTGCTAATTCTGCCCCGCAAAATAGTGAAAGTAAAGCCAACATTATTTTTATTACTCACTATTTAGAAATAAAAATAGAACAACCTTAGAAGAGACAGACTAAAATTTTTGCATACTAAATACAATACATTTATTGAGCTCATGAAAACTGAAACCCTATATTCCAATTTATACAATAACACAGCTACTTTCTCACAGTGCAAAAAATGATACTACTTAGCAACTCAGGATGTATTGAACATACAATAAAATCCAAAACATTTAATCTCCTCCTTGTCTTTACAACCAAGTACCCATTCCAAACTGCTTCTTGAAGGCCAACATCATGAGCCATAAATTCCACAAATAACCATCTCCTACCCCATAAAGTGCTTGTATGTTGTCTCCATTTGGATAGCTTTCTCTCTTCTAATCATCCTGTCATTCCAATTTTTTGTCATGCTATTCTTGAGGGGCTGATTTAGAGAGACATATGATGTTTGAACAAGAGTGGCCAGATCACTGGAAATCACTGCAATATCTGATTTCCAATTTCAGGGATATCATCATCAAAAAAGTGAATCCAGAAATTTCCCAATTCAAAAGACATTTTTCATTACATAACGCTCCTTGTAGGAAGCTCCAAATTTTTCTCCGCCATATCTTCCAATCATCCTCATCCATCCATCCCTTACTGTGAATGTGAGCAACTAGCATTTGTGGGGATTGCTGCTCTGAAAAGCTTTTTATTCTCCCAAATACCATCATTGGCTGAAATGACAGTACAAATTTGAACCTAATCAATTCATTTTCATTCAGACTGTTTTGTCTCCAGTTTGCTCACAGGCCATCTTTCAATATTTGATTATAGACTGCTGAAATGCAGTCAGCTTGTCATCAACTTCTGCAGATAGATGCTGTAAAATCTTGGTCTCCTATCACAGTACAAAATTGTTTGTGTTCATAAACCTGGTACACTATCTAGGACTAGCTTTGGAATGTACAATGTCAAACTTAATTGCACATTTGAGGACCAAGATTCAGATAAATCCTCAGAAAACTGACAGTCCAGTTTGGTAGCTTTCATTGATGTATTTTTTAAAATACTTTTGGCCTATGATCATTTATTCTTAGACACCTGCCTAAGTTGAGCAGAGAACTTCCTCCAATCTCCAACATTCTTCTCCACATCTTGATTTCTTGAGTTGCTGCACAGTTACTTATCTTCATAGCAATCTCATCAATTTGAAGTTTGAAATTGGCCGTCCTTCTCCTATTCCTTCTTGACCTGGTGTAAATGAGGTGCTTAGCAGACAGGTGGTAAACATGGCATCACATGTGATTTTGTGCAGAGCATGGGGAGCTGAACACTCACTTTCAAAGGCATGCTATTCTGTGATTCTATCGAATATGACTTCAGAGCCAAGCAGGTCATAAATATAAAGTGTTTGGACCTTTTGACTAAAAGTCAGGAGTAATCCTACATATACAAGATATATGAAAAGTGAATATTATTTTTAAACCAAGAATTGATATTTTACATGAAAGCAACAATTGTTTGAGTATGTATGGTATGTTTTTTCTCATAACAGATATGTTTGAAAATGAGAGACAATATGAAATCAGATGAAATCATTTACCCGAACACAGGTTTTTCTTTCATTGAAACTGCAAGAAACAGTTTATAGCAGATTCCAAGGCAGACTGATTAATGGCAGATTGTTGTTGATTTTTCTTTATATTGTGGCAATACCAGCCATTAAATTTTGCCTGGTCTAAGTCAATTTACTTGCAGCAGCATTTAAACTGTTGAATTATTTTTTTTTCTCACAGACTCTTCATAACTCTAACCTTAAAGCAATGATCAGTTTTGACCGAATGAAAAAATATTTAATGGGGTACTGCAGAGAACACTAATTAGTTGATAATAAGGTGTGAATGAAGAATGTTACAACCAGGTGAGGAGAGCCAAATCAGCTCCTCTCTTTTTAAAAGAAAATCTCAGCGGGCCAGAACAAAGTGAGGTCGTTTAGGACCAAAGAGCACAATCACAGAATGAGGGGTCACTCATTTTCAGACATTTTACGGGAATTGCAACTATCCTCTGATCCTTATCCACAGTGACGACCAGATAGAAATCTACAGAGAGTTAACATGGCCTTTATTGCTTAGCTATAGCAAGGGACTCAGAGTATCTAAAAATGATACACTGGAGACCCTGAACAAAAGATTACAGAAGTAGTTATACTCTCGGATTTGGTCACAAGAAATTAACATATACCAATTAAGAGGTGTACATTTATCTAAATCCAATCATTACTGTTGATTAGGTTTACTTCATGCATAGACGATGAGTACAATTAACCTATCACTACATAGGTACACCTAGTTAATTGTAATGTACAATTAGTGTGAAGGCATCTACATATTATTAGATCTGATTTCACAATAGGTTGCAATTTGTCCTTAACATCATGGTTAATGTCTGACTTGTGTATATCTATCATTCTCCACCGACCGATGCCCCTCACTTAATAGAACTCTATCCACCTCTGCCTAAAAGAAAATTCAAAGACTCTGCTTTCTTTTTTTTCCAAACAGAGAGATTCTGAAGAATCTGTGAGAGAAAAAAAAATAATATCCATTTTAAATGAGTACCCTTTACATTCATACAGTTCAGACACGATGGGTCGATTTGGTTCACCAGTTCAAATTTAAGAAGGCAATTAAAAGGTTTTCTTCACAGAGAAAGCAGGAATTTTATTGCTTATTAACCTCAAGCAAAACAATAACATCAAACACACTCTCAAACTCATGTAGAAAGTTTAAAAAGGGGAGAATGTACAGCACAAAAAATTCAAACAATATGCAGTTTAAATGTCCTTAAAGTCCTTGGGATGTTAAATATTAACATGAAACAATGATTGTTTAAATAATGTTTTGTATTCTCTGCCAATTCCAAAATTTGTAGGTATCCTTGAGTTTGCAGTGAATGGATGTTTATCCAATCTGCTTCATCAAGGGACATCATTTTTCAAGGGGCTGAGAGAACACAAGGAAAGAGTGTATCTCCTGGATCTGCTGGTATATAAATATAAATCCAAGCCTTGTTTTATCTCCACTCTGTCCAAAACCAATAGCTTAAAATACAGGTTATTTTTGTATTCATGAGTTCAATTTGGATAATTTGCAGGAAAGTTTTTCAATCCAATATGTAAATCTTTTAATAAAGGTATAAATTAAACAGGAATTACAGCTAATTTCTAGTCAGGCTGATCCTTATATATTGATGGTTTAATGAACTGGCTCAACCTTTAACAAATATTTTAGCTCTAGAAAGCCCCAGATTTAGACAGACAAAATTGACAGTCCATATTTTGCCATTTTCATAACAAGAAGCAATAGTCTACAACTGTATCATCCTTCCCAAAAGTAGATGATTAGTATGGAATAGTGGGGGTTCATAACTGTAAATTATAAGGGAATTGATTAGTAACACAGCCATAGCAAAAATTCTTAAATTTCAAACCCATTATTTTAAAAAGATAGTTAGAAAGTGCAAACGTGGTTCATGCAGAAATAAAACCCCGTGAAAAATCACAACAAAGGGAAGTCTTGAAGAAAAGAATCAAATTGAAAAAGAACATAGATCTCGAAAGTTTACGGCAGTTATGAAGTTTGGAGTTACGTTATCAATCTATGATTGCAAGGAAGGAGCATAACCAAATGTATGTTGAAAAATTATTGTGCAATGTAACTGAAAGATGCAAACTGTCAATGTCGGAGGTGTGAGAAAAAATGTGAAAACTATTTGTTGGAACAGATACTTCAAAATTTGATTAAGGTTTCATTAACTTGTACATCAAGTTCTGAACTATAATGTGTTTGGATTCTGAATTCAGACTCTCAATTATTTTTGCACTGATGTGTTTATGTTTAATTGCTACATGCATAATAGTTTTGTGAGATTTGACATTCAATACTGCAAACCCTATTAATTTTAGGATTAAAGATTAATCCATCCTTTAATGTTACCATTTAGAATTTGCTGTACGCTATACATTGGAATAACAATCTAAAAATGGAACAATCTTCTGTTCTGACCGGTTGCTTTGCAAAGTTGTGTCTCCTTTGGTCTCAGCAGCAAAAGAAGCAATTTACCAATTCAGCCAAAATAATAAAATGTGCAAATAAAATGCTGTTCTGTCTTGGCATCAATTCTGCCCAGACTTGTGAGAGGAGTAACAAGTCCCCACTGCGTCTTTATGTAGAAAGGTGGATTCTATTTCATTTTAAAAGAAATTCCACAACTTTAGATATTTAATCTTAAAACAATACAGGAAATATATGAGACAGTTCTTAGCTCCCAATACCAACATTGCTGCTTGATTCAACGATTGAACTATGTTGTTTTCTTGGGAATCACAGCTGAAATAACTCCACAGAGGCTGATATCCCATCACCAAGTCGCCCTTTATTTACACCTTGACACTGATCCAGCTTCCTCAGATCCAGCTCTCAGAGTGAATATAATCTCTGACACTCTTGTTTAAATCTTTCGGCCAGGGCTCCTTGATTGGACCAGATTAACAGTACCAATCAGGGAACTCGTATTCTATGAGGTCCACCTGAATGACCTTATTACAATCACTATAGCCCTCCCCCTCTGAGTTCGAAGCCATAGGCTGGTTCTTTTATCGTAGCTCCTCATGGGAGGGGTTTTAGCACTGGGTCAGGGTCCTCCAACTCTGTCTCTGATACAGTTAGCCCGAGCAAAGGCCGCTGCCAGATACTAGCTGAACTCCATCAGTGTCACCTTGGGATTCCAAAATGAAGTGTTGGTGAGAAGTTACATCTAGTGGCCAGGTTTGGATGCAGACATAGCTGCATTGATAGGACAGTGCCCAGAGTGCCAACAAGGATAAAAGTTACCACCAGCAGCTCCTCCACATTGCAGAAATGGCCAAGTAAACCCTGGATTCAGTTACACATCAACAATGCAGGTACCTTCATGGGCTCAATGTTCTTAGTCACTGTGGATGCCCAATCAAAATGGCCGGACATGCATTGAGTTCATTCGTCAAACACGCCGATGATGATACAACTGTGCACACCTTACGCAATACACGGATTCCCAGAAGTGTTGCTCACAGATATTGGATCATCATTTACCAGCAGGGAATTTGAGTAGTTCATAAAGTCAAATGGCATTCATCATATAAAGACAGCTCTGTGCCATCCATTATCCAATGATCTGACAGAAAGAGCAGTCCAAACTTTGAAGGCAGGCTTAAAGAAACAGCCATCAGATTCACTTGATACCAAACTATCCTAGTTCCTGTTTGATTAGAGGACCACCACTCAGGCAACTACAGGGAAAACTCCAGCAAAGGTGCTGATGGGAAGAAGACTCTGTACCAGGTTAAATCTCATTCCACACCCAGGGGTAGAGGTGTGGTGGTGAAACAGCAACAGGAATGTCAATGCTGCTCACAAGATTCCATTAAAGTGAGAGAGACAGTTTACTTTAGGAGATGACATTTGTGTAGGAACCATGGGAGTGGCCCTGCATGGATAAAAGGGATGGTCAATGCAAGGTCAGGTCCAGTCACGTATAAAATTTGGGTAGGTGCAACAGTCCTGAACAAGTATTTGGACTATAAGAAAGCTGCAAACTCGCAAACCGTGTTGGAGCAAGACATGCCCAGGCTCCTCGACTGCCTTTCCAATTGACCCGGAACCCATGGGTTCTCCCTCTCTATTGAAGATACTTTGAAATGTGAGATGGACACAACGGATGCTGCCACCTCGACACCTTTGCTGCCTGAAGAGGAGAATGATTTTTTTCTGAAACACTCCAGGCACAAAAGGCAAACTGAGTTTTGAGCAAGGGCCACCAGACGCGAAGAGTTACCTTTGATTTCTCTCCACCTGTCAGACCTGTTGAGCTTTTCCAGCAATTTCTATTTTGTTGTCTAGTTCTGTTTATATGTGGACATGGGCTCCTGTAGTATGAGGAGTTGCATGGAGCTGAATATTGTGCAATCATCAACAACCACCCCACATCTGACCTTATGACGGAGGAAGGATCATTGCTGAATCAGCTGAAGATGTTTAAGCCGAGGATACTATCCTGAGGAACTCTTTCAGTGATGTCCTCAGAAATGATTGACATCCATCAGCCGCAACAATTTTCCTATGGGCTAGGTGTGACTCCAGACAGCAAATTTCTCCCCAGTTACCATAGACTATGATTTTGCTAGTCTCCTTGATGACATATTCAATTAAATATTACTTTGCTATCGAGAGCAGTCACTCACACGCCATCTCTGGAGTTCAATATTTTTATTCATGCTTTGACCAAAGTTTTTATGAGTTCAATGGCAAGCTGTTCTAATGGAACCCAAACTGAGAGTCAATGAGCAGGTTATTTCCTTGCAAATGCCACTTAAGGATGAAATATTGTTGCTGCACCGTCTTGGAAGCAAAAGGCCTTTGTGATGCATGTGGAAGCTAAAGTTCAATGATCCAGGTTGAAGCGATTTTAGTATTGGATTGAAGGCAATACAGGTTGAATAGTAAGGAAATTCCATTATTTCACTAATCTTTGATGTAAACAGAAAGTCTTATCTGATAATCACTTTGAGATATGATTAAGTTTGCTGGAGCACAAAGCACATTCCAATGGGATGGTCTCAGTGCCTATTTTTGTTGTCGGAATAGTTAAAAAGTAGCCACGATCACTTTGTTCTTAGTTACATTGTGATCAACAAAGAATCACATTTTCCTGTTACTGGGTATCATTTTACTCAGATATCATCTCAGTATGTGTACAGCATGGTATGCATTAGCATTATCCAAATTAAACTGCTGACTGTGCATCTAACTTAGTCTGTTAACAAAAGAATGCAGATATATGAAATAAAATGCCCCCCAGGGGCTTAATTTTCAATGGTATAACAATTCCAGAGATTTTCTCTTGCAACCTGCTTTCCATGATAGTAAAAAAAATCCATTATATGTTTCAGGTTGATCTGTAAAACTTCAACACCACATAATGAATGTGGCTTTGGATTAAAGAGGAGTTAAAAAGCACATTATGAACCTCCACCAGGCTGACACCAGCTATTAATAAGAGAAACCTGATGCAAAAGACTTTGGTGCAGAGGCACTGACAAGGTCTCAGATAAACATGCTTTTGTGTGTGTTCAGGCAAGAAAACAGGTGCACATAGATTGTGTTCATACAATGCATTGTTAATTTACCCCTATTAAGGTACAATTTGATATTATTCGGAGAAGAACAGAGCCTTCTCTTACTAACCTTAACAAAATTCCTCCCAGACCTGGTCATTGATCTCATTTCCAACGGAGCTGCCAGGTTGATTTGTTCAATTTTAAAGCAAAAAATACTTTGCTTCAAAATTTAACTTAAACTGTTTTGAGACTTTTCAATATATTAAGGTTAGATACGAATAGAAACAATAACTTTGTTCTCACTATTCTTGATATAAATATAAACAGAGAAACATAATGAGCCGTGGTGCTTGTCTTAGCTCCTTGAACCTGTTCAATGCCACATCAACTGAAACCCACTCCTCCCATAACAATCCTTGAGGCACGCATTTACCCCCGTGACTTTATTTATTTTATGCTAGTTTGTCCATGGCTCAGGTAATAATCCCAAGAGGATCCTCCCTTGGAGTTTCTGCTTTCTAATATGTCTCCCAATCATTCAAATTCATTTAGCAGCACCTCCTTTCGGTCCTATAAATGTCATTGGTACCAAAGTGAATGGCGACAACTGGATCCTTTTGCTCCCAATCCAAGACCTTCTCCATCCCTGAACCCTGGGATACCCTTAAGCTTGGCAACACAAACTTAGGGAATCTGAAGACAACAGTATTAATCTTTCCAGTGTCCCTTATCACTAATACTTTCCTATTTCCTCTCCTGACTTGAATGGATCCCTGTATCATGAGGTTGTAGTCAGTCTCCTCATTCTGCATCCAGTTGCCACCTTCATCCATACAGCTTGCAAGAACTCCTCTTTGGCTCTTGGAACTCGATCTATTGGGTCCCCATTACTGTCTCTTCTGCAGTCATACCCGCCTGTCCCTGATCACAGATCAAATTTGAATTACCAATTCTGACTGTTGTGACCACCTTCTGGAGCAAAGTATACAGATTACCTAACTCTCCCTGATGTACAGCAATGTTAGACTCCAGCTCCTCAGACTGATTCCTATGTTCCTTGTGCTCCAAATACTTGCTACCGATATGTTTATCCTGGATCACCTTGGTAGCAGCTCCGACATGCAGCAGTACCACAGAATCACGGAATTATTATAGTGTAAAAGGTGGCGTTATTGTACCTGCACCAGCTCTATTATCTAGTCCAATTGCAATATCTAGTTCCAATCTTGTGCCATTTCCTCATATCCCTGCACACTATACTACCTCAAAAACTCCAATACCATCTTGAATGTCTTGATTGAACTTTCTTCTCCAACATTTCCAGGCAGTGCATTCCACACACCAACAACTCACCGTGCAAAAGCGTTTATTCTCAAATCACTTGTGGATAGGTGACAGATGAAATTTGTTGTATAGAAGTATCTGGTGATACACTTTGGTCTGAAGAGCATTGAAAGACAATACAAAATAGAGGGTACAATTCTAAAGGATGTACCAAATGGGATTTGAGTGGTCAGGTGCTTGTTTTTGACCAGCTCAGACTCAATAGGCCAAAAGGCCTTTTTCTGTGATGTAGACCATATGACTTTATGACTCTATCACTCTTGCTTTGTTTACACATTATTTTAAGTCTATGTCCTCTCGTTCATACATTTTTCCTTTATAAATGGAAACAATTCACCCTATCTACTGTTTCCACCCCAGCCATGACTTTGAAAATCTCAAACAGATCTCCTCTCAACTTTCTTCTCTCCAGAGTAAGCCGTCCCAACTTCTTCAATCTATCCTCATTGCCGAAGTTTCTCAGACCTGAAAACATTCTTGTAAATTGCTTCTGCACACTCTCTAACATATTTGTATCTTTGTTATATTATGGTGCCCACAATTATCTGTAATACACTTGCTGAAGTGTAACAAATGTTAAGTACGAGTTTAACATTGCATCCTCGCTCTTGTACTCTATGCCCCTATTGATAAGACGGAGAACACTATGCTTTATTTACTCCTCTCTCCACTTGTGTTGCTACCTTCAATGATCTATGTACATACACACCCAAGACCCCCTGCTCCTGCATCCCATTTAGAATCGTACCCCTTATTTTCTATTGGTCTTTCAGTGATCTTCCAATTAAAGTGCATCACCTAGCAATTCTCTGCTTTGAACTTCATCTACCACCTATCCACCCATTCTACCAACATGTCAAAGTCCTTTTGAAGTTCCATACCGTCTCCTCCTTACAATTCATTCTTTTTCCCCTAAGTGTAGAGGTCATCTGCAAACTTGGAAATTGTCTCCCACACACACCAAGATCCTGGTCGTTTATAACATCAGGAAAAGGAAGGATCTCAATACCAGGCCCTGGAAAAATTCACTCCAAACTTTCTTCCAGCCCAAAAATATCCATTGACCATTACTCTATGTTTTCTATCACTCAGCCAATTTTGTATCCACATAGCTACTATCCCTTTTATACCTTGACTTACAACTTTCTTCACAAGTCTGTTGTATCAAATGCCTTCTGAAAATTCATGAATACAATGTTGAAAGCATTACCTTCACTGGCCCTTTGTCACCGCTTCAAAAAACTCCAGCCAGTTAGTTAAATATAAATTTCCCTTCAGAAATCTATACTGCCTCTTTCTCATCAACACACATTTTTTCCATGTGACTATTGATTCTATTCCAAATAATTGTTTCCAAAAGTCTTCCCATTACCAAAGTCAATTGCTGGGATTATTCTTACAAACGTTTTTTTAAACAAATCTGTAATGTTGACAATTCCCCGGATTCCAGGGAAAACTGAAACACTATTGTTGTTGCCTCCACAACTTTCACTCTCACTTTCTTCAAAATCTTGGATGAATCTCACTCTGTCCCAGTGCCTTCTTAATTTTAAGTGCAAACAATCAATCCAAGACTTTTTCCTTATTAATTTTAATCCCTTCTAGTGACAGAGCTTTTTCAGTGTTTCTGCAGCAGCAAATCATCATTTATACTGTCATTAATATTGTATTTTATTTAATTATTTTATTTTATTAGTGAATTACTCTTGAGTCCACCTGAAGATCTTACTTTTAGTTTAAAGACCAATAAATAGTCACCAATCCTACTCATGAATCAGTTGCTGTTCCTACAGTTGCTGTTACATTGTGGTCGGTGATTCTCTGCCGCTGGTCTGACTGCAGGTAGTCCACCTGATCTGCCCCTTCTATCCTCTCTTGTCCACCTCTTACTCTGAAAACTTTACTCATTGCAGTAAACCTTACCTAAAGGACCTCTTCCTCCCTCTGCACTAAGTTTCCACTTTTGAACCAAATTCACAGATACACTCAACAAGAACAAAACTTGAAGGATCACTGGACTTGAAACGTTAGATTCTGCCAGACCTGCTAAGTTCTTCCAACAATTGGTGTTCTTGTTTCAGATTTCCAGCATCTGTAGTTCTTTGTTTTATTTTATTCCTGATAGACACATTCAGCCTTTCAAATCATAGAACAATAGAAATAATAAAGCAGAAAAAGTGGCCATTTGGTCCATTTTGTCCATGCTGACCCAAAGACACACAAGTGCCCTTTCTAATCCCATCTTCATGCCCATGACCCAAAACCTTGCAGCTCACATTACTAAAGATAAGCATCCAATTACTTTTTTAAAGAATTTAGCATCTCTGCCTCCACCACCAACTCAGGCAGATCCCCACTACCCATTGCATAAAATAATTTTTCCTCACATCCCCTCTAATCCTTCTGCCACTTAGCTTGAGTGGTTTTTGAACACTCTGCCAAGGAATATAAGTTCCTACTGCCCACTCTATATCTACTCCTCACGATTTTGCATACCTCAATCATGTCACTCCCACCCTTCTCTTTTCCAAGGAAAACAACCCCAACCTCTCCAAACTCTTTTAGTAGCTACAATTCTCCAGCCCTGGCAACATTTTGTAAATCTTTTCTGTTCTCTCTCCAGGAGAATTACATCCCTCCTGCAATGTGGTGACCAGAACTGCACACAGTACTCCAGTTGTGATCTCACTAGTGTCTTAAACATTTTGTCTCATTCAGGCAGATCTTTCACTCACACTGATAGCTGTGAGCTGTAAGTTCTCCTTTGTAACTTTTAGCTTTCTTGATCCATTCTGTCCCATTGAATTAAAATGTTTCCCTCAGCCCAACAAGAATTTTTAACTTTACATATGTCTGTTTGCTTCCTAGATGAATGTCTAACTACTTTGCTTCTCCATTTCTGATGTGATTTGTCACAGACAGATGTGACAAGTGTGTACTCACCCTTACTTCTGTGCTTGTCTTGCCAAGTTTGAAGCAGAAGGTTTTCCCATTGAACGCTCTTTCACCTTTGTTGATCTTTCCATGGGTTTGTCTGCAGCTTATCTGACTGTTCAGTTTCTACAGCCGACGATTGTTTCAGCTGTAAAGTTATTTTAGCTAGAAAGTTTTAAGCTGTAAATGTTCAGAACTGCTCCTGTGGTCCATTGAATTTCTCTCTTTTGGGTCTGCAGGAATTCTGTCAATTGTCATCTTGTAGTATAAAGCAATAATGTCAATTGCTGTTACATATTGTATGTGCTAAGTGGGTTAGTTTGTCCCGTGATAACGATACAGATGGTAGCCACGATGTAGAGATGCCAGTGTTGGACTGGGATGGATAAAGTCAGAAGTCACAGAACACCAGGGGTTATAGTCCAACACGTTTCTTTAAAATCACAAGCCTTCGAGCACTGCTCCATCGTCAGGTCACCACAAAATATCCCCATTAGTCATACACTGCAAGCCTGCCTAGGTTTCATATTGTAATGTCTGGTGTGGAACATGGCCTACAACCTCCTGACCAGAGGCATAATCCTCTCACTGAGCCACTGCTTACAGATAGTCCACTGTATTTTTAAATGTCTATTTGAAATTTACTGATAATGTATAGGTTTTGTTTTAATGCTCTTTTGTTACTTGACATCTTATTGTGGTACCACAGTTAAACTTTTGTGTCTCAGCTTTGTCTTTGGAACTTTTTTTTCAAATTCCCATTGACATTTGTAGATAGGAGCATTTAACTGATGGATAGTTTGAAGCAACCAATTAATCATTGAAGGAGCTCTTGTGGCACCGTGATAGTGTCCATCAGTTAAATGCTTAATTGCAACTACACTTGTTGAATACAGTGCATTATGTCTCCATGGCTTTGTCAAATGTGGGGACATGTTATGTAGTTATCCTTAAAGAAATAATCTTAGTCATATGGGCTTACAAGAGATTTTCAAACTGCATACAAGTTCATAGAAAATTAGCATTTTTTCAATGCCCAAAGGGACCTCAGGAAACTTGGTTCTTTGTGAAACAATGATCAACCAAAAATTGATTTGGTGGGTCTAAGGTAAGGGGTTTTAAAGCCTTTTCACTTAAAACACGAATTCCAAATTTTAAATTTATAACATGGTCCTCGTCTGTCAAAGTATAAATAACTAGCATATAAGAAACAACTGGATTTTATAAATACTTGACAAAAACAATGCTAAATTTTCTCATATTTCAAGGCCCAGGATCCCTTAAATGTTGACAGATGGTGATACCTTTTTTCTACCTATAGCGTGATGTTCCATTGAATTGTGCATCAGATAATTGAACCACAGAAGCAATGGGAAAACTGTGCCATAAAAGACTCTGAGTTTCAAACTTTTATCCATAATTTGTAAAGTCATTTATTCCTTATTAGGAAATGGTTCAGATTAAACCCCTTTTCACTGGGTTAAAATGAAGCATATGAGGTATCATCTCATCTCTGTAAGTGGAGACATAATGGCTAATCAAATATCTATAACTCTAGGCCTCTTGTCTTAAACAAAATACACTTTCTTGCATGATAACAATCAGGTGCAAGTTGCTTCAATAAATTAGCCATTGCTACTAAGATTATTGGGAGACCTGTAGATAAAAGTCTTCATCCTACAACATCCTAAGGTGTCCTGCCTTTCCCCTTTATGACTTCATCAGACTGGTGAAGATTAATGCAATCTCTAACATCAAACCTTTCAGAACAATTACCTTATACAACATCTCTCAAGATTTTTTCCTGTGGTCATCATTATTGCTTTCTAGTGGTTTTCCTGTATCACTGTAAACAAATTCAGCCTTAAAACCAGATAAGAGAAAAAGATTAAAATTGTTTCAGAGATAGTAGGAACTGTGGATGCTGGAGAATCTGAGATAACAAGGTGTAGAGCTGGATGAACACAGCAGGCCAAGCAGCATCAGAGGAGCAGGAAGGCTGATGTTTCGGACCTAGACCCTTCTTCAGAAAT
>NC_063338.1:72986453-73027163 GCF_021869965.1 Rhincodon typus
CTCAGGAAATAAGAGAGATGCATTTCTGAAGAAGTCCAGTCAATGGAGGACAACAGCCTCCAGGACTGGAAACTCCAGTTTCCTGACTGAAAGCTCATGTTGGATAATGAAGGCTGTGGGGCCATTCATCTCACCCTTTGTCCCCAGAAACCTGAAAAAACCATGATGATGTTATATATCAATGTACTGTACTCAAATCTTTTGAAACCAACAAGACTTCTGGCACAGGACACCCCTGCCCTTCTTGCAGCCACCGTACAGCTAAGGAGGAACCAATGCTAGATGAAGGAACAGAAACACCAGGCATAGGCTGTGGACCAACCTGCAACAGTGCTAGATCTCTTCTCAAGCAAGGAATGGAACTCAATGGTTTATATCATCACTCAGACCTAAAGACCATTTAACCGAGCAAACTCAGGGAAGCTGGTGGCTCAACATATCGTGAAATAAACGAGCAATGACAAACTAAACAGGAAACTGATCAAATACTCAGTGCAAATGACAGATCAAAGAAATCAATATTACTGACTGGTTTCTAATCACTGTCCCACAGATCATCTGACTTTGAGGAGGATTAAGCAAAGTTTATATCACTAATGCAGATTCACTTAAAACTTGGTAGAAATGTCCAGATGTTTCAAATGCTATGATCAGGATTAATCTGACAGGCACTTCAAGATGAAGTACTTAAACAGAAGCTAACAAACTCTCTTAATAGTTCACATTCTGTACTTCAGTTCACAATTTGTGAATCATAAATACACAACTCAAATGACAGAACAAACGACATAAGAAATAGAAGAAAGTGTAGGTCATGTGATCCTTCGAAGGAGCCCCACCATTCAATAGCTTCATGGCAGACCAACCTTTGTTCTCAACAACTTCTTTCATGGCAGCTCAGCATAGTCATTAATTCTCCAATACTTGAAAAGATTATCAGTGATCTAGCCTTGACAACTTTTGGGGAATAGAGAATTCCAGACATTCATTGCCCTCCAGAAGAAGAAATTCCTTGCTCAGTTTTAACTAAGTGTCTCCTTATTCATTAACTATGTCCCTACTTTGAGATTCCCCTGCTAGTGGGAACATATTGTCAAAATCTACCCTGTCAAGTCCCCTCAGAGTTTTACAAGTTTGAATAAAATCACCTCTCACTCTTCTAAACTCTAATGAATAAAGGTTTAACTCATTCAACCTATCTTGTTCATTTAGCTGCATCATCCTCGGAATCAGGCTAGTGAATTTCTTTTGCCAATACATCCTTTTTCAAATATGGGGACAAAAACTGTACATAGTACTCCATGCGCAGCCTCAGCAACACCATGTTAGTTATAACAAGACTTTCTTGTTTTTAAACTCAAATCCCCAAGCAATAAAATGCCAAAATCCTCTTTGCCTTGTAAATACATGCTAATGTTTTGTGTTTCATGCACAAGAACACCCAGATCCCTGTGTTACACTTTTTAAGAGTCTCTTTCTATTTAAATAATAATCTGCCTTTTGATTCTTCCTACCAAACTGCATGACCTCACACTTTCTTACAATTAACATCATGTGGCAAAGTTTTGTTCACTAACTCAACCTACCTATATCTCCTTGCACATTCCTTATATCCTCATTACAAAATGCCCTCTTGCCTATTTTTGCATTGTAAGCAAATTTGGATATATTACACTTAGCTGTCTCCACCATGTCATTAAATAATTAAGGTCTTAGGACTAATCCTCATGGCACTCCACTAGTTCCATCTTTCAAACCTTAAGGAACCTATTAAAGATGCTTCTGTGACAATTACATTCAATTCTTCTATTTAGTCACATTGCATTTCTGTGGAATTTTACAATCAAATATAACATGAAATACACATAACTTAGCAATCATTATCTGTTTTTGGCCTGTTTCTAACAATCGAAAGAAATTGGATTTAGACAACCAACCGAGAGAACAGAAGAGAACATGCTTGCTGCTCTAATTGCCTACCCCAGAAAATTCCTGAGGGATGAAGTTAAATCTCCACCGTACCCCATGTCCCCAGGCATTTGTGAAAAGTTGCTATCTGTTTACTTATTCATGGGACATGACTATCGCTGGCTGGGCCAGCATATATTGTTCAACCCAAATTGCCCATAAGAAGGTGGTATTGAACTGGCTTTGTGAACTGTTGTAGTCTTTGGAATGTGTGTCCACAGAGTGCTCTGACAGGGATTTTTTTTGTCAGAAGTTTGGTTCAATGACTGAGAAGGTATGATGATTTAATTCTAAGTCAGATTATTATCATATCGTAGGTTCTGACGATGAAGCCTGAGGCCAAATGGATCTAGGCAACAGATGATTCTTACGTGTTCATTAAGGGATAATTCATCATCATTGTCATCACTGGATTCAAAATATTAGCTTTGCTCTCTTTCTACAGATGCTGCCAGACCTAGAGCCATAGAGTCACACAGCATGGAAACAGACCCTTCAGTCCAACTTGTCAACGCCGATGAGACATCTTAATCTGATCAAGTCACATTTGCCAGAATTTGGCTCATTTCCCTCTAAATCCTTCCTATTCATATTCCCATTATGCTGCCTTTTAAATGTTGTAATTATACCCACCTCCACCACTTCATTTAGCAGCCATTCACAGACACAGACCACCCTCTGCATAAAAAAAGTTACTCTTCAGGTCCTTTTTAAATCTTTCCCCTCATACCTTAAACCTATTCCCTCTCGATTTTCCCCACCCTAGGGGAAATAAACCCTTGGCTAGTCACCCTATTGCTGAGTTTGTCCAGCAATTTTTGTGTTTTGTTTCAGATCTTCAGTGCCCACAGTTCTTTGTTTTATTTTATTGGTGAGTTAGAGTTTTATGATGAACGAATTGAAACAAAATTCTGCAAAGGAAAGCATATGTTTGGACCCTGGCTGGCGAAACATTTAACCTCTGTCATTTAACAAGGATGGTATGTGACTTGGAGGGGAACTGACAAGTGGTTCATTAATGATGGCACAAGGGCGAAGGATGCAGGTTAATGCTGGGATATCTGATGAGTGGTGCATTATTCTGGTATTTGCTCAATGTAATATGGAATGGGATTTGGACGTGAGAGACCATAGAGCCATGGTAGGTAATTAATGAGGTGAGTTTGGTAAGATTGCCTCGCGACGATAAACCTTCCAAAAAACTCTAAGTAACTTAGCCAAAGAAATGTAAAATTCATCCCTGAAATATTATTGCTGGAGACAAGGTATTAATGTTGTTATCTATCTCTGGGGATCCATTAAAAGCAAAGTTCATTGGACCTTAACAAATCAAAAAGAAACTTAATGATGTAGGTTATTTAACGAATTCTACAAGTGGGAGAATTAGTTAGTGAGTGTGTCGCTTTAATCTATTCAAGAGATATAATAGTCAGCAGCAAAGTGTAATTATAATAATGGAAGAAATAAGAGTGAAAAATAAATGTCAGAATAATTAGAAAATGAATAAAAAAGTTTAAAATTCAACAGTTAATTCTCCAGCAATTAGATTGGATAATTTAATATTTGCTAAATAACATAAGATTTTATCTTCCAGAAAACTATCAAAATTACTTAAAAATGTTAAGATGATTTGAGTGATTAGGTGAGGAAAAATCTCCTTGGCCATTTATGATGCCAATGTGTGGGAATTCTATATCTTGTATAAGTAAGGAATGCCTTGGATTTGTTAGTTCTCATACATAAAGACTGTACAGAATTGAACTGCTCTCGTGACTACGTGTGCATATAAAGATTTCTATGAATAAAGTATATCTTGAAATTTTAAAAATGCTTCATTTCTATAAAATAACATCCTTACAGGCTCAGTACAGAGAAATTAGCTCAATTGAAGCAAGAAATTAAGATCATGATGGACAATCGCATTATTGAACCATGTCATAATAGCTAGAATTCACCTATCATCGTGGTTCCAAAACCAGATGGGTTCCAATGATTCCGTATTGATTGTCACAAAATTAAAATGGTAACAAAGGTGGACGAATATCTTATTCCAAGACTGAAGGACAGCATTGAAAAATAGGAAATGCGCAATTCAAAATCAACTTACTAAGGGAATATTGGCAAGTTCCGTTGACTGACAGAACCAAAGAAATAAAAGTTTTGTAACACTTGCTGGACTTTATCAGTGCAAAGTAAGATTGGTGGAATGAAAAATGCAGCAACAATATTCCAACAATTAGCCAGTTAAAGCATTATTTGATTGTCTGGTCTACATTGACAACTTTACTGATTTTAGCCAAAACTGGGAAGAGCATTTACATCAATTGTCTGAACTGTTTGATCAGCTACAAAGAACCTGTTCATACACAAATCTGGCTAAAAGTGAATTTACCAAATCAAAAATAACATATTTGGGCTAAACTGTGGTACAGCGCTAAGTAGCACCTAGAGAACTGGAAGTCAAGGCTACTTGAGATTTTTGATGCCTACGGCAAACATGTGAAACTTTGTTGTATGTTGGCATGAGCTAATTTTATTGGAAGTTTGTTCTGAACTTTAGCATTCTAATGGCTCCTTTAACAAATTATAAAAAAAACACAAAAATTGAATGAGTGCAAGAATGTCAGAGGGCTTTTGATGATTTGAAAGCTGTGCTAACAATCACAACTGACCAATCTTCTATGTGGGACGTGCATGTCACAGGCTGGACCAGCATTTATTATCCATTTGTAGTTGCCCTTGAGAAGATGGTGGTGAACTGCTTTCTTGATCTGCTGTGATCTGTTTATTGTGGGTAAACCCACAATGCTGTCACAGAAGAAGTCCCAACATTTTCATCCAGAAACACTGGAGGAATGGCAACATATTTTCAGGTCAGAATAGTGTGCAGTTTGAAGGGGACCTTGCAAGTGCTGAGGTTCCCATGTATCTGCTCCACTCGTCCTTCTAGATTGTGGGTTTGGAAAGTGTTGTCTAAGGATCTTTGGTAAATTTCTGCAGTACATCTTGTGGATAGTGCATACTGCTGCTATTGAGTGTCAGTGGTGGAGAGAGTGAATGTTTGTAGGCCTAATCAAGCAGGCTTCTTCATCCTGGATAGTGTCAAGCTTCTTGAGCATTGTTGAAGCAGCATTCACCAAGGCAAGTTGGAAGTACTGACTTGTGCCTTGTCAAAAGGTGATTACTGGTTGCAAAATTCTTATTCTGTTATCTACTTTTTGTAGCTGCAGCACTTGTATAGCCAGTCCAGTTTAGTCTTTATCCAATGCCATCAGCTCTCAACTGATATTATGTAGATTGAATCAAATTGTCTTCTTCAGTTCCCCGTTTTGAATAGGTATAATACATAGAACATAGAACAGCTTATCACATGAACAGGCCCTTCAGCCCAACATCTCTGTGTCTACCAAGATGCTTTCAAAACTAAGTATGTGATCTGTATAACTCTATTCCCTGTCTGTTCATGGGTCTGTCTAAATGCCTTTTAAACATTGTAATTCCATTTGCTTTTCCCACCTCCTCTGGCAGTGCATTCCAGGCACTAACCACCCTCTGTGTAAAAAAGCTCTTTAAACTTGCCCCTCTAACCGTAAACCTATGCCCCTTAGTATTTTACATGTCCACACTGGGAAAACAAATCTCTAACTATCCATTCTATCTACGTTTCTACCAATTTTATAAACTTCTATCAGGTCACCCTTCAGCTTCCGATGCTCTTGTGAAAACAATCCAAATTTCAACAGCCTCCCCTTGCAGATACTGCACTTCAATTCAGGCAAAATCCTGGTAAACATCAGTTGTAACCTTTACAAAGCCTCCACATCCTTCCTACTGTATGATCAGAACAGCACACAACACTCCAAATGGGATTGAACTAAAATTTTAGAAAGCTGCAGCAGGACTTGCCAACTTTTATCATCAATACCCTAACCGATGAAAACAAGCATACCTTCTTCATCAACTTATCCACTTGTACTGCCACTTTCAGGGAGCTGTGGACTTCTGCCCCAAGGTCCCTTGAAATGTCAATGCTCCAAGTGGAACCTGCCATGTACTGTACACTTTCCTCTTGCATTTAACATCTAAACCCTGGAACATTGAGCTGCCAGTCCTGCCCCCTTCTTGACCATGTTTTTGTAGATTGTACAACACTGTAGTTCCAAGTACTAATCCAGGCTCTAAGCTCATCCTCTTTACCTATGATACTCCTTGCATTAAAATAAATACATTTCAGACTGCCATTCCCACTGTGTTCATTAGCCTGCTCCATGCCTATTCTTCCTATTAGACTTACTTGACTAAACCACCACCTTCTTCTCAATCATTGCACATTCTAACCAACTACGCTGGTTCCTACTCCCCTGCCACACTAGTTTAAACTCTCTCAAGTGGCACTAGCAAACCTCCCTGCCACGATATTAGTGCCTCTCCAGTTAAAGCTCAACTCATCCTTCTTGTAAGACCCTCTTGCCTTTGAAGAGATCTCAATGATCCAGGTATCTGAATCCCTCCCTCCTACACCAGCTCTTTAGCCACAGTTTTATCTTTCTATTGCTGACCTATTGGGGAGGCAATGGCTCAGTGGCATTATTGCTGGACTGTTAATCCAGAGATCCAGGTAACATTCTGGGGACCCAGGTTCAAATCCAGCAATGGCAGATCGTGGAATTTGAATCCAATAAATATCTGGAATTAAGAGTCTAACAATGACAGTGAATCCATTGTCGATTGTCAGGAAAAACCCATCTGGTTCACTAATGTCCTTCAGGGAAGAAAACTGCCATCCTTATCTGGTGTGGCCTATTTGTGACTCCAGGCCCAACAGCAATGTGATTGACTCTTAACTGCTCTCTGGGCAATTAGGAATGGGAATAAATGCTACCAAGCCAGTGACACCCTCATCCTGTGAATGAACAAAGAAAAAACCTCACTCGCTCGTTGTACAGGGTGTAATCCTGAGATTACAAACCCAGAGGTCCTGCTTTACAACTGTCTACCTAACTCCCTAAATTTCTTGGATAACAAGGTGTAGAGCTGGATGAACACAGCAGGCCAAGCAGCATCAGAGGATCAGGAAAGCCTACTATCCCTAAATTTCTTTGCGGGACCTCATCTCTCTTACTACTTATGCCATTAGATCCAATATGAACCACAACCTCCAGTTGCTCGCCCTCCTTTTTCAGAATATCCTGTGTCCGCAGAGAGACGTCGTCGACCCTGGCACCAGGGAAACAACACACCAACTTGGAGATAGTAAGAACTGCAGATGCTGAATTCAGACAGAACACAGTATGGAACTGGAGGAACACAGCAGTCCAGGCGGCATCAGAGGAGTAGGAATCTTGGAGTCTTGTTCACGACCATAGCAATGCCAACTGTGCCCCTGACTATAGAGTCCCCTATCACTACTGCTTGCCTACAGTCTAACCCTCCCAGCTGTATAACAGAGGTAATCATGGTGCCACTGATCTGGCTGCTGCTGCTTTCCCCTGAGAGGCCATCCCCCAAAATAGTATCCATAACAAATAAGAGATAGTGGGAACTGCTGATGCTGGAGAATCTGAGATAACACGGTGTACAGCTGGATGAACACAGCAGGCCAAGCAGCATCAGAGGAGCAGGAAAACTGACGTTTTGGGCCTAGATCTTTCTTCAGAAATGGGGGAGGGGAAGGGGGTTCTGAAATAAATAGGGAGAGAGGGGGAAGCGGATAGAAGATGGGTAAAGGAGAAGGTAGCTCTACATCGCCGAGGCCAGATGCCAGCTCTCTGACACCTCCTCTTACCATCCCCTTGATCATGACCCCACCCCCGACTACCAAAACATCATCTCCCAAACTATCCACAACCTCATCACTTCAGGTGACCTCCCACAGCCTCCAACCTCATTGTTCCATATCCCCGCACCGCCTGTTTCTATCTCCTTCCCAAAATCCACAAACCTGACTGCCCTGGTCGACCCATTGTCTCCGCTTGCTCCTGCCCCACCAAACTTATCTCCACCTATCTCGACTCCATTTTCTCCCCCTTGGTCCAAGAACTCCCCACCTACGTCCGTGACACCACCCACACCCTCCACCTCCTCCAAAACTTCCAATTCCCTGGTCCCCAACACCTCATCTTTACCATGGACATCCAGTCCCTGTACACCTGCATTCCCCATGCAGATGGCCTAAAGGCCCTCCGCTTCTTCCTGAGCCGCAGGCCCGACCAGTCCCCCTCCACTGACACCCTCATTCGCTTAGCCGAACTCGTCCTCACCCTCAACAACTTCTCTTTCAATTCCTCCCACTTCCTACAGAAAAAGGGGGTGGCCATGGGTACCCACATGGGCCCAAGCTATGCCTGCCTCTTTGTAGGATATGTGGAACAATCCCTCTTCTGTAGCTACACTGGTCCTAAACCCCACCTCTTCCTCCGTTACATTGACGACTGTATTGACGCCGCCTCGTGCTCCCACGAGGAGCTCGAACAGAACATCCATTTCACCAACACCTTCCACCCCAACTTAAGTTCACCTGGACCATCTCTAATACCTCTCTCTCCTTTCTGGACCTCTCTGTTTCCATCTCTGGTAAATACCTAGAAACCGATATCCATTTCAAGCCCACCGACTCCCACAGCTACATAGAATACACCTCCTCCCACCCACCTTCCTGCAAAAATGCCATCCGCTATTTCCAATTCCTTCGCCTCTGCCGCATCTGCTCCCAGGATGAGGCATTCCACTCCCAAACATCTATGTCCTTGTTTTTCAGGGACCACAACTTCCCCCCCTCAGTGGTCGAGAACACCCTCGACCGTGTTTCCCACATTTCCTGCAACTCATCCCTCACACCCCCTGCCCGCAATAACAACCAAAACAGAATCCCCTTCGTCCTTACCTACCAACCCACCGACCTCCGGATCCAATGCATCATCTTCCGACACTTCCGCCATCTGCAATCCAACCCTACCACCAAAGACATTTTTCCCTCCCCACCCTTATCTGCTTTTCGGAGGGACCACTCTCTCCGTGACTCCCATGTCTGCTCCACACTCCCCTCCAGCCCCACCATGCCTGGCACTTTTCCCTGCAACCGCAGAAAGTGCTACACCTGCCCCTACACCTCCCCCCCTCACCCCAATCCCAGGCCCCAAGAAGACTTTCCACATCAAGCAGATGTTCACCTGCACATCTGCTAATGTGGTATACTGTATCCGCTGTTCCCGTTGCGGCCTCCTCTACATCGGGGAAACCAAGCGGAGGCTTGGGGACCGCTTTGCAGAACACCTACGCTCGGTTCACAATAAACAACTGCACCTTCCAGTTGCGAACCATTTCAACGCCCCCTCCCATTCCTCAGACAACATGTCCATCCTGGGCCTCCTCCAGTGCGACAACGATGCCACCTGAAGGTTGCAGGAACAACACCTCATATTCTGCTTGGGAACCCTGCAGCCCAATGGTATCAATGTGGATTTCACAAGCTTCAAAATCTCCCCTCCCCCTACCGCATCCCAAAACCAGTCCAGCTTGTCCCCACTGCGAAGCCTCTTCTAAGGGTGCCAGCTTGTCCCTGCCTCCCTCACCTGTCCTTCCTCCCATCTATCCCCTCCCCCCACCTCAAGCCCCACCCCCATCTCCTACCTACTAACCTCATCCTGCCCCCTTGACCTATCCATCTTCCCTGGACTGACCTATCCCCTCCCTAACTCCCCACCTACCCTCACCTTTACTGGCTCCATCCCCGCTTCTTTGACCTGTATATCTCCTCTCCATCTATCTTCTCGTCTATCCATCTTCTATCCGCCTCCCCCTCTCTCCCTATTTATTTCAGAATCCCTTTCCCCTTCCCCATTTCTGAAGAAGGGTCTGGGCCCGAAACGTCAGCTTTCCTGCTCCTCTGATGCTGCTTGGCCTGCTGTGTTCATCCAGCTCCACACCTTGTTATCTCATTTACAATTTACTTAAATGCTCATAATGATCTCATCGGTTCCCCAATCCATTTTGGACTGTATCTGTACTTTCGTTGTAATATCAATCAACATTTCAGTGTTTAAAAGAGTTGTAAGGCTTGGAAATGAATGTACAGGTCATAATGAAGTTCCATTTCGAAGTATACAAGACAATTTGGACCAGTATGTTATGCAGCATTTGTATGTTTTACTGGATTTTCCTCTTGGGACTGCAACCTTGCTATGTTGTAATGTATTTTGTGTTGTTATCACATTTCAAGTTTCAAATAAAGAGAACTCTATCTTGTTTTATCTGCAAGTCAATTGCACAGAGTACTCAGTCTGTCTCAGTCTATTCGGACAGTTTCACTCACATTACATGCTCATCCAGATGCAGTTGTGTATTATCTACTGAAAACTTTACTCATGCTTAACTTCAGTGCCTAGCTCTAATCTATTAAAATATAAAATGTATCATTTTAAAATTTCAACATTTCAATTTCCTGCTGCTTTGCCATGATGGTGTTGACATGACGTACCTGCCACCCCCAAATCTTAGCACCTTTGGTCATTTCTTAGTTTATCTAGTGGTTACACTAACCCTGCTCCTGACAAGCAACAGGAAAAGATCAATGATATTCTTATTCTGTTTTTAGCTGTCAAAAATAGTAAATCATATAATACTATGTTTAGAGCTCTACAGATTCCCAAAATTGCAAGCCTTCACTCCAAAAATGAACTCTCCTTTGCCTTAAAAATGGATTAGAGAACTCGGGATGAATATGATTCAGATTGCTGACTCATGTGTCTGCAAAATCCAGTTGGCATCTTTGATTTTCATTAAGATAGGTGTCTTAATTTAATTAGCATTTTGTTCCTTCAATGAAGGGAATGTTCCATTTCAAGCCCCTGCGTGATCAGTAAGATATACAGAGTATTTATAAGGCAGTAAGTTAACAGAATTTACTTTGAGACAGGTCTTTTCACATACCTAGGACATCACGAGGCCATTCGCAACTAGCGAAGGATAATAAAAATATAGAGATTTAAAATGTACGTACAAGAGTCAGACATTTGGACCTTTGAGCCTACTCCACCATCCAATATGATCATGGCTGATCATCCAACTCAGTTTCCTATTCCCACTTTCTCCCCATACCCATTGATCCCTTTAGTTTGAAGAACTATATCTATATCTTTCTTGAAAGTCTTCAATCTTTTGGCCTTAACAGTTTCCTGTGGGGAGAATTGCTCAGGCTCGGCATTCTCTGGTTGAAGAAATATTTCCTGATCTCCGTTCTAAAAGGCCTACCCTTAATCCATTGACTCTGGTTCAATGCACTGGACACCTTGGTCATCCATCCTACATTTACCCTGTAGATCTAATCCTGTGAGTAACCCTGTTAATACTGTTAAAATGCAGGTCAAAAAGTTTTTTTTTTCTATTGAATTGGAATTGTAGATTATGTATGTTTTCGGTTTGCTCCAACAATGTTACATTTAGTTCAAGAAGTTGTATAAGCTGGGAAAGAGAATACCTATCGTTTAATGCATATATTGTCAAAAACTGAAAATTTTGCATGTAGAAGCAAATCTTTAATACCTGCATTAGGTGTAGGCTGTCCAGCTTGAAATCAAACTACATAAATTACTGAGGAGGAAAAATCAATTTATTTCCTAGGACAAGCCAAAATTACAGTGAGAAAGTGTAATCTTCCAAAATTGTATCAATTTGGGAACTGTCCCTTTAGGTTGGAAAATATTCATCTTGCTATTTAAGAAGGATGAGGAAGGAAATGTAGGACATTATAGATTAGTTGGGTGAGTCTATTAATTTGGGTCTGAGGGATAGAAAAAGTAACTTATTGTCTGAACAGAGAGAAACTTCAGAGTGCTTCTCACAGAAGGATCCAGGTGTCCTTATGCACGAATCATCAACATCTAGTATGCAGGTACATATAAAGAAATAAAGAAGGCAAATGGAATTTTGGCATATATTGCTAAAACAATGGAGTCTAAAATAAAACAGTTTTGCTGCAAATGTATAAAGCATTAGTGAGACCACACCTGAAATATTCTGCACAGTTTTGGTCCCCTTTCTTGTGGAAGGACATAGTTGCAATAGAGACAGTTGAGAGAAGCTTTACGAGATTGATTCCAGAGATGAGGTGTTTGTCTTATGAAGAGAATTTGAGCATGTTAGGCCCATTCTCTTTGGAGTTTAGAAGAATGAGCATTGATCTATTTGAAGTATATTAGGTAAGACCATAAATCCATAAGAAATAGGAACAGGAGTAGACTGTTTGTCTCCTCAAGCCTGCTTTACCATTCATTGGTATCTTAGCTAATCTGACAGTAATCACATCCACATTGCTGTCCTTTCTCCATAACCTGGGATTCCCTACTGATCAAGAATCTATCTATCTCAGTCTTAAGTATAGACAGGAATGCTGCCCCCACAGATCTCTGTGGCAAGGAGTTCCAAAGTCTCACAATCCACTGAGAGAAATAGTCCTTTCTCATCTCAATCTTAAATTGGCATCCCTTAATTCTAAGACTATGCCATCTGGTCCTAGACTCTCCTCTGAGGGGAAACATCTTCTGAGAATTTACTCTGTCAAAGTCCTTAAGAATATTTCAATGAGATCACCTCTCATTCTTCGAAATTCCAATTAGTAGACTCCTAATCTGTTTCCCCTTCGCTCATAAAATAATCCCTTCATACCTGGCATCATCCCAATGAACCTCCTCTGACCTGCCTCCAGTTAAATAATATCTTTTCTTAAATAAGAAGATGAAAAATGTTCAGAGTACTCCAGATATGGTTTCACCAGCACCTCATACAGTTGCATTAAAACTTCCCTATAGTCCAACTCCCTTGAAACAAGGGCCAGTATTCCATTAGTCTTCCTGATTACCTGCTGCACCTATCTGCTAGCTTTCTGTATTCTGTGCACAAGTACCCCCAAGTCCATTTTTCATAGAATCATGGAGTCATAGAGATGTACAGCTTGGAAACAGACTCTTCAGTCCAAATCGTTCATGCCAACCAGATATCCTAAATTAATCCAGTCCCATTTGCCAGAATTTGGCCCATATCCCTCTAAACCCTTCCTATTTATGTGCCTGTCCACATGCCTTTTAAATGTTGTTATTGTACCAGCACCCACCAATTCCTCTGGAAGCTCATTCTATACATGCATCACCTTCTGCGTGAATAAGTTGCCCTTAGGTCCCTTTTAAATTTTTCCCATTTCACCTAAAACCTATGCCAAGAGTTTAAATTCCCCCATCACGGGAAAAGATCTTTGCTATTCATCCTATCCATGCCCCTCATGATTTTATAAACTTCCGTAAGGTCACCCCTCATCCTCTGATGCTCCAGGGAAAATAACCCAAACCTATTCACCGTCTCCATATAGCTCCAACCCAGCAACACCCCTGTAAATCTTTTCTGAACCCTTTCAAGTTTCACAACATCGTTCCAATAGCAGGGAGACCAGAAGTGAACACAGTATTCCAAAATATTGGCCTAACCTTTATTGGCCTTTGGGGCGGCATGGTGGCACAGTGATTAGCACTGCTACCTCACAGTGCCAGGGACCTGGGTTTGATTCCACCCTCAGGCGACTGTCTGTGTGGAGTTTGCACGTTCTCCCCGTGTCTGCGTAGGTTTCCTTCAGGTGGTGTGGTTTCCTCCCACAGTCCAAAGATGCGCAGGCTAGTTGGATTGGCCATGCGAAATTGCCTGCAGTGTTCAGGGATGTGTCGATTATCTGGGTTATGGGGGATGGTTCTGGGTGGGATGCTCTGAGGTTCGGTGCGGACTTATTGGGCCGAAGGGCCTGTTTCCACATTGTAGGGATTCTATGATTTAATCAATGTCCTGTACAGCCACAACATGACCTTCCAACTCCTATATTCAGTGCACTGACCAATAAAGGCAAGCATACCAAATGCAGTCTTCACTATCCTGTCAACCCACAACTCCACTTTCAAGGATCTATGGGCATGCACTCTGTTTGTTCATCCACACTCCCCAGGACCTGACCATTAAGTGTACAATTCCTGTCCTGGTTTGCCATTCTAAAATGCAGCACGTCACATTTATCTAAATTAAACTCCATCTGCCACCCTCGGCCCATTGACCCATCTGATCAAAGTCCCCTTGTTCTGTGAGACAACCACCTTAGCTCTCCACTACACCACCAATTTTGGTGCCATCTCCAAACTTACTGACCATACCTCCTACATTCACATCCAAATCATTTATATAAATGATTTGTGTCGCAGCTTTCTACAGCTTTTCTCCTTTTAAATCATATTCTGTTATTTTGTTTCCCTTCTAAAATGAATAACTTCACATTTTCCTACATTATACTCTATTTGCTAAATTTTGCCCATTTATTTAACTTATCATTGTCTCTGTGTAAATTGTTTGAATCTGTCTCACAAGCTTCCCTTCCACCTATTTTTATGTCATCTGCAAATTTGGTATGGTACATTCACTTCCTTTCTCCAAGCCATTTAAGTAAATGTTGCAAACAGTTTTACTTCCACCACTGACCCCTGTGGAACTTCATTGGTCACAGGTTGTCAACCTGACAAAGAAGCACTTATCTCCACTTGCTGTTTTCTGCCCATTAGCCAATTGTCTATCCATACCAAAATACTATCTGCAACACTGTTGTCCCTTAGGTTATTGCTTAATCTTTTGTGAGACACCTTGTCAAAGGCCTTCTGCAAGTTCAAATACAACATAATTACTGGTTCCTCTCTGTCTTCTCCAGTTGATACACCCTTAACAAACTCAAATAAATTAGTCAATCATGATTTCCCTTTCATGAAGTCATACTGACTCAGCTTGATTAGATTATGATTTTTCAAATGTTCTACGATTACTCCCTTAATAATTGATTCCAATACTTTTCTAACAGCAAATGTTAGGTTAATCACTGACAGTTATCCACTTTTTGTCTCTCTCACTTTTCAAATAGGGGTATCACACAGTCAGATTTCCAAACTTCTGCTATTTCTCCAAAATCCAATGATTTTTTTTTTGAAAAATTACATGCAATGCATTCATTGTCTCTGTCACTACCTCTTTTAGGATCCTAGAATGCAAACTATCAGGCATCTGCCTTTGGCCACATTAGCTTGTCTGATACCACTTACACCATAATAGTGATGGGCCTTAATTGCTCCCTTGTATTCTTTGATGTTAATGGATGTTCAAAATATCTTCCACCATAAAGACTGATGACGAATATCTGTTTAACCCTTCTGCAATCTCCTTGTTCCCTATAACTATCTCCCTGGATTCATTTTCCAAGGGGCCTACAGTCACTTTGACGTCTTTGTTCCTTTTTATAAATGTGAAGAAGATTTTATTGTCGGTTTTTATATTCCTCACCACTTGCCCTGTGAGGTTTATTTCTGTGTTTTTTTTTAGTCCTCCTTTGCTGGATTCTGAATTTATCCCAGTTTTCAGGGCTGTCTCTGATTTTTGCCTCTTTATGTGCATTTTCTTTCAACTTGACATTCTCCTTAACTTCCTTGGTCAGTCATGGTTGAGTTAACCTGCTAATCTATCCACACAGTACACTTTAGCTCACTCCTTCCTGATATCATTATAATTTCCTTTATTTAATTTAAACACAATTATTGGTTCCTCTCTATCCTGTCTAGTTGAGACTCCCTCAACAAACTCAAATAAATTAGTCAATCATGATTTCGCTTTCATGAAGTCATACTGACTCTGCTTGATTAGATTATGATTTTTCAAATGTTCTACTATTACTTCCTTAATAATTGATTCCAATATTTTTCTAACAACAAATGTTAGGTTAATCACTAATAGTTATCCACTTTTTGCCTCTCTCCCTTTTCAAATAAGGGTGTCACACTGTCAGTTTTCCAAACTTCTGCTACTTCTCTAGTTGAGACTTTCCAAAACAAGTTTCTCACTCTCAAACTGAATATTAAATTCTGTCATATTATGATCATGACTTTCTAGTGGATCCTTTACTCTGAGGTTGTTTATTAAATCTGCCTCATTATCAGATCCAAGAAAGATGTCAGAGGGAATAGATAAGGTAGATATAGAGAGAATGGTTTCTTATGTAGGGTAATCTAGAACGAGAGATCACAGTTTTAGAATAAGGGTAGCAGATTTAAAAGAGATGAGGAGAAATTACTTGACTCAATGAGTTGTGAATCTGTGGAATTCACTTCCCCAGAGTGTAGTGGACATCAGGACACTTAAATTTAAGGAGGAGATAGACTAATTTTTAATTAGTAATGGGTTGAAGGATCACAGAGAGCTGGCCGGAAAGTAGCACTGAGAGCGAGATGAAATCAGCCATGATCATAATAAATGACAGAGCAGACACAAGGGGCTGAAATGCCTACTCCTGTTCCTAGTTCTTACATTCTTATGTTGTGTATCTTAAACTAGAATCTCTAATCATGAATAAGAATGATTGAACATCTTAAAAATTTAAGCTGATCAGAGAGAGTCAGGCATGGCATAGAAAGTGGTAGTTTAGACTTGATTAATCTGATTTAACATTTTGAAGAGGTGATTGAAATAATGAACTGGAGAATGTCAATAAATGTTCTTTATATGAACTTGAGAAGGCCTCATAAGAGGCTGCTAGCTAAATTTGAAGTTCAAGGCATTAAAGGCAAAAGTATTGATCTGGTGAAGAAATTGTTGCGTATTAGGGTTGGAGAATACAGATAATGGACAGGACATGACTTGTGATGTCCCACTAGGTAATAGAGCTGAAATAATAAAACTACAGATCCTTTTCTGTCACTGGATCAAAATCATGAAACTTTCTTCCAAACACCATTGTGGACATAGTTACATAGATGGGCTGTTCAAGAATTTCTCCTTTTCAAAGCAACTTGCAGTGAGCATTGCTAGCAGTCCTCGCATCCCGTGAAAGTGTAAACATAACCAAAAATAAGCATAAATATGCCTCAGACCTAAAGAAAAAGGACAAACCTGTCAATCATGATCACTACTTTGAGCCTGATCAGTATGCATCATTCAAATTCATTGGTCTTTCTGAATATTTCAGAGAGAAATGAATAGAACACAAGGAGATTTGTGGATAGCCAGCATAAAACTGCTACAAGAATCCTTTGGACCAAAATACAGGAGAGATTTAATATTTAATCAAAGCATCCTTGCATGTATTAGGAGGGGGAAAAGGCAGACAATGTTCCCAGTACTGAGGATGCCATATAGTAAATTGGATGCATGTTCGACTCAGTTGTTGACAAGATTAAGTTCATTTTTAATAGAATGTCTTGCTTGCACTCATATGTGAAGAATGGCACTTATGAGAACTATGGTATTGAAAGACTGCTCACACACAGAGGACCAGACGTAACAATCAAAAGAACAAAAAATTGGAAATGAAGTTGTGCATTTAATAATATTAGGATATAAATTTGCCACTAATTTTAGCATCACATCTTTAATATTAGAATCTCTCCCAAGCAGTGCAGGATACATAGTTACAGAAAAAGCTAAAGCAGTTATTGAACAGCAACATAAATTTAGCAGGTAATTTGCTGTGTGCACAGAAAACACAACAAACCTACAGACCACTTTCTTTTTCACACAACACTGTGCACAGTGAAGCAGAATATGTTTGTGAGCCAAGTCTAAGGCTTTCGTGTTAATTCTCAGCAATGCTACTTTCAAGAACATATAAATGCCTGTTTAGTCTGAGTTTTATAGCATTTGAAAACTCAACAAACAATTGGCACTGTGACATTATATTTGCAGACCACTGATGAAGAATGTGTGTTCACCACTGGTAGCAGCAGGTGATGGGCAAAATGCCATGCTTTCAGTCTTCCAGGAAGATCTGTTGTTTCAGGCTGTTGGTTCCCATAGAAATTAATTCCCTATCTTTGTGAATGTTAATTTACAGTCTTTCCATGGTCTTCACATTCATGCAATGCCTGTCAGGGAACAAAATTGGTTTTATATATATTAAAGTATATTTTTGTCTGCATCCAACTCCTCTCTGTTTATTCTTTGTGAAGACTTGGTTGGAATGCTCACTCTGTCTCCTTTCTCTTTCTCACACCATTTAGAGTATTAGCTGAGTTTAATAAAACTGGGTCTGAGGCTTTGGCATAGCCTGTGAAAATTAAACGGAAAGGGCTTGCATTTATATTGGTCACTTGTCCTAATATCTCTGTCTTTGGCTCTTTTTCATGGATTGTATTCCAGAGAAGTGCCTTGAGACCTTAGACTACATGAAAGGCTCTACAGAAATCCAAATGAACATTATTATATAGCACCTTTCATGAACTCCAAACTAGCTCAAAGCTCATTAAAATCAATGAAGTATTTCTGGAAGTGCATTCACTGTTGTAATAAAAGTAAATGTGGCAGGCAATTTGCGCAAGCGATGTCCATAAATAGTAAAGGAGCATAAAATAACTTGTATTGACACACAGAGCCTATTGTGTAGAATTTTACATCAAGCCACATTAAGGCAAATGGCCAAAAGCTTGGTCATGGAGATAAGTTCAAAAGAGTGAGATAAAGAAGATGAAAGGTAGTGATGTGGAGAAGTTTTGGCAAAGAATTCGTAGTAACATAAAAACTGACAGAAATAACTTCTTCAATTACACAAAAAGGATGAGAGAAAGGCATTTGTGAACACTGGAACTGTCAAGAATGTGGCTGGGGAAATGATAATGGGGAGATGGGATAAAGCAGAGGATTTGCATAAGAACTTTGTGTCAGTATTCAGCTAGAGGATATGAATGAAACTCGAAACACATTAAGTTGCGAAAGGGCTAAGGGGGAGGAGGAAATAAGCAGAATAACTATCATTACAGAAAAAGTGCTAGGGAAACTAAAGACTGAAAATTCCTTCAGACCTGATGAGTTATATCCTAGGATTTTAAAATAAGTAGTACAGTGGTAGTTAATATACTTACTTATTCAGAAAATGAGGGAGAGAAAAAAGAAGATAAGAAGGCTAAGGCTGGTAAGAGCAGGGAGCAATAGGTGAAGGAAGATATTGAGTCTTTGGGAAAGAATAAGAAGGAGTCATATATTATGGATAGACAATTGAGATCACATGAACCTCTTGAAAAGTACAAAGAGTGTAGGGGCATTCTTAAGAGGAAAATCAACAGGGCAAAAATGGTATATAAGATAGACTAGGCAGATAAGGTTCAGGATAATCCAAAGAGATTTTATAAGTGCATTATGAGCAAAAGAACAACCAGGGACAGAATAGGCCTCCTAAAGATCAACGAGGTCATCTATGCGTGGAACCACAGGAGATGGGAGAGATACTAAATGAATGTTTTGCATCAGTATTTATTGTGAAGAAAGAAATGGAGGCTTGGAAACTTAGGGAATTAAATATTGATAGCTTGAAAGCAATCCACATCACAGAAGAGGAAGTGCTGGAGGTCTTAACAAACACAAAGGTGGATAAATCTCTGGGATCTGACTAACTGTATCCCAAGACTTTATGAGAAGATCAGGAAGAAATTGCAAAGCCCCTAGCTGAGATATTTGCATCATCTACAGCCACAGATGAGGTGCCAGAGGACTGGAGGGTGGCTAATGTTATGCCTTTATTTAAGAATGGCCGTAAGGAGAAGCCTGGATACTATAGACCAGTGAGTCTGACATCAGTGATGGGTAAGTTGTTGGAGGGGACTTGAGAATTAGGATTTACATGCATTTGTAGACACAAGGTTTGATTAGGGATAGTCAGCATTGCTTTGTACATCGGAAATCATGTTTCACAAACTTGATTGAGTTTTTATGAGGATGTAGCCAAAAGGATTGATGTGGGTAGAGTAGTAGATATTGTCAACGTGGACGTTAGTAAAGCCTTTGACTAGGCTTTGCATGGTAGACTAATTAGCAAATTTAGATCACATGTGATTCAGGGAGATCTTCCCAATTGGATACAAAATTGGCTTGATGTAGGAAAGAAAAGGTGGTGGTGGCGGATTGTTTTTCAGGCTGGAGGCCTGTGATCAGCAATGTTTTGCAGGGATCAGTGCTGGGTCCACTTCTGTTTGTCACTTATATAAATGATTTGGATAAGAATTTAGGAGGCCTGGTTAGTAAGCTTTTGGATGATACCAAAATTGGTGGTATAGTCAACAGTAGAGAAAGTTACCTAAGATTGCAAAAATATTTTCATCAACTGGGCCATTGGGTTGAGGTGTGGCAGAGGGAATTTAATTTGGATAAATGCGAGGTAATCTGTTTCGGTAAAACAAACAAGAGCAGGACTTAGGCAGTTAATGGTAGGGCCCTGGGTAGTATTGTCAAACAGAGAGACCTAAGTGCTTAGATACATATTTCTTTGAAAGTTGCGTCATAGGTAGACAGGGTAGTTAAGAAGACATTTAGAATGCTTGCTTTCATTGCTCAGATGTTTGAGTGTAGGAGTTGGGACATCATTTGGGGTTGTACAGAACATTGGTGAGGGCACTTTTGGAGTATTGTGTGCCCTGCTATGAGGAAGGATATAATTAAATTAGACAGTGTTCAGAAAAGATTCACCAGATGTTTCTGGGAATGGAGAGTTTGACTTATAAAAGTAGGCTGGATAGGCTGGGACATTTATCACTGGAGTGTAGGAGGTTGAGGGGTGACCTTATAGAAGTTTATGAAATCATGAGGGTCATAAATAAGACGAATAGCAAAGGTCTTTTCCCTAGAGTGGGGAGTTCAAAACTAGGGGCATACTTTTTAAGGTGAGAGGAGAAAGATTTAAAAGGGACCCGAAGAGCAAATTTTTCACTCAGAGGGTGGTTTGTATGTGGAATGAACTGCCAGAGGAAGTAGTAGATGCAGGTACAGTTACAACATTTAAAAGACATTTGGGCAGGTACATGAACAGAAAAGGTTTAGAAGGATATGGGCCAAATGAAGGCAAGTGGAATTAGTTTAGTTTGGGAAACTTGGTCAGCATGGATGAGTTAGACCTAAGGGCCTGTTTCTGTGCTGTATGACTCTACAGCTCTGTGACTGTATAACTATAGTCAGTTAGCTTAATGTCTGCCATTGGGAAAATGTTAAAGTTTATTATAAAGTATGTAATAGAAGAGCATTTAGAAACCAATAGCATAATAAAGCAGAGTCAGTATGGCTTTTTGAAGGGGAAATCATGCCTCACAAATTTATTACAGTTCTTTGAGGATGTAACAAGCAAGTTAGATAAAAAGGGACCAGTAAATGATAAATATTTGGATTTACAACAGGCATTTGTTAAGGTATTACTCATAATGCTACTTAATAAAATAAGAGGCCATGGTGTTTGAGTTAGTATAATAGCATGGATAAAAGATTAGCTAACTGACATAAGGCAGAGGTTTGGGATGAGCGGATTTTTAGGATGGCAACCGATAAATGATGGAGTGTCGCAGGGATCAGTGCTGAGGCTATAATTATTTACTATTTATATTAATGACTTGGATAGGGAAGTGAATGAACCAAGTTTGTACATAGCACAAGAGTAGCTGGCATGACAAGTAGTGAAGATGACATAGAGAGTTCACAGAAGGTTACAGACAGTTTGAAAAATTGTGTAAAGATTTGGCAGTTGGAATATAATCTGTAAAAATGAGAGGTTTTTCTCTTTGGCAGGAAGAATAAAAGAGTTGAATATTATTTTAACAGGGAAACACCACAGAGGGATTTGGGCATCTTCGTACACGAATTACAAAAAGCTATCATACAAGTTCAGTGGGTAAAAGGGAAGGCAAATGGAATGTTGGAGTTTGTTCAAGAAATCAAATTGGATAACCTCACATTTTTCCACATTATATACCATCCACCTATTCAGTAAGCTTGCCCAAATCCTCCTGAAAGTGCTTTATTTTCATCTCACAGCATCCATTCCTGCTTAAATTACTTCCGCAAATTTGCAAATGTTAAACGTGATCTCCACATCCAAATCATATATTTATATATACTTATATATTTTGAACAGCTGGGGCCCAAGTACTGGAAATCTCAAACAAAAACAGAAATCGCTGGGGAAACTCAGCAGGTCTGGTAGCATTTGTGCAAGGAAAGCAGAGTTAATGTTTTGAACCCAGTTCCGAAGAAGGGTCTCTTGACTTGAAACGTTAACTCTGCTTTCTCTCCACAGATGCTGCCAGACCTGTTGAGTTGCTCCAGCAATTAAATGCCGACCTTGCCAGCAATGCTTACATTGCATGAAAGAAGAGGTGATTATTTCTTACTTACTGGAGTTACATTCTGAGGGGGTAGATTAACCTAGGTATTACTTCCTTTATAGAATATTGATAATAAATGCCAATTGTCAGAACTTAAGTACAGGATAAATTGTAGCATGAGTAGGCCATTCAGCCCTTCAAGTCTACACCGCCACTCAGCAAGGTCGTGGCTAATCTGGTTGGGGACTTAAATCTGCTTAAATAAAAACCGAAGGAACTGTGAATGCTGTAAATCAGGAACAAAAACAGAAGTTTTTGGAAAAGCTCAGCAGATCTGACAGCATCTGTGAAGAAAAAATCAGAGTTAACGTTTTGGGTCCTGTGACCAGACCCGAAACGTTAACTCAGATGTTTTTCTTCACAGATGCTGCCAGATCTGCCAAGCTTTTCCAGCAACTTCTGTTTTTGTGGCTCAAATCTGCTTTCCTGCCAGCCACAAGCCTTGACCACCCTATATTGCAAAAATCTGCTCATATCAGGGTTGAACACATAAATGATTCAGCCCTTGCAGTTCTCCAGAATAGAAGAATCACATATCTCTGAGAAAATAAATTATATCTCTTTATTCATCATTCATTCACAGGATGTGGGATTCACTGGATGGGCAAACATTAATTGAACATTCCTCATTGCCCAGTGAGCGATTAAGAGTCAAAGATATTGCTGTGGATTTGGAGTCACATGTAAGACTAGGCCAGGTATAGATGGCAGATTTCCTTCTCAGAAAAACATAGTAAGTTAGATGGATTTTTATAACATGGTTACATTACTCATTAATAGGCTCGCTATTTTATTCCAGAATTTTTTCTTATTGAATTCAAATTTCACCATCTGCCATTTTGGGATTTGGACTGGTCATCAAAACATTAACCTGGGTGTTTTGGATTACTAGTTACGTGACATCACTACTACACCAGCATCTCCACAATTTGGTTTCCTGTCCACCCTGAGCCAGAGGCGTGAGGAGTGGAGGTGAGTCAGATGAAACATGGGATTCATTTAGACTTCCACAGCAGCCATCTTTGAGATTGCTAGCTGCCCTGAGGAGAAAGTTGTGCTTGATGCCAAAACTTCCAAAGGTGTAATTTACTTTAACGCCTTGAGAACTTCTCAGATATAAGGTTTAAATCTTTAAACGGGTGGAAGGTTACCCATGACTTCAGAAACAGATCATCTAAAGATTGAGGCAGTTACAGAGTAGCCTAGCGCACCATGCTGAGGCACATGGTGAGGTAGAATCTCAACTCTGTGCTTAGCTCTTCATGAGCTAATGGACTGGAAATAAGACAAGTTTGCTTGGTAATGGGGACACGTTAATCACCACCTAACATGCTTTCTCCCCCCACAATTAAACAATGAAAAATCTTGGCCATAACTCTGCTTCTGTCTCCAGAGTTGCTGCTAGACACACTGACTGTTCCCTCATTTTTTTTATTTTATTTTTATTTTAAGAAGTGATGACTGTCTTCAATTTGTGTCAGAGATACCTCGTTTCTGGCCTTTGGAAGTAAGTCCAGTACTGCTGTTTAAATACCATCCATATAAAAAAAACAAAATACTGTCAATACTAGAGGCCTAAAACTAAAACAATATCTGTGGAAATAGAAACAGAGTCAAGGATTCGAGCCCATTGATTCTTCTTCGAACTCCAGTTCCAATGGAAAGTCATTGGATTCAAAATGTTAACTTTGTTTCTCTCCCCACAGACACTGACAGACCTGCTGGGGTTCTGCAGCACTTTCTGATTTATTACTACTGTTCATGTGCCTGACTCATTATAATGAACTGGTAATATCAATGTTACTGGAGAGAAAGCGAACAGAAAATTGGAACACAAAATTGCAATCTGATGTTGCAAAGAATCAAAAAATTCACTTAAGTTCAGAAAGGAAGCCATATCCCGTATTTTGAAATTTGGATTTAGCATCAAGTATTTTATGTGTGTGCGTTGTCACAATAGGATCAGGAATGACATTACATGAATTATGTCCTGCCTGTGCCAGAAGATGTGACATTTTATGCTTTTACACCTTTCAGAACCCAGTTAGTGCAGTCAAACATTTCATCAAAATGCCCAACATAATTTTTCAAGTCTCTGGTGCTTTACTTGGTATTTAATATTCTATCAGTTTAATAACATTATCAGAGCAAGAGCAAATAGCTTAGTAGGGATTTTTTGTCACTGTTGACTTTCTCAATGTCTTGAGTTTTGTTAGATTGCTTCCACATGCCCATCTGTGCACTTTTAGAAAATTCATTTATTACTGTAACGGGCCAGTTTTCAATTCCAGTAATATGCAGATAGTATGTGAAACAGGGATTATCATAGATGTATGTGCCAACTACCCTGGCAGTCCTGTGACTCATTTAACCTTCCTGAATCTGATCAAATCAAGAGACTAATGGAACAGATTATTCCAGCACCGATTCATCCACAAAACAATAATGTTCACTGCTCCTCTTGGAAAGTGTGTCTTTCCCCATCAGTTACAGTTACCTTTTTCCTAAAACAATGCAATTTCTTTCCTTCCCCACTTCAGATTATTTATGTCCTCTGCTAAATTTTTCATTTCCTTTAGGTTGCCAGTCCATATTTTCTACATGTGGTGGGTTTTGTTTTGGGTCTGTTCTTCATAGACTCTGAATTTTCAGATCTAAGAGTATCTCCAAAGGCGCCAACTATTCCAAAACCTATTTACAATTTTTAAAATGCCTGAGGACACTTTTTTGTTAAAGATGTTAAATGAGTTGTTTTGTTGCTTGCGCAGGTCAGTGTTTTGAGAAATAAAAATTCTGCATTTTATTTGCGACAAAATACCCTGAACGAAGTTCTAAGGTATTGTGCAAACTTTGTCTAATTTTTAAAATTATCATCCGTGTGTTCAAATCCCAATATGGCCTTACTCTTCCTCACCCTGCAACCTTCTCTAAGCCGACAACCCTCTATTATCACATAAGTCTGGCCCTTGCACATCTCCAATTTGCTTTACTTCAACGCTGGAGAGTTTGCCTCCTTCTGAATAACACTATGTCCTGTATTGTCATCCTCATCTTGTCCAGTTCTCTATACCTTGAAGTTGCTCTTTGTCCAAATTTTGGTATCTATTCTAATATCGATTTATGTACCTCGGCATCAAACTTTGCTTGATTACACATCCATGAAGCACCTTGGGAAGTTTTACCACATTAAATGTGCCATATAAATGCAATTAATTATTAACAGTAAATGAAAAAAAAGAAATGCTGGAATCAGACTAAAAATCAGAAATTGCTGGAAAATCTCAGCAGGTCTGGCATCATCTGTGGAGAGACAAGAGAGTTAACATTTCGGGTCAAGTGTTCTTCAGTTCTGAGGAAACTTCACTGAACCTGAAATATAAACATTGCTTTCTCTCCGCAGATGCTGCCAGACCTGTTGAGCTTTACCTGCAATGTACGATTCTGTTTGTAATTAATTGTGGTTTCCATTGCTCTGATATACATGTAAAGTAGAAAATGAAACATAGAACATAGAACAAAGAACAGTACAGCACAGTACAGGCCCTTCGGCCCATGATGTTGTGCCGACCTATTATCCTACTGAGATCAATCTACCCTGCATGCCCTACATTTTACTATTCTCCATGTGCCTACCCAACAGTCACTTAAGAGTCTCTAAAAATGCTTTGCAGTGTTAATCGCAGTGAGACCCTTTTGGAATGATCCCATCATAATACCTAAGAGCATACTCCAAATTAGGTAAGGGATCAAAAGTTCTATCCCACTTTCTCTTCTTATCTCCAGTTGATTTTCTGGGTTCATAGCCTCTGTTCGACCCTAACACGGACAGTAACATAGATTTGGCTTCTGATCCATAAATTTTCCAGTCAATTTTGGGGGATGGTATTGGCCTCATGTTGGAGAAGGCCAAGGGGGTACAGTGTCCCATTCCTTGGCCCAGCGCAGTGAGTAGCATCTCTCAGATGCAGGAAGTGACACTAGAGCAGCTGCCCACCTCGCCTATTTATCTCTTGCTCATTCCATTTGGGATGGCAATATCAACAATAGACTTTAGTTTTGACTGCCAACTTTAGTGCTTAGCATCCTTTTCTAACTTGCTGCAGGTGGACAAGTGAAGGGTTCAGTGTCATGAAATCTTCTACAGGAAGAGTAGCCCTTTCTTCAGATGGTTAATACAACCTAACCTTCAGCATATTATACAAATTCATGGTAGTACATCTTTTAGAGTGGCGTTAACTAAGGAAATGTTTCTCTGAACTATCCAGAAAGGGTTTGATAAACCTGGCCATCAGGCAAATGCCAGTTTTTGATGGAATATCTGCACTTAACACTGCAAAGCATTTTCTACTTTACGTGTTTATTAGAGCAATGGAAACAACAATTAATTGCTGCTGTCCATTTATTTTGTGTTTCACTGAAAACTTTTATTCTTTATCGGTAACATTCAAAACATTTGCAACCTGCCAGGGAAAATCTATATGCAGAAATCTAATTAAATTGTATATATCAAACAGCATTATTGAAGGACCGCATGATGTTAAATTAAAATTCCAAAGAGGTAAAGATCACAACTAAAACAACCAATTTATGAAAGAAACTAAAGAACAATTACTCCTTTTCATGACATCCAAAATGTGTTTTTTTACAACCAATGAAGTGTATTTGACATGCAGTCACTATTACAATGTAAAGAAAAAGGCAATCGATTTGAATCCGGGATAAATTTTGATCTGGACACTGGGGATAATTCTACTGTTCTTTGAATAACAACTTGGGATCCAATTCTCTTGGGTGCGATTAGAGCACACAGCTGTCAGTTACAGAAGCAAGAGTGGTACCATGAGCCAAGGCTGACAGCTTATAAAATAAAACTAAGCATCTTTTCAGGATGTTAATATACAGATCACGCAGGAACAGATTTTGGCTTGTAAAGAGCTTGTCAAGCACAAATTAATGCCAATATGTATGGATGTTTGCTTTCCAGCTCACATTGCATCAATGACACTTGCTACAGATGTCCTGCTCAACTAAGAAAGAGACAGCAGATGCTGAGCCTGGGATATAGCAGTAGATGTTATGAGGAACGAGTCAACATTTTCAGTGATGCAGCTTCATAGGTGCACCAAAATATTCTAGATTGGAGGAGCTGGCAAATGAGGGGAGGAGCAGAAGCAGAAAGAATTGCACAATCATTGAATCCTAATATCACAGAGGAATAAAATCAGGATTTGCTACTTCCCAGGACATTAGCGACATTTTCTTGAGCAGCAAAGTGTGAAGAGGCAGCTTATCACCAAGAATACCATTCATGAATGATAGCCAAAAACAGAACAGTGGTAGATGACTGTGATTAGATATCCCCATGCAGAAACTAACACCATTCTCTGACAATCTCCATACTGAAATATACATTTCTAGATGAAACACTTCTCATTGAGATTTTCATAAGATCTATGGTGACAGTTTATATGTTGCAGCCTCATTCAAAATCATCTCCTTCTTCTTTCCTTGAACTTTTCCTTCTGTTCCTCCTCTTATGTGAACTCAGTATATAACGGTATGGACCAATAGAAAATACCATACCTCCATACCTTTATCTAATTGAGGTATATAAAATGCTGAAGGAAATTGATAAGATGGACGTTGAACAGATGTTCCCACATGTGGGACAGTCTCAAACACAAAGTCATTGATATAAAATGAGAGGAGGTGGGTTCAAATATGAGATGTGGAGAAACTACTTCTCTTAGAAGCTTGTGAATCTGTGCAACTCACTGCCTCACAATGCATTGGGGGCAAAATCAATTAACAGATTTAAGAAAAAGATACATGTGTTTCCAATGAAAAGCAGGATAAAAGGCTATGGGGAGCAGGCAGAAAAGTAGAGTTGAGCTGAGGATAAGATCAGCAATGAGCATGTTAAATAGTGGAGTCGGTTCGAAGGGCTGAATAGCCTATTCCTGCTCCTAATTCCAATGTTCGTACGTTCCTGCTTCTGATAGCTTCTCTTAGGAGAAGATGTAATTCACAGGCAATCCGAATTAAGTCAAATCTAATTTCGTATTTTTTAAAAACAATTAAGAGCTACTATAAAAGCCATTTCTAGTTTTTACTTTTACTTCCAACTTTGGTCTCAAAAACCCATCTTTTCTATTGATTTTAACTCATCCAAACAGCAGTGGAAATTCTTTCATCTTCCTTATTCTTAGGATGTTGAGAGTGTAAATCCATTGCACTTTTTGCTCTCATGTTAATATACATAAAATAGGTCTATGCCAGCTCATAGATAGACTATAAGTGGGGAAAAACTGTGCTTAAAAATTGTGCTTATTTGTGGGTGGGAAACAACCTGGTTAAATTTGCTGGCTGATTATGTGAACTGCCTATGATTTTAGATAGCAGAAATTTTATGAATGTCGTGGAATGTTGAGGGCAATAGATTTGGAAGTATTAAAATTATTTTGCTTTTAAGTCTGTGATCCAATGTTGGTTTCTGGCAAATTGTTTTATATGCAGACAAAGTTAAAATAATTGCTGAGAAACAAGAAAATCTAATCCAGTCGTCAGATGTCAGAAAATGTCAGATTACTTTGAATTCATCAAAATAATTGCTCTTTTTCACTAAAATCTGCCATTATGTTGAGAAAATCACAATCACCTTATTGCCAGGGTACCCAAAGATTCATAAATTCAGATAAAAGAAAGATCATTTTTGGAAACTACCAGCTCAGGTAGAAACAAATGGGATTCTTGAGAAGCTGATGTTCAATGATGTTTGAGGATTATAATTATCTTAACCAAACAGTTTTGGCACACCTCTGGGGCAGGCGGGGATTGAACCTGGACCTTCTGGTCAGCGATAAATAAATAGGCCCGGTTGAGACAATTGACCAGAATTTTTGCTGTCGAGGTAGCACTAAATTATTGGGATTCCTGAGAAGGCTTTTCAAAATCAAATTTGAGTTTTATGTAGAATTATGATGAAGATATGGCACAGATATATAGATATAGGCTATTTAATCCAACTAATCTATGCTTGTGTTTATACTCGAACAGGCCTCCTCAACTTCAGTAACTGATTTATGAAATGCGAAATCTACAGCCTCTCCCCTTTCAGTGAACAAGGCTTTTCAACTCTCTAGGAATTTTATGGAGTCTCCAGGATTTGAAGAATCATCTTTTGTTCTTCTGTGAGTAATCTTGCAGGAAAATCTTTGTGGCATTAGCAAAAGCAGATCATGTTAATTCACGACAACAAGGTGCAGAGCTGGATGAACACAGCAGGCCAAGCAGCATCATAGGAGCAGAAAGGCTGACGTTTCAGGCCTAGACTCTTCATCACCTATGATGCTGCTTGGCCTGCTGTGTTTATCCAGCTCTGCATCTTGTTGTCTCGGATTCTCCAGCATCTGCAGTTCCTACGATCTCTCATGGTAATTCACATTTTTTTTAACATTTCTTTAATTGTTATAAAAAATTCTTGGACATGGGGAAAAAGATTGTTTTATTGAGTGGAACTACTGAAAGCAGGAGGTCATGCAATGATATGGCCAGGAATGTACCCTTCCAGGAGTATGTCAAGTCAAAGTATACAAAACCTTCACTCAGCAGTTTCCTTTAGGTAGACCAAAAACAAATTAAGACTGTAAATAAATATTTTCTTTTCTGAAAAGCAAGTGAAGACACGAATAATTTCTTCTAACAAAAGCTGCACCTAGGTTAATGACATTTTTGAAGTTGCTGAAATTGAAAAATCTCCATTAACATTTACTTCCAGCAACTTTCATATGTTGTAATGAAATAGAAATAGAAATTGAAGAACCCATATGTTAAAGGTGCTGAAAAAAATCATTGCACAAGTTAATCTGCTTCTGAGTTGATAATTAAATGGTTGTGATAAATGACTGAAGGCCAACTTAGTCTACATGTAATGTGCATAATACCTTGTTATAATTGTTTTAGACGTACATTTATTTGATTTGATGAAGTAAACATGAAAATACATACATCTCATCTATAACTAGCTCATATCAGAAAATGGTACAGACCAAACGATACATGCTGGTGGCCACCAAAATGCCTTTTTGCTGCCATGAAATTCAGAATCTTGGAGATACTGAATCTCTTAATCTTGCCAGTGTTGCATCTTTTTGTTACACGGCTGACATCTGCCAAAGTGACACTGATCAATCAACAGTGTTAATCTTTCTAGTGCTGGCTGACAAATGGATTTAACTTTAAGTATACACGAACACACACAGCTGCAATCTGGTCGGCTTTACCACAAAATTATGTGACAGTTCCCCCTTGGATAGTATAAGCCCCACTCTGTTTCTAAATAATTACTTCATAAAACGTTTTTAAAAGAAGCTGTAGGTACCTTTCTAATCGGTGTCAAAATATTTTATTCTAAAATCAAGCACCGATAAAGCCAAATTAAGTTAAGTATTTCTTTTCAATTCATAAGTAGTTTAGAATGTTGTTAATAAAAACAAAATGCATTATATAAATATAATATTTTGTGTTTGCAATTCACTTGGCCACAATCAATCCAATAAGTACCTAAATGATTTTGATGAGAATATAAAAAAGCATGGTTAGTAAATTTGAGAATGACACTAAAATTGGTGGTATAGTAGACAGTGAAGAAGAATATCTAAGAATAAAAAGAGATCTTGATCAGTTGGGTCAGTAGGCTGAGGAGTGGCAGGTGGAGTTTAATTTGGATAAATGCAAGGTATTGCATTTTAGTTGAACAAACAAGGACAGGACCTATTCAAGTAAAGGTAGGACCTTGGGTAGGTTGTAGAACAGAGAACCTACTAGTTCATGTACATAATTCTTTGAAGGTTGCATCACATGTAAACAGAGTGCTTAAGAAGGCATTTAGCATGCTTGCCTTCATTGCTCAGACCTTTGATCGTAGGATTTAGGACATCATATTGCAGTTTTACAGGACATTGGTGAGGCCTCTTCTGGAATACTACGTTTACTTCTTGTCATCCAGTTACAGGAAGGATATTATTAAGCTACAGAGAGTTCAGAAGAGACTTACCAGGGTGTTGCGGGGAATGCAGGGTTTGAGTTATAAGGGGAGGCTGGAACATTTTTTTCCTGGAGTGTAGGAGGTTGAATGGTGTGACCTGAAAGACATTTCTAAAATCATGAGGGATATAGATAAGGTGATGGTGTCTTTTCCCCAGTGTTGTGGATTTCTAGACTACGGGACATATTTTTAAAGTGAGAGGAGAAAGATTTTAAAAAAAGACATGAGGGGCAACTTTCTTACATATAAAGTGGTTTGCATGTGGAATGAACTTCCAAGGAAGTGGTGGATGTGGGCACTATTGCAACTTTTATAAGACATTTGGATAAGTACATGAATTAGAAATGTTTGGAAGGATATTGGCCCATCACAGTTAGATCAGACTAGTTTATTTTGGGATTATGGTCACCATAAACTGTTTGAATCAAAGTGGGATAGCAAGAACTGCAGATGCTGGAGTCAGAGTCAATGCAATGTAGAGCTGAAGGAACGCAGCAGGTCAGGCAGCATCAGAGGAGCAGGAAAGTCAATGTTTCAGGTTTACACACTTCATCAGAATCAAAGGGTCTGTTTCCACACTGTATAACTCTATGACTCTATAAGTAAAGGTAAACATTGCTAAATTTGTTTGTTGTCTTATTGACATTCTGTTGCAAAACATTTGCTGAAAAAATTGTATTGATTTTCTGTCTTGTCAATGTTTGAAATCCATGGGAAAGATAGCAGTCAATCAAGTGCATTTTAACCTGGTTGAGACACCATCTAATAGTTAGTTACTCTTGCAAATAGACAGTACAAGCTCCAGTTCTGACTTCATTTTTTTTTCCAAAAAATAATCATAATTATCAGCATAGAAATTGAAAATACCATAGACTCTACATAACAATTGATAGCTGTTCATAAAGTTCTGAGGTCATTCCATCAATCGTTTCACAAGATAAGGCCACATTTTCAACAATTACTGCGTCATATGTATTAAGTTAACAGTAAAAAGGGAATGTAGTGAAAATCCTCCACTTACCTTCACAGCAACTCACAGTGGCAGAAAACAAATAAAAGGAGTTTACAAATTCCTGAGACATCTAGCTGTGGAGATACAATCGTAACTTTCAAATCTGTTCCTCTCTTTGTGTCGGATACATCTATTCTAATTATTGCTATTGTAAATAAAAATCAAGAGCTGCCAGATGCACTGCAGTATGCATGAAAAGACCAGAGCAAAGAGTTTCTGTGTAATGTTTTGGCATTTCCACTCTGTTTATCATTACTGTTTTATTCCTGTTAGCTCTAATATTCCATCGTTTTGCTACCAATTATTGCTTCATTATTACTTTCCCGCAACCCCAGGTTTCGTTCTGTATCACGGGGATTATGCCAGTATGTCTTAAAGAGATGTGTTTCACTTGAAGCATGACGTGCTAATGGAAACTCAGTTGTAATCTGAGAGTTTAATGTAAGCCCAGAGACTAAAATGCCTGAAATATGATGTGTTGGATTCTTCAAAATTAATATTGGAATAACTCCACAAAGGCCAGTAGCCTTTCATTTACATATGTAGAGTCCTTGACATTGATCCAGCTCCCTCAGAGCCGGAGTGAAAAGGATGTCAGACACTCCTGTTCTTATCTGTCAGCCAAGGCTCTATGATTGGACCAGATTAAGAGCCCTAATCAGGGAACTCATCCTCTCTGAGTAGGCAGTTCACAGAGGAGTGTAAGAGTAATAATCAGGTAATTGTACTGGGAGATTTCAACTTTCTCAGCATAAATTGGGATAGTCATTGTGTTAAAGCTTTAGAGGGGGCAGATTTCCTGAAATGTATCCAGGGGATATTTATGTATCAATATGTAGAAGGCCCAAGGAGGGATAGTGCAGCTGGATCTGATTCTGGGGAAAGAAGCCAGACATGTATTTGATTTGGCAGTGGGGGATCATTTAGGCAACAGTGACCATAACATAATAGGGTTCAAATTTGTTCAGGACAAGGCAAAAGATGATCTAGCCACAATAGACTGGGAACAGCTCCTTGTGGGTATGTATACAGTGGAGCAATGGGGTGGGGTATTCAAAAAGGAGCTGGGGAGAGTACGGGTCCAACATGTACTCTTTTGAGGGAATTGTAGGAGCAATAAGTTCAGAGGACTCTGGATGTCTCGGACAATTCAGGAGTGGGTAAAGAGGAAAAGTAAGGCTTTTCAAAATCTAAAGGGAGCAATTTGGCTGCAGCCCTTGTGGAATACAATAAGTGCAAGAGGAAACTTAAGAAAGCAATTAGATGACCCAAAAGGCGCATGAAGAGAGACCTGTGAACAGGATTCAGGAGAATCCTGGGGTATTTTATAAATATATTAAAGGGAAGAGGTTAACCAGGGAAAGAGTCGGGCCCATTAGGCACCAAGGGGGCACATGAGTGCGACGCTGCAGGATATTGGAAGGGTGTTGAATGAATACTTCTTTTCGGTCTTCATTCTGGAAAAGGAGAACATAGGTACGGAATTCAGGAAAAGGGACTGTGACAAACTTGCACTGTTTGACATAGGAAATGGGGAGGCATTGGAGGCGCTGTCTGGCTTAAAAACAAATAAATCCCCTGGCCTGGATGAATTGCCTCTCAGGCTGCAGTGGGAGGGAGGGCAGGGAATTGCATGAATTCCTCTCTGATCACAGGGGAAGTGCCAGAGGATTGGACGACCGCAAATGTAGTTTCACTTTTTAAGAAGAGTGGTATAGATGAACCTGGATATTCCAGATTGGTGAGGGTAAGGAAAATTCTGTAGGAGCAATTTAATATCCTCTTGGTAAGGCATGGATTAATTATGGAAAGTCAACATGGTTTCGTCAGATGGAGGCCAGGCCCGACAAATTTGTTAGAAATGTCTGAAAATGTGACCAATTGTGTGTATGAGGGAAGTTCTGTTGATCTAGTTTATATAGATTTTAGCAAAGCTTTTGACAAAGTCCCACATGGGGGACTGATTGCGAAGGTTAAAACTCATGGAACTAAAGGAAACTTACAAGATGGATCAGAAATTGGCTTGGTAATAGGGCACAAATGGTAGTGGTAGAAGAGAGTGACTGGAGGCCTGTGTCCAGCAGTGTCCCAGCACTGGGACATTTATTGTTTGTTATATACATAAATGATATAGGTGAAAATGTGGGTGGAATGTTAAGCAAATTTGCAGATGACACAGAGATTGGAAGAGTGGTTAATAGTGAAGAAGATAGTCGTATGTTACAGGAAGATATAGATGTGTTGATCAGATGGGCAGACCAGTGGCAGATGATATTTAACCCTGATAAGTGCGAGGTGATGCACTTTGGAGGAAAAAACAAGATAAGGGAGCATTTAATGAATGGTAGGACACTGGGTAGTTTGGAGGAACAGAGGAATCTTGGGGGAATTATTCACAGATCCCTGAAGTCGGCAGAGCATGTGAAGAGGATGGTTACGAAGGCATATGGAACACTTGCTTTCATCAGTCATGGCATAGAGTATAAGAACAAGGAGGTAATGCTGGAGTTGTGCGGAGCATTGGTCACAGCTGGAGTACAGTGTGCAGTTCTGTTCACCTCACTACCGGAAGGATGTGATAGCACAGGAGGAGGTATAGTGGACATTCACCAGGACATTGCCTGAAATGGAGAAAATGAGCTATAAGGAGACACTAACCAGGCTTGAATTGTTTTCCTTAGAGCAGAGCAGACTGAGGGGGGACATAATGGAAGTGTGTAAGGTTATGAGGGTTATGGACAGGGTGAATAGAGAGCAGCTGTTCCCCTTGGTTGAGGGATCATTTCTGAGAGGGCATAGTTTTAGGATGAGGGGCAGGACATTCAGAGAGGCTTTGAGAAAAACACTTTTTCACTCAGTGAGTAGTGAGAATCTGGAATGTACTGCCTGGGAAGGTAGGGGAGACAGGAACCTCACAACCTTTAAAAAATATCTGGTTGAGCACTTCAAATATCATAACATTCAAGGATATGGGACAAGTGCAGGAAACTGGGATTAACTCACTTTTAGTGGTAGTTATGTTGGTGCAGACTCAATGGGCTGAAGGGCCTTTTCTGCGCAGTAAAAATCGATGAATCTATGAGGCTTATTTGGCTGAACTCATTACAATCTACTACAAACATGATACCCATTTCCCTTATGAGGGGTAACATGGACATGACTATATCATGTTGTTCCAAAGTACCATGGAAGTAAAATCACATCATGACCCCACCTGTGTATCCTCATCCAAGTTAACTTCCTTAGCATCAGTGGGGAGTATGAGTGGTGTATGTTTGCATTATGGTCATGTGGCCAGACTATTTATCCAGCGACCTTGCTTTATAATCCGGAAAATGTGCCTTCAAATTCCATCTTTGCAATTTGCGAATTTGTGTAATGTTCAAATAATCTGGAGATAAAACATTAATAAGTAAAAGTGACATTGAAGCTGAGTCATTGCAAAGACACAGCTCATTCAAAAATGTTATTTAGTGGAAGAAAACCAGTTGACCGAGTTAGAGTTAGAGATAGAATTTATTGTCACATGTATTCAAGTATAGGAACACATGAGTACAGTGAAAAGTGTACAAAGTTGCCATTTTCCGAAACCGTCTCCACCACCAAAAACAACAGCAGAAACAGAAGAAAGCCAAAAGGTAAGAAAATTGTTCAGACCTTAAAGTTAAATTTTATCTCTGTAAAGGTATTTGGAACCACTAATGCAGGCACTTGGGGCTAGCCACTACATGAAGCCTTGGTCAGCCTGCAAGTCTTGCATCAATCGCTGGGAGGAGCCATGTTCTTGCTGCTGCCGTTGCCGCTGCCTCTGATCGCTGGATGAACTTTGTCGCCACTGCCAATCCTGAACGCCAGGAGGATGTCCTTGCTGCTCCAATCACTGGCAGGAACCATGTCAACCAAATCAGATCACTGGGACCATGCCGCGCATAGCCCCATCTCACTGCCGTGCCAAAGCCCCTGATTAACCCGCTGAAAAGGCTTTAGAAGAAAGAAGAATGTTTAAAAAAAGAAAAAAAAGAGAGCAAAAGGAAAAAGAAAAAAGAAAGAAAGCCGACGGCAGTGGACGAGCTCAAAGCCCTCAAGCCGTCCTGCTAATCTGCTGCCATCTTGGTTGTCTAGTCTCAACTATCTATGACTTCTGTTCCATGTCTTAATGTCTGGCCATTAACTAATAGGCTAGAAATTCACTGAATTCATGTAAGAATCCACCACCACTTTCATGTTAGCGGACTTTGTTGAACCTTGCCAACAACTGCCATGCCATTTCTCCACAATAATGATAACACATTCATATAACATCTTTAATGTAAAAAAAAGATCCTGAGTACTTCATAAGAACTTTACAGAACAAACTTTCGTCAGATTAGGAATAGCTTGGTTGAAAAGGTACTTTTTAAGGAATCTTTTAAAGGAGGAAGGTAAGGTAGAAGCTGAGTCATGTGAGGAGGATACTTGAGAGTTTTAGCCTAAGCAACTGAAAGCACAGCCACCCAACAATGAATTGATTAAAATCAGAGTTCCAAATTACAGGAGCACTGATAAATCAGAGGGCTGTGAGGCTTGAGGAATTTAAAGAGATCGGAAGGTGAATGGCAATCTTTAGACATCAAAACTCATCTTTTCATTTATGAGTTTTCATTATTAGGACTATTTTTTCATGCTTGGTTCAAACACTGTTAACAATATAAATGTTTGAAGATAGGCCTGTGGCAGGATTGTGAGAGAACCAACAAGAAAGAACAATATACTCGATCTCATCGTTACCAATCTGCCTGCCGCAGATACATCTGTCCATGACAGTATCGGTAAGAATGACAAAGTCCCGCTTTCACGTTAAGAATAACCTCCATTGTGTTGTGTGGCACTATCACTGTGCTAAATGGGACAGATTCTGAACAGACCTAGAAACTCAAGGCTGGACATCCATGAGGTGCTGAGGCCATTAGCAGCAGCAGAATTGTACTCCAGCACATTCTGCATCCTCATGGGCCAGCATAGCCCCCACACTACCATTACTATCAAGCCAGGGGATCAATCCCAATTCAATGGACACTGCAGGAAGGCATGCTAGGAGCAGCACCAGATATATCTGAAAATGTAGTGTCAGCCTGGTGAAGCTACAAAATAGGTCTACTTGCATGCAAAACGACATAAGCAGCATGTGATAGACAGAATTAAGCGATCCCACAATCAACAGGTCAGATCTAAGAGCTGCAGACTTGACACATCCAGTTGTAAATAGTGGTGGACAATCAAACAACTCACTGGAAAGGAAGAAGCTCCACAAATATCCCCATCCTCAATGATTGATGAACACAGTATGTCAATACAAAAGACAAGGCTGAAGCATTTGCAACAATATTCAGGCAGAAGTGCCAAGTGGATGGTCCATCTCACCTTCTCCAGAAGACTCCAACAGCGCAAAAGCCAGTCCTCAGCCATTTCAATTCACCCCATGTGATATCAATCAAGGTTGGATGCATTGGATACTACAAAGGCTATGCCCTCTGACTTGTACTCCAGAATTTGCAGAACCCCTAGCATAGCCATAAAAACAAAATACAAAGTTACTGGAAGAGCTCAGCAGGTCTGGCAGCTTCTGTGAAGGAAAAAACAGAGTTAACATTTCGGGTCCGGTGACCCTTCCTCAGAACTCCGAGCATAGCCAAATTGTTCCAGTACTGACATCTACCCAACAATGAGGAAAATTATCCAGGTCTGTCCTGTGCACAAAATACAATACAAATCCAAACCAACCAATTACCGCTCCATTAATCAGGATGAGGTCAAGTATATTGTTCTCTCTTGTTGGTTTCCTCACAATCCTGCCTCAACCATCAGTAAAGTGATGGAAGTTGTCACCGATAATGCTACCAAGAGCAATTGCTTTGCAATAACCAGCTCACCAATAAACAGTTTGAGCTCTGCCAGGGCCACTCAGCGCATGACCTCATTACAGCCTTGGTTCAAAAATGGACAAAAGAGCTGAATTTCAGAGGAGAAGTGAGAGTGACTGCCCTTGACATCATGGCCACATTTGACCGAGTGTGGCATCAATGATCCCGAGCAAAAGACAGAATTGAGTGAATCTCTCTGATGGTTGGAATCAAACCAAGCACATAGGAAGAAGATTGTGGTCGTTTGAGATCAGTCATCTCAGCTCCAGGAATTCCTTGTCCCAGTCATCTTCAGCTGCTTCATCAATGAGCTACTGAGCATGTTCATAAAGGGTTATGTCATAATGACAACAGATCACATGGAACAACAATCTGGATTTTTAAGGCAACAGCCATAACATTCTCTGTATATAGTTATGTTGAATATCCACTATTGCTCCTCACTCACGACTGTAAATCTCATATTATTGTAAACTCCTCCTTGCACCTTCCACAAGATTGAGCTGATTCCAAATTATGTTGCTTACAACTCAACTAAAACCATATCAAGTTCACTTACATTGGTTCCCAGTACCCAATATTTCAATTTTTAAAATTATCGTTTTTGATTAAAAATCATTCTATAGCCTTTCCCTGCTATTGTCATGACCACAGATCATAAGCCCAAATGACTTATTGAACTTATTTAATGCAATTTATTTTTTAAAGGGACACAGCCAAAAGATAAATATTTAGTTTTGATAAATATTCAGTGTTTGTCTGGACAGGAACCCGAGAATGTCACTCCTGAAGCGTTAAAGTAACTTCAAGTGGAAAAATGCACTACAAACTGAACTGTAATCTTTTTGAGTAACTCTGGTTGTGGAACTGCTGTGAAGAAAGACACTAGTTTGGGCAGTCTGTGTTTCTCCCTTTTAAGAACACTCAAGAGCGTGGGTTAATAGCCAGTTGCACAGACACTATGTGTTTAAGTGAGCTGACTTACTAATGGACTGAGGTACTCATGTGCACTCGCCTGTGTTTGACTGCTGGTGTTTTGTGAAAGTTTTGGTTGAAGAACTGTTCATTAGTCACTCCGATATTTTGGATAAAGGATTTCCTCAGTCTGAGTACCAGAAGCTAGTTTAAAATGGAATTTTTAAAAGATCATTTCAGCTGATCTGAATGCCAATAATCTCAAAATCAACATTCTATGATCTATCTACATGAACAACTTAGAGTCTGATTCTTTTATCTTTTAATCTTAATCCTTTTTTGACACACTTCACGTCTAATCTGTGTGTATGTATGTTGCATTATTATTTCTTCTTATGGTTAGTAACAATTACATTTTCTTTCATTATCTCAAGAAAACCATGTAAAATTGGATTCTTTTACAATGCAATGTAAATTCGGAAACTTCACTTGGAGTCTGATTCTAACATTATATCATCTGTACGTTCTTCAGACATAACCTCCAAGATCTCTGTTCTCCTTCAATTCCATCTTCTTGTGCATCTCTGATTTTCATCATGCCAACTTTGGTGATGATGCCTTCATTTGTGCTGGACTTCACCTTTGGAATTTCCTCCCCAGTCTTCTTCACATCTTTCTCTCTTTATCTCTTCTCTTTTAAAACACTCAATTGATTGCCCAAGCTTTTGGTCACCCCGTAACTTTTTTTTTATTATGTCTTAAGTAGCTTACTGTTAAAATTAGTTGATTGACTCTCCTTTGAAGCTTGCTATGATGTTTAACTCTGGCAAAGAGCCATTATAGATTTATTTACTGTGTTCTCAGAGTGCAGATCAGCAACAACTTGAATACAAGGCAATGCAATTTCATGCCAATATATCTGCTATTTCCATGTACGCACCATAAAGATTGCAAAACCAATGACAGTAATTTAATTTCCAAAAAACCAAATCATCATGAAATACGGGTATCACTGGCTGGACCGATATTTGTTTCCCATCTCTAAATGCCAGTTAATGGTCAACCACATTGCTGTGGATCTGGGGTCATATATATGCCTGAAATAAAAAGAATGGCAAATTTCTTTCCCTAAGGGAAGACATAATTTACATTGTCACCATTAGGCTACCTCTTTTCATTTTATTCAAATATCACCATTTGCCACAGTCCTAGAACATTAGCCTGGGTCTCTGGTGGACCAGTTTTGTGCCTTCATTCAGCACTAGCTAGTTCACAAGTGTGGGCAGTTATTTCTTTTGATTTTAACAATGATGACAATACATTAACTTTAGAGTGATAGTCAGTCTTGATTCAATAGATGATTGAGGGGCCTGGGTCTTTTGCTGTTTTTGAATTATTTCTTTACAGTCTCTCTCTCTGTTGTCAGCCAGTGAGAGGTTCTTCTTGTTTGCAATCTCCATACATCTCAGAGTCCACTCGATTCACAGGTCTGTAACAAATTTCAACAAGACCAATCCATGGCGATCTTAAGGCAGCTTATTTTCCTTAACTCAGAGACTCATGGTACCACTGTCTCACAAAGAATCCAACTCACAACTTTGAAAAGTAACAGAGTGCTGAATCTGAGATAACAAGGTGTAGAGCTGGAAGAACACAGCAGGTCAGGCAGCATCAGAG